>NC_136884.1:38350879-38488379 GCF_949152265.1 Phoxinus phoxinus
TGGGGTCCGTGCGTTCGGTCTTAAAGGGGCAGCAGTTGAATTAATCTGCTGCTGTGTTTTAATGTTAACCAGACAAAGGATTATCTCTTGACTAAATAGGCTACCTTTTTTTACTTCACAAAAAGATCCATCTATATTTCATTTATACAGTAATGAATATGCAGTGCATTAAATATATTTGATGAACAAATTAAGTTTACATTTAATAAACAAATATGATTTGACATTCTTTTGGTTTCTCTACCAATACATTTAAAAATGACAAATGCATGAATTAAATTAATTGAAAATAAAAATACAGGTATCGGTTACGGTATCGGTATCGGCAAGTACCAAAAATGAAAGTATCGGTATCGGACTCGGACTCGGCCTGGAAAAAGTGGTATCGGGCCATCCCTACTTAAAACATTTATATAATTTGTTTTGAAATAAATATTTTAAGTATTCAACTTGTTACTGTATGTGGGGGTTCAAAAGCAGTTTGTATTGTTAGATTATAATACGTTTCCTTTCTCATTTTCCATAGACAACTATTCCATAGACAGAATTCTGATGCTGACACAGAGGATGGAGTGATAGTGCCAGAGATCCACTGTCCACATCAGACTCGAGTCTCACTTTGTTCAGACACATCACATTTGAATGAGTGGGATCTTGATCTTCAGACACCTGATATATTTTATAAAATAGAAAATATTTTTATTTCCTCTAGATCCAAACAAATACAGTTCACAAGTACACAAGTGGTTGAACTTTATTCATATTAGTCTCTGCTGATCATGGATTAGCATACCAACCGCATATGAATGTTAAAGAATGTTAGACTCAGCAGAATCCATTTGCAGCTTTTAATAAGGAAGGTCGTACAGGCAGGGTCAATCAGGGCAAACAGAGCAATGAAGATCAAACAGCAGGGATAATCCAGATAACAGGCAGAGTTCGGGGCAGGCAGCAGAAATCGTACACACGGGGAAACAGTCCAAGATCAAAAACCAGATAAACCAAAACACAGGATAAACGCTCAGAAAAGATCACCAAGGCAAATCAAGACTTCGCAGAGAAGTGGTGAGTGGAAGTGGCTTTTATGTGTGTGTAGATGCGGTGCAGGTGTGAAGCGCAATCAGTCCCAGGTAAGAGGTATTATGGGAATTTGAGTTCAAAGCCAATAGTTAATATTCCGGAGAAGGCTCCCTCTGGTGGCGGAGAGGAGGTGGTACGGAAGCCTCCTCTGTGACAGTATGAGTCACAATTGAAATGGTTGATGATTGTTAACATTTTAATTTTAAATGTTAGAAGATATTATTAACTAAATTAAATTATCAACATGATTAAAAAAATGGCAACAAGAACATTATTTGTGTGAAATATGAAATGCGCTTTGAGGTCTGTATCATCTGACAGCAGGCCGCGATTGTAAATTTTCATATTGTTTAAATTCCTCTTATTTAAGTGATCATTCATTTTGATGGTGTATGCATATGCTAACAATGAGTAATGTGATGGCCATGGTTGCCTGGTTGAAGTGAAACTTTCTTGACGGCTGAATATATCACACGTACTGTATGCTAGTATTCTCTTTAAATTGTAACAGCTCAACCTAATCAGAGCCTAACATGCAAAATAATCATCAGGAATAAACAAATATTCTCCGAAAACATTGGACACTATACAATATCAGTATTATATACAGTACTTTAATGTATTACACCTGAATAGACTGAATAGATCTCTTGCGCTCCTAAAAGCTTCTGTCGGTTAAGTAGCAGCAGCAGCAGGTAAATACAGATAAAAAAAATAAAAAAACATAATAAATATCACTCAAATGAAATAGAAAGCTGCGCTTACAGACGCTCACATCCACACATGTAAACACAACACTGACGTCTTCACTTCCAGGTCAAGAAGCTGTCAATCAAAAACTCAGTAGCCAATGAGAACACACTGCTACTAGCCCCGCCCCCACGAGAGATATCAGAACTGCGAACGAAAACTCAGGAAGCGTAAACGAAAACTTCAGAAGCGTAAATGAAAACTCTGGAAGTGCATTTGTAAGTTCAGATCAGCGAAAGAAATATGAGAAATAGTTAGCAAAACATACAGTGTTTTAAAAACGAAGTAAAAAAATGTGCCCGCGATGTATTCTTTTTCAGTTTCAAAGATATTTTTTTCAGTTTCAATTTATATTTTCATCAGTTTCTTGAAAAGTTACGTTCATTTTTATTGGCACAAGAATAATTCCATACACTGCGTGGGTTTTATAGGACCGTTATTTATTTAGGCCGAACCTTTTGGGCACATTAGACACCATGCGCTGCATTCATTGATGCGCGCACTTACGAACACACACACACACACACACACACAGCGGAGATCGTGCTGCAACACTCTCAGCAGAACAGAAACTGTAGTCAACCAATAAAACCACTGCTTTGCGACTCCTACGTGCAACTATGTTCTACAGGTTTGAGTCTGTCATTGTGTTTCTGTGAATGGCCTTTTACACATCTGTGCCTACCGTACTAGTGCAGCTCGATGATCAGCTCAACTCTGCTATGGTCAAGCCAGGGCATCAGCATTGGAGGATCTAGAACACAACAAACCATGTGACGATGATCAGCTCAACTCTGCTACGGTCAAGCCAGGGCATCAGCACTGGAGGATCTAGAACACAACAAACCATGTGACGATGATCAGCTCAACTCTGCTACGGTCAAGCCAGGGCATCAGCACTGGAGGATCTAGAACACAACAAACCATGTGACGATGATCAGCTCAACTCTGCTACGGTTAGGCCAGGGCATCAGCATTGGAGGATCTAGAACACAACAAACCATGTGACGATGATCAGCTCAACTCTGCTACGGTCAGGCCAGGGCATCAGCACTGGAGGATCTAGAACACAACAAACCATGTGACGATGATCCGCTCAACTCTGCTACGGCTCAGGCCAGGGCATCAGCACTGGAGGATCTAGAACACAACAAACCATGTGACGATGATCAGCTCAACTCTGCTATGGTCAGGCCAGGGCATCAGCACTGGAGGATCTAGAACACAACAAACCATGTGACGATGATCAGCTCAACTCTGCTATGGTCAGGCCAGGGCATCAGCATTGGAGGACCTAGAACACAACAAACCATGTGACGATGATCCGCTCAACTCTGCTATGGTCAGACCAGGGCATCAGCACTGGAAGATCTAGAACACAACAAACCATGTGACGATGATCAGCTCAACTCTGCTACGGTCAAGCCAGGGCATCAGCACTGGAGGATCTAGAACACAACAAACCATGTGACGATGATCAGCTCAACTCTGCTACGGTCAGGCTAGGGCATCAGCACTGGAGGATCTAGAACACAACAAACCATGTGACGATGATCAGCTCAACTGCTACGGTCAGGCCAGGGCATCAGCACTGGACGATCTAGAACACAACAAACCATGTGACGATGATCAGCTCAACTCTGCTATGGTCAGGCCAGGGCGTCAGCATTGGAGGATCTAGAACACAACAAACCATGTGACGATGATCAGCTCAACTCTGCTACGGTCAGGCCAGGGCATCAGCATTGGAGGATCTAGAACACAACAAACCATGTGACGATGATCAGCTCAACTCTGCTACGGTCAGGCCATGGCATCAGCATTGGAGGATCTAGAACACAACAAACCATGTGACGATGATCAGCTCAACTCTGCTATGGTCAGACCAGGGCATCAGCACTGGAGGATCTAGAACACAACAAACCATGTGACGATGATCAGCTCAACTATGCTACGGTCAAGCCAGGGCATCAGCACTGGAGGATCTAGAACACAACAAACCATGTGACGATGATCAGCTCAACTCTGCTACGGCTCAGGCCAGGGCATCAGCACTGGAGGATCTAGAACACAACAAACCATGTGACGATGATCAGCTCAACTCTGCTACGGCTCAGGCCAGGGCATCAGCACTGGAGGACCTAGAACACAACAAACCATGTGACGATGATCAGCTCAACTCTGCTACGGTCAGGCCAGGGCATCAGCACTGGAGGATCTAGAACACAACAAACCATGTGACGATGATCAGCCCAACTCTGCTACGGCTCAGGCCAGGGCATCAGCACTGAAGGATCTAGAACACAACAAACCATGTGACGATGATCCGCCCAACTCTGCTACGGTTAGGCCAGGGCATCAGCATTGAAGGATCTAGAACACAACAAACCATGTGACGATGATCAGCTCAACTCTGCTACGCTCAGGCCAGGGCATCAGCACTGGAGGATCTAGAACACAACAAACCATGTGACGATGATCAGCTCAACTCTGCTACGGTCAGGCCAGGGCATCAGCATTGAAGGATCTAGAACACAACAAACCATGTGACGATGATCAGCTCAACTCTGCTACGGCTCAGGCCAGGGCATCAGCACTGGAGGATCTAGAACACAACAAACCATGTGACGATGATCAGCCCAACTCTGCTACGGTCAGGCCAGAGCATCAGCATTGGAGGATCTAGAACACAACAAACCATGTGACGATGATCAGCTTAACTCTGCTACGGTCAAGCCAGGGCATCAGCACTGGAGGATCTAGAACACAACAAACCATGTGACGATGATCAGCTTAACTCTGCTACGGTCAAGCCAGGGCATCAGCACTGGAGGATCTAGAACACAACAAACCATGTGACGATGATCAGCTCAACTCTGCTACGGTCAGGCCAGGGCATCAGCATTGGAGGATCTAGAACACAACAAACCATGTGACGATGATCAGCTCAACTCTGCTACGGTCAGGCTAGGGCATCAGCACTGGAGGATCTAGAACACAACAAACCATGTGACGATGATCAGCTAAACTCTGCTACGGTCAGGCCAGGGCATCAGCACTGGAGGATCTAGAACACAACAAACCATGTGATGATGATCAGCTCAACTCTGCTACGGTCAGGCCAGGGCATCAGCACTGGACGATCTAGAACACAACAAACCATGTGACGATGATCAGCTCAACTCTGCTACGGTCAGGCTAGGGCATCAGCACTGGACGATCTAGAACACAACAAACCATGTGACGATGATCAGCTCAACTCTGCTATGGTCAGGCCAGGGCGTCAGCATTGGAGGATCTAGAACACAACAAACCATGTGACGATGATCAGCTCAACTCTGCTACGGTCAGGCCAGGGCATCAGCATTGGAGGATCTAGAACACAACAAACCATGTGACGATGATCAGCTCAACTCTGCTACGGTCAGGCCAGGGCATCAGCACTGAAGGATCTAGAACACAACAAACCATGTGACGATGATCAGCTCAACTTTGCTACGGCTCAGGCCAGGGCGTCAGCATTGGAGGATCTAGAACACAACAAACCATGTGACGATGATCAGCTCAACTCTGCTACGCTCAGGCCAGGGCATCAGCACTGGACGATCTAGAACACAACAAACCATGTGACGATGATCCGCCCAACTCTGCTACGGTCAGGCCAGGGCGTCAGCATTGGAGGATCTAGAACAAAACAAACCATGTGACGATGATCAGCTCAACTCTGCTATGGTCAGGCCAGGGCGTCAGCATTGGAGGATCTAGAACACAACAAACCATGTGACGATGATCAGCTCAACTCTGCTACGGTCAGGCCAGGGCATCAGCACTGGAGGATCTAGAACACAACAAACCATGTGACGATGATCAGCTCAACTCTGCTACGGCTCAGGCCAGGGCATCAGCACTGGAGGATCTAGAACACAATAAACCATGTGACGATGATCAGCTCAACTCTGCTACGGCTCAGGCCAGGGCATCAGCATTGGAGGATCTAGAACACAACAAACCATGTGACGATGATCAGCTCAACTCTGCTACGGCTCAGGCCAGGGCATCAGCATTGGAGGATCTAGAACACAACAAACCATGTGACGATGATCAGCTCAACTCTGCTACGGCTCAGGCCAGGGCATCAGCATTGGAGGATCTAGAACACAACAAACCATGTGACGATGATCAGCTCAACTCTGCTACGGCTCAGGCCAGGGCATCAGCATTGGAGGATCTAGAACACAACAAACCATGTGACGATGATCAGCTCAACTCTGCTACGGCTCAGGCCAGGGCATCAGCATTGGAGGATCTAGAACACAACAAACCATGTGACGATGATCAGCTCAACTCTGCTACGGTCAGGCCAGGGCATCAGCACTGGAGGATCTAGAACACAACAAACCATGTGACGATGATCAGCTCAACTCTGCTACGGCTCAGGCCAGGGCATCAGCACTGGAGGATCTAGAACACAACAAACCATGTGACGATGATCAGCTCAACTCTGCTACGGTCAAGCCAGGGCATCAGCACTGGAGGATCTAGAAAACAACAAACCATGTGACGATGATCAGCTCAACTCTGCTATGGTCAGGCCAGGGCATCAGCATTGGAGGATCTAGAACACAACAAACCATGTGACGATGATCAGCTCAACTCTGCTATGGTCAGGCCAGGGCATCAGCATTGGAGGATCTAGAACACAACAAACCATGTGACAATGATCAGCTCAACTCTGCTACGGTCAGGCCAGGGCATCAGCATTGGAGGATCTAGAACACAACAAACCATGTGACGATGATCAGCTCAACTCTGCTATGGTCAGACCAGGGCATCAGCACTGGAGGATCTAGAACACAACAAACCATGTGACGATGATCAGCTCAACTCTGCTACGGCTCAGGCTAGGGCATCAGCACTGGAGGATCTAGAACACAACAAACCATGTGACGATGATCCGCCCAACTCTGCTACGGTTAGGCCAGGGCATCAGCACTGGACGATCTAGAACACAACAAACCATGTGACGATGATCAGCTCAACTCTGCTACGGCTCAGGCCAGGGCATCAGCATTGAAGGATCTAGAACACAACAAACCATGTGACGATGATCAGCTCAACTCTGCTATGGTCAGACCAGGGCATCAGCACTGGAGGATCTAGAACACAACAAACCATGTGACGATGATCAGCTCAACTCTGCTATGGTCAGACCAGGGCATCAGCACTGGAGGATCTAGAACACAACAAACCATGTGACGATGATCAGCTCAACTCTGCTACGGTCAAGCCAGGGCATCAGCACTGGAGGATCTAGAACACAACAAACCATGTGACGATGATCAGCTCAACTCTGCTACGGCTCAGGCCAGGGCATCAGCACTGGAGGATCTAGAACACAACAAACCATGTGACGATGATCAGCTCAACTCTGCTACGGTCAGGCCAGGGCATCAGCACTGGAGGATCTAGAACACAACAAACCATGTGACGATGATCAGCTCAACTCTGCTACGGTCAGGCCAGGGCATCAGCACTGGACGATCTAGAACACAACAAACCATGTGACGATGATCAGCTCAACTCTGCTACGGCTCAGGCCAGGGCATCAGCATTGGAGGATCTAGAACACAACAAACCATGTGACGATGATCAGCCCAACTCTGCTATGGTCAGACCAGGGCGTCAGCACTGGAGGATCTAGAACACAACAAACCATGTGACGATGATCAGCTCAACTCTGCTACGGTCAGGCCAGGGCGTCAGCATTGGAGGACCTAGAACACAACAAACCATGTGACGATGATCAGCTCAACTCTGCTACGGTCAGGCCAGGGCATCAGCATTGGAGGATCTAGAACACAACAAACCATGTGACGATGATCAGCTCAACTCTGCTACGGTCAGGCCAGGGCATCAGCACTGGAGGACCTAGAACACAACAAACCATGTGACGATGATCAGCTCAACTCTGCTATGGTCAGGCCAGGGCGTCAGCATTGGAGGATCTAGAACACAACAAACCATGTGACGATGATCAGCTCAACTCTGCTACGGTCAGGCCAGGGCATCAGCATTGGAGGATCTAGAACACAACAAACCATTTATCACAGAGCCAACAATATTATTATACAATGCCAGCTTTATTACAAGTAAAGAAGACATAATATTCTAATTGTTAACGTCTCTAATATGTCCAATGGATGTCATTTGAACATCTGAAAATGACGTCTATGCGACGTATTCCAGATGAGCAAACGCCCTTAGAATTACGTCTTCCAGATGATAACGACGACGTCACACAGATGTCTGCGCGACGTGTGTGTGCTATCTGCTATCTATCAATATTATTATACAACGCCAGGTTTATTACAAGTAAAGAAGCTACAGTAGAGATGAAATGCAGAAAAGAGAAAGAATATGAAGAACATACAGAAAATTATTTCTTAATTCGATAACATAATTTGTTTTTGGGTTTAGGCTACTTATTCATTTAATATTGCTCATACAGTGTAACTTACATTTGGATATCAAAACCTTCTTAAAATAAATTAAATTAAAAAAATTAATTTGAGAAATAAAAAAATAGGAAAATAACTGATGCATGGTGATATTGGTGGAAAATATTGTGACAAAATGGATATGAAGTTGTTTAAAGTCCGCGTGAACCGGAAGTTGCAAACGACTTTTCTCAAGTGTTGTGACGTATTTCCGAGTGAAAGGGAATATTGAACAGAGGGCAGGGTTTTACTTCAGTGCTCCTCCTCTCCATCTCTCGCCCACAGCAGAGTAACCATAGACAGTGTATAAGATGGACACAGCGACCCCATAGATTTCAACGGAGAAAAGTGAAGCCCATTAGATGCATCACTTCCTGATCGCCAGGCGAACTGCGCAGACTCAAACTGAGCTTGACGAGGTAGATGTGACGTGGGTCAGCTGTGCCGAGGGAAATCTGAGTCATTCCCTTCCGAATCTCGCAGAGACGGAGAGCGTGAGCATTAGTTGTCAGTGAGCTAGCAGCGGGAGCAACTATGGGCTTCTCCCTTGACTTTATGCCTCCACGTCCCCCCGATTGCCCGTGAGCTTCTCCGCCGGTCTATACGGTAATTTCTCTACAGTGCGACAGAGAGTCGCGTGGTTATGACGCAATCGTTAGCCTATTTTTTACAAAAACGGCTTCTACGAAGTCATAACGTAAGATACAAAGTAATGGAGCCTTTTATACATTGTCGTGTTTCTTTAGAAATAAATAATGGACAAATGGAGTCTTTGGACGCCTCAGCTGTAAAGTGACATGTGACATTTAATTCGACAACATTTTAAGGATGTGTAGTGCAAATATCTTTATATTATATAATTATACTTCCATTGTAGTTAACTTTCTTTCCAGTGCAAAACAATAGTACATAAAAAAACCAGCTAATATATATATTTTATATTACCTGTTTTTTTATGTATTATTGTTTTGCACTGGAAAGGAAATATTGCACTCAAATAATGCATTCAAGCAAAACAACACCTGTATATATGCACAAGGAAAATGGCTAATGTAGTTTTTCACCACAAATTCTGCTGTTAAACACAATTAAGTTGAAATGATGCAGGTTGAAGGGTTCAAGAGAAGCAAATATTATATATATGCACAAGGAAAATCTCACAGAAACAAATAAACCTCCAGACTAACCACACATTGTGCAGCTATTTCCCATTCAATTCTGTATTTTTGTGCTCTTTTTCGCCGGCTGCTTGGAAGTAACGTTAGTCATTTTTACATTTCCCGCTGTTGTCACTTGTCATCATCGTTGCTACGATACATGACTCACAATGACTGAAACGACCAATTAAAAGGGCATTCTCTGATGATGTTCCAAGATGTTAAAAACGCGACGCTGATCATAGACAAACGGGGAGAAATTAGTATCTACCGCACGCACCGTCTGTTTTTTTTCTTATCATAGCCTACAAATGTCTCCGTTCATAGTCTGACATATATTAGAAGCTATGAGTGTGTCTGTCACGGATTTGCACTGAATTGATTCTCAAATACGGAACAAAGTGCGTTCCGTATCGGTTCAATACGGAACAAGACTTTTATGTGTCAAATACGGGACGATTACGTATTAGACGGAACGGTTGGCAACATTAAAAGCCCAAACTTTCATAAACAAAAGCTCAACCGAGTGAACGTTAACTTAGCTTAACGTTACCTCGCCTGGAAACGGTTGAGACGCTAACGGCTATTTTTCCGAAGACACCAAACGTTAACCATGTCTAAGTAAATATTCAACAGAAGCGTGTCAATTACAAGTAAGAGAAGTGTCAAGAACAGTTGTGTGTATTATTCGTGTGACTTTAGAGACTAATCTCACCTGAAAGCAGTGAAAACACCAGCGAGAGAGGGAGTGTTGCTGCTCACCAGTCGCAGTGGTCCCGCGCCGTCCCCATGGCAACTCTGCGCCGCGGCCGCTCCAGTGTTTGAAAGCGCACGGCCATTGATCAAACCACGTCAACATCATGCAGCATTTACAAATATAAACATCTAGAATTATAACTTTACTTTAATAAAAATCTCATTAATATTAAATTATGAATTTAAAACTGATTTTGGAGATCTATGACTTGTTCAGGTCCAATGGCTTATGCCCACACATACTGCAGTCACTCACAATAATAATAATAATAAAATAAAAACTTTTGGCTTAGTTATTATTAATTTATTTTTATTTTTGCTAAAGTATACTATCTTGAGGCCACGAGTTACTATCTTGAGGCCACGAGTTACTATCTTGAGGCCACGAGTTATTATCTTGAGGCCACGAGTTATTATCTTGAGGCCACGAGTTATTATCTTGAGGCCACGAGTTATTATCTTGAGGCCACGAGTTATTATCTTGAGGCCACGAGTTATTATCTTGAGGCCACGAGTTATTATCTTGAGGTCACGAGTTATTATCTTGAGGCCACAAGTTATTATCTTGAGGCCACGAGTTACTATCTTGAGGTCACGAGTTATTATCTTGAGGCCACGAGTTATTATCTTGCCACGAGTTATTATCTTGAGGTCACGAGTTACTATCTTGAGGCCACGAGTAACTATCTTGAGGCCACGAGTTACTATCTTGAGGCCACGAGTTATTATCTTGAGGCCACGAGTTATTATCTTGAGGCCACAAGTTATTATCTTGAGGCCACGAGTTATTATCTTGAGGCCACGAGTTATTATCTTGAGGCCACCAGTTATTATCTTGAGGCCACGAGTTATTATCTTGAGGCCACGAGTTATTATCTTGAGGCCACGAGTTACTATCTTGAGGCCACGAGTTATTATCTTGAGGTCACGAGTTATTATCTTGAGGCCACGAGTTATTATCTTGAGGGCACGAGTTATTATCTTGAGGGCACGAGTTATTATCTTGAGGCCACGAGTTACTATCTTGAGGCCACGAGTTATTATCTTGAGGTCACGAGTTATTATCTTGAGGCCACGAGTTACTATCTTGAGGCCACGAGTTATTATCTTGAGGCCACGAGTTACTATCTTGAGGCCACGAGTTATTATCTTGAGGTCACGAGTTATTATCTTGAGGCCACGAGTTACTATCTTGAGGCCACGAGTTATTATCTTGAGGCCACGAGTTATTATCTTGAGGCCACGAGTTATTATCTTGAGGCCACGAGTTATTATCTTGAGGCCACGAGTTATTATCTTGAGGCCACGAGTTACTATCTTGAGGCCACGAGTTACTATCTTGAGGCCACGAGTTATTATCTTGAGGCCACGAGTTATTATCTTGAGGCCACGAGTTATTATCTTGAGGCCACGAGTTATTATCTTGCCACGAGTTATTATCTTGAGGGCACGAGTTATTATCTTGAGGCCACGAGTTACTATCTTGAGGCCACGAGTTACTATCTTGAGGCCACGAGTTACTATCTTGAGGCCACGAGTTACTATCTTGAGGCCACGAGTTACTATCTTGAGGCCTCGAGTTACTATCTTGAGGCCACGAGTTATTATCTTGAGGCCACGAGTTATTATCTTGAGGCCACGAGTTACTATCTTGAGGCCACGAGTTATTATCTTGAGGCCACGAGTTACTATCTTGAGGCCACGAGTTATTATCTTGAGGCCACGAGTTATTATCTTGAGGCCACGAGTTATTATCTTGAGGCCACGAGTTATTATCTTGAGGCCACGAGTTATTATCTTGAGGCCACGAGATACTTATAATAATTTTTTTTGACAAAGTAAGACTAGGGGGGCTCCGTAGATTACTATATTTTCATGTCAATCTGTGTTCATTTTGAGTTTTGAGAACCATATGCGCTGTCACTTTAATTCAGCGTGTGCAGCACAGGAGAGCTATGGAAGCCCATTCCCGCCACATAAGAAGAAAAAAACGAAATTATGACATTCTTAAGTATTATGATGACATAAAAATGTATGATTTACTAAATCGTAATTATGACTTTAAAAGTCATAATTATGTGATAATAAGTCAAACTTTTGACATACTAAATCGAAATTCTGAGATTAAAAAGTCAAAATTATGACTTTAAAACTCGAAATTATGACATAACTAAATCGAAATTATGAATACTATGTATACCTCCTACGTCATCATCATCCTCACTAATTTAGTGTATCTTTAATGTTATAAATCGTATTTATAATGTCTTATGCATACCAAAGATGTAAAATATCTTAAAATACTCTTCACTGCACATTTTTCTGTGATTTGATCACCTGGTTCCATGATTCCTGCCACACACACATCCTCCCAGACATCTACTAACTCCATCAGAACACGTGTCCTCAGGAAGAGCTTGAGGAGATCAACCACAGAATACAGCCAGTCCACAACACGGCCGACCATCATGTGTGCAGCGTCTCATCTACACGGAGACACAGGCCGTCTGCATCAGTGTGTCTGGAGGAGGTTCAGGTCGGTTTAGAAGAGTGTGTTTTCAAGGACTTTCCATGCGATGAAGACACTTAACGTATGTGTTGATCTGATGTCAGAGCATGGTCTGCACCATACGAATGATGTGTTTGCAGCAGTGGACTTGTACATAACTCTCAGGGAGCTGATTAAAAGTGAGCTGGAGCCTCAAAACTAAAAAATGTGTGTTGCTGAAGACATAACATTTGAGATTTGTATTATAATAGTCAGTAGGGAAGACACACAGGTTGTGTTTTAACCAGAGAATGATTCAATTGACTCAAAATAACACTTTCCGAAATTGCATAACAAAAAAACTGTACAAAATACTGTACTTGTGTTATGGGCAAGTCTGCTAGAAATGAATACTAAAAAAACAAAAGTGTTGTATAATAAAGTGCATTCAAATAAAAACATTCTTTTTATCAAAATACATGGCAAAATAAATGATGGTACAAACTTTGTAACTGAGCCTTTCAAACCGTGTGTCTCAGAGAGAGTACTGGCAGCAACTTCAACATGTCAAACACATCTTGAAGAAAACACCAAGAAATAAAGCCTGTTGTGACCTCAAGTATGTCGTGGAGCTCAACTTCAATTGCAGCTTAATCTTACTAATAGTAAGTCTGACTCTAAGTGTACTAGACTATATCCATGACCCATATGTTGCTCTCCAACACTTTTGTTCAGTTGATGGGGAGACTCTTATGGCGTTATATGTGTGCCTCAATCCTGAGCGAGTAATTGTACGTTTTGAGCACAGAGAACTATATTTTGCAAGCACATTGCATTATATTTTGAACAGAAATTAGCAATCGCAAAAAAAATTTGTTTGAGCAAAGAAAAAACGATTCCGTGCTCAATAAATGTATTTGCTATTATCCATTAACGTGCAATAATAACTCCTCTCACACAGTTTACTCAGGTGCTCTCTCTCAAACTTATTCTCTGCGCTCCTGTCAGTCCCTCCCTCTCTCTCTCTCAACCTCTTTCTGTGCGCGCTCACCTCGTGACACACGCGCGCGCTCACCTCTTGACACACACGCGCGCTCACCTCTTGACACACACGCGCGCTCACCTCTTGACACATACGCGCGCTTATGGCGCTCCAAATGTGTCATTTATGGCGCTCCAAATGTGTCATTCGCCGACGAGACTGACAAGCACGACAGATAACACACGTGAATACGTGCGCGTACGTCTCCATTGGTTTTATATGGAGACGTACACGTAAATATCACGTCACGTAGACACGTCAATAACGTGTACCTGTTGATCTATACAGACGTCACGGCGGCGTCACGTTAGAAGTTAACGTGTGGAGAACGTCTACCTATATGGCGTTCCGATCGGTTCTTTAATATGACTTTGCAGCACGCACTCGTCTCAATGAACGTGACGTCTGCGTCTGCCGAACGTGACGTCTGCGTCTGCAGAACGTCTCGTCGGCGTCTGCCACATCACTCCTTCGTCTGCCGAACGTCTCGTCTGCGTCTTCCGAACGTCTCGTCTGCGTTTGCCACATCACTCGTTCGTCTCGTCTGCGTCTGCTGGTTTCCAGCACATTCCACACACTTATTCGTTCTTTATTATTTTTCCCCACTTATCTTCAATTGTATTTTATTAGCAATTAAGTGATTTTACCTTGCTTATGTAGGCTATAGCTTTTTATTCCAAATAGTAAATATTAATTTACACAAATGATCATGTTAAAATTTGAGTTTGCCATTGTTTCTTGTCAACATATCCACAGATAGCCTACTTATGAATAAATCATAAAAAAGCATGTATGTAGCCTACTATTCACCACTAGGAGTCTCTTGACCAATACAAAAGAACGTAGTTGTAAACATTTGGGCTGATTTAACTAACATATATAATATTTGTAATGTTTAATTTTAGAGTTGTAATATTTAGTTTTAGATTTTCGCCGAATTTTGATTGACAGGCGGTCTGACAGTTATCATCAGAATTATACTTAAAAACAGATAGGTCTGCACCTCAAGAGAAATGCGAGCACAGTTCATTATTATTATTTAGCCTAAATGTCTTTGCTTCTAATAATAATAATAATTAGCCTATCATTAATATTATCAGCCCAAGGCTACATATTTAGCTAGATTGGCCCACAGCTTCAGTTGCAGTGAGACTGTTGAACGAGCATTCCTCCTATTTATACCCAGCCCGCCACAACACACCACAATTCTCTCTATACACAACTTTAATAGTTGCAATGCATTGCTGTACTATTTACTACATCTCACATATTGTTTATACGGACATTAATTGTTATGTCCATGTCGACTGGTGATATAGCCTAACGGATTGCACTTTATCGACTTTTTATTGCACTTATAGCCTATTGTAGGATTATCTGATGTTATTTCGTTGTTATTTATAAGAATGACAAAAAATACAAATAAATAAAGAACAAACAATATTTAGAAGACGCTTTTATCCAAAAAAGGAACAAAGCAATTGGTCAAATGTCAGTCATAATAAAGGTTAGACAATAATAATACAGGGTTTTATTTGATTATCACAAACAAACACGAGATTTTGACGCATATCCAAGGGTTTGTGCGGTGTGGAGCGCGCACTGCATGGCACGGAGGCGCGGGCGCGAACACTTGTATTTTCCTATCAACAGTGGAAAGTAAACAACTTAAAATACTCATAATTTATGATCATACAGAAAATAAAAGAAAACAATCAGGCGCGCTTTCATGATCTCCGTGAACATGAGCGCGTCTAAAAAATGAACTGAAACAAAATAAAGCTTGAAATGTCCACTTTTAAACGAACAAATTCGAATCGAAAGCAAATACTGTCTGATTATGTAATCCGTGAACGGTGCATTTCTATAAAGGCGCATCTGCTTTACAGCGGAGATGGAGATATGTTTGCAGCAATAAAAAACAATTCAAATGCCTCGTTATTGTTTCAGACACATTTAGTATCATTAGCCTATAAACCATCTATAAATCACCTCTCTGTTTGGTTCCAGAGATGGCTATTCTCATTCAGCACTGCGGGGAAAATAAATTTGGCATTAGAAAACCAGTAAAATAAAAATAAATAAAAAAATCCATATTAATTTGTGAATATTTTAAATGTTTAATACGGGTTATTAATCCGCTGGCACGATTTGTTAAACCGAGGGAACAGTTTGAGAATTCGTGAGAACGGTTTATAAACGGATTATATAAAAAATAAAAATAGCTAGTATTTTTCAATTCTATTCTTCTATTTAAAGGATCTACAGAAACAGTGGTTGTGCGATCGAGTTGTCTGTTTTCTAGTTTAGTGCTGTAGCCTAGGCCTTTTAAAACTATAAAAACACAATAACAACCCCAACAATAAGCTATAAAAATTAAATAGCCTAGGCCTAAATCAATTTTGTTTCTTCATATTTATATCTTTGTGGGGGCATTTGGCCCTCAAAATGTGGGTTAAACATGAACACACACACACACACACAATATCCTATATATAAATATCCTATAAATCACAGACGCAGACGTCACGTTATAAGGCAGACGCAAGTGAGACGAGTGCATGTTGCAAAGTCATATTAAAGAACCGATCGCAATCGCTGGCGCACTGCACTGAGCAGTGCTGAGTAGCGTGTGCAGTGCGTGTTAGAGAAAATTATAATAAATGACTTCACTGCCACACGTGAATGACGTGTAACGTCTGACTTGACACTTCACTGCTACGCGTGATTTACGTGACGTCAGCGTGACGTCAGCGTGACGTCTGCGTGACGTCTGCGTCACGTCTGCGTCTTAAAATGAATGGAATAAATAGCAGAATAAAAAAAAAATTAAGACGTTGAGTGAGACGTTCATTGAGACGAGTGCGTGCTGCAAAGTCATATTAAAGAACCGATCGGAACGCCATATTCCTATGGCGCTCGCTTTGTGTCATTCCTTGTGTTAACGTGCGTGTGGAAAACGTCTGCCCGTCTGCACATCTGCCCGTCTGCCCGTCTGTACGTCTGCCCGTCTGCACGCAATACATGCCTTTGGTTAATATAAAAATAGCGCACGTATTTTTATGCAGCTACTTGTATGATAGACTTTTCTTATTTGAGACACTGTTCAAACAGTGTGGGCTAGTAGAATTTTCAACAGAGAAAATCACATTAGCTATTTAACATAGGTCTTAAGGTCTAGGTCTATATCTTTATCCTCGAATAATATTAAGAAAATACTATTTAGGTTTGTATACATAAAAAATAAACTAATCTCAACAGTAAAAAGATTTGAATGTATTTTACAATATAAATTATGCACGAGCATGCATGGGAATAAGATCGCATGAATAATAATGATATTCTCTGACTCTGATGCTTCTGCTCTATAATTTATGTATGCAATTTGTTTTTTCTTTTCTCTGTAATTATATGGTATATTTTAGCTATCCTTTTCTGTTAGTATTTTTAGTATTACTTTGTTTACTAGTCTTGTTACTGTATTTTATTTCCAAAAGCCTCCCGTGGACAGGTGTTGAAAATTAGCATGTGTGCTAAAACACTTAAACAAATGCATATGGTTCGTCCAATGTAGTTGTATGTCCATGTCAAATAAATAAATAAATAAAATAAGATAGGCTATAGACTACAATAATAATAAAAAGCTTGAAGTGGATGCATTACGCTACTTAATTATTTCTATGTTATAAAAAATCGTTCTATGAACTTCTAGCAAGCTCATTTAAACCGAGTTGTAAATGCCGAAATGAAAGGAGGCTAAATAAATATGAAACTACTAAATATAAATTTAAAATCGCCAGTAGATGGCGCCAAGGCCCTGTTCTATTGAGATGACTGGTTAATGTTCAACCTATTCATTTTAAAATAAATTCAAATACAAAACAGTTATATTAATGTGTAATATTACTTTACAATATTACTGTTTTTACTGTTTTTTGTTTTAAAAAACGCAGGCTTGGACACAATCCTACTCCTTTTAGACAATGGTTTCCTAATGATTCTTTTTTTTTTTTTTAAGCTAAAAACTGCTCATTACACAGAAACATTCAAACAAATATTTACTAATTTGTTTTACTTGTAATTTTTCCTCAACTTTGTGTCTCAGTTGGCAATTAATTTTCATTACATTTAAAAATATATATATATTTCTGTTCCCCAGAAGTGAAACATTATGTGAATTTAAAGTGGCTGCGTTATAAATAGAAATATGGGTATAGCCTAAATGTATGTGCTGTGTTGGTTCCCATGACATGCTATATTTTAGTGTTTTAATGACAGCAAGAGTTTCTTGGCTATACATTTTGCATTTCACTAATGAAGGGGAATGTAATCGTCCAGGTCTCTGAAACCGCTCAGAGGAGCATCTCATGAAGCTTCACTTGACAAGCATATATTGACCGAGCACAACTCAGTGTTACACATTTAGATAATGGAAGAACAACACGACACACAGGGTCAACAGCCGGGAAGAAGAGGAAGAGGAGGAGTAAGGATGAGTGGAGGAAGGGTACGGAGGCAAAGCAGTGGAAGAGGTCAAGATTGTGGACATGTTTATAATGAAATAAGGGCCACTATTGTAGCCTGGCACCGCCCTCCTACGTACTTCCGCTCGATTTCATTTCTCTTCAGTACTTGATGCGCTTGATGCGCCTTTAGAGAGAAATGCACCTTTCACACGCATTACATAATCAGAAGGTATTAGCTTTCGATTCGCATGTGTTCGTTTTAAAGTGGACATTTCAAGCTAGGCTATATTTAGTTTCAGTTCTCGCGCTCGAGTTCACGAAGATCATGCGCGCCTGATTGTTTTATATTATTTTACAAAAGCACAACGTTTTCTTCTAATTGCGAGTTTACACAAATAAAAGTAGTTGCGAATAATGTATTATTATTTTCTGTATGACCAGTATTTTAAGTTGTTTCCACTGTTGATAGGAAAATGCAAGTGTTCGCGCCCGCGCTTCCGTGCCATGCAGTGCGCGCTCAACACTCCGCTCCACAAACCCTTGGATATGCGTCAAAATCTTGTGTTTATTTGTGATAATCTCAGCCCTGTATTATTGTCTTACCCGCGCGGGTACTGACAGTAATGCAGCGCAATATGAAAGACTTCGTCTTAGGTTAACAACCTATGAAACTTATAATGACAATATGAAACTAAAACGACATAGCCTAAGCTTAATTTAAAATGGCTTAGGAACTATATGCTTTTTGGATAAACGCACTTTAGAGGTGGATAAACGCACTTTGGAGGTGGATAAACGCTATTTAGAGGTGGATAAACGCACTTTGGAGGTGGATAAATGCACTTTGGAGGTGGATAAACGCACTTTAGTGGTGGATAAACGCACTTTAGAGGTGGATAAACGCACTTTAGTGGTGGATAAACGCACTTTAGAGGTGGATAAACGCACTTTAGAGGTGGATAAACGCACTTTAGAGGTGGATAAACGCACTTTAGTGGTGGATAAACGCACTTTGGAGGTGGATAAACGCACTTTAGAGGTGGATAAACGCACTTTAGAGGTGGATAAACGCACTTTAGAGGTGGATAAACGCACTTTAGTGGTGGATAAACGCACTTTAGAGGTGGATAAACGCACTTTAGAGGTGGATAAACGCACTTTAGAGGTGAATAAACGCACTTTAGAGGTGGATAAACGCACTTTGGAGGTGGATAAACGCACTTTAGAGGTGGATAAACGCACTTTAGAGGTGGATAAACGCTATTTGGAGGTGGATAAACGCACTTTAGAGGTGGATAAACGCACTTTAGAGGTGGATAAACGCACTTTAGTGGTGGATAAACGCACTTTAGTGGTGGATAAACGCACTTTAGAGGTGGGTAAACGGACTTTGGAGGTGGATAAACGCACTTTAGTGGTGGATAAACGCACTTTAGTGGTGGATAAACGCACTTTAGAGGTGGATAAACGCTATTTAGAGGTGGATAAACGCACTTTAGAGGTGGATAAACGCACTTTAGTGGTGGATAAACGTTATTTAGAGGTGGATAAACGCACTTTAGAGGTGGATAAACGCACTTTGGAGGTGGATAAACGCACTTTAGAGGTGGATAAACGCTATTTAGAGGTGGATAAACGCACTTTGGAGGTGGATAAACACTTTAGAGGTGGATAAACGCTTTTAAGAGGTGGATAAACGCACTTTAGAGGTGGATAAACGCACTTTAGAGGTGGATAAACGCACTTTGGAGGTGGATAAACGCACTTTAGAGGTGGATAAACGCACTTTAGAGGTGGATAAACGCACTTTGGAGGTGGATAAACGCACTTTAGAGGTGGATAAACGCAGTTTAGAGGTGGATAAACGCACTTTAGAGGTGAATAAACGCTATTTAGAGGTGGATAAACGCACTTTGGAGGTGGATAAATGCACTTTGGAGGTGGATAAACGCACTTTAGAGGTGGATAAACGCTATTTAGAGGTGGATAAACGCACTTTGGAGGTGGATAAACGCTATTTAGAGGTGGATAAACGCACTTTGGAGGTGGATAAACGCAGTTTAGAGGTGGATAAACGCACTTTAGAGGTGGATAAACGCTATTTAGAGGTGGATAAACGCACTTTAGAGGTGGATAAACACACTTTAGTGGTGGATAAACGCACTTTAGTGGTGGATAAACGGACTTTGGAGGTGGATAAACGCACTTTAGAGGTGGGTAAACGGACTTTGGAGGTGGATAAACGCACTTTAGTGGTGGATAAACGCACTTTAGTGGTGGATAAACGCACTTTAGAGGTGGATAAACGCTATTTAGAGGTGGATAAACGCACTTTAGAGGTGGATAAACGCACTTTAGAGGTGGATAAACGTTATTTAGAGGTGGATAAACGCACTTTAGAGGTGGATAAACGCACTTTGGAGGTGGATAAACGCACTTTAGAGGTGGATAAACGCTATTTAGAGGTGGATAAACGCACTTTGGAGGTGGATAAACACTTTAGAGGTGGATAAACGCACTTTAGAGGTGGATAAACGCTTTTAAGAGGTGGATAAACGCACTTTAGAGGTGGATAAACGCACTTTAGAGGTGGATAAACGCACTTTAGAGGTGGATAAACGCACTTTGGAGGTGGATAAACGCACTTTAGAGGTGGATAAACGCACTTTAGAGGTGGATAAACGCACTTTGGAGGTGGATAAACGCACTTTAGAGGTGGATAAACGCTATTTAGAGGTGGATAAACGCACTTTAGAGGTGGATAAACGCTATTTAGAGGTGGATAAACGCACTTTGGAGGTGGATAAATGCACTTTGGAGGTGGATAAACGCACTTTAGAGGTGGATAAACGCTATTTAGAGGTGGATAAACGCACTTTGGAGGTGGATAAACGCTATTTAGAGGTGGATAAACGCACTTTGGAGGTGGATAAACGCAGTTTAGAGGTGGATAAACGCACTTTAGAGGTGGATAAACGCACTTTAGAGGTGGATAAACGCACTTTAGAGGTGGATAAACGCTATTTAGAGGTGGATAAACGCACTTTGGAGGTGGATAAATGCACTTTGGAGGTGGATAAACGCACTTTAGAGGTGGATAAACGCTATTTAGAGGTGGATAAACGCACTTTGGAGGTGGATAAACGCTATTTAGAGGTGGATAAACGCACTTTGGAGGTGGATAAATGCACTTTGGAGGTGGATAAACGCACTTTAGAGGTGGATAAACGCTATTTAGAGGTGGATAAACGCACTTTGGAGGTGGATAAACGCTATTTAGAGGTGGATAAACGCACTTTAGAGGTGGATAAACGCACTTTAGTGGTGGATAAACGCTATTTAGAGGTGGATAAACGCACTTTAGAGGTGGATAAACGCACTTTGGAGGTGGATAAACGCACTTTGGAGGTGGATAAACGCACTTTGGAGGTGGATAAACGCACTTTAGAGGTGGATAAACGCACTTTAGAGGTGGATAAACGCAATTTAGAGGTGGATAAACGCACTTTAGAGGTGGATAAACGCACTTTAGAGGTGGATAAACGCTATTTAGAGGTGGATAAACGCACTTTAGAGGTGGATAAACGCTATTTAGAGGTGGATAAACGCACTTTGGAGGTGGATAAACACTTTAGAGGTGGATAAACGCTTTTAAGAGGTGGATAAACGCACTTTAGAGGTGGATAAACGCACTTTAGAGGTGGATAAACGCACTTTGGAGGTGGATAAACGCACTTTAGAGGTGGATAAACGCACTTTAGAGGTGGATAAACGCACTTTGGAGGTGGATAAACGCACTTTAGAGGTGGATAAACGCTATTTAGAGGTGGATAAACGCACTTTAGAGGTGGATAAACGCACTTTGGAGGTGGATAAACGCACTTTAGAGGTGGATAAACGCTATTTAGAGGTGGATAAACGCACTTTGGAGGTGGATAAATGCACTTTGGAGGTGGATAAACGCACTTTAGAGGTGGATAAACGCTATTTAGAGGTGGATAAACGCACTTTGGAGGTAGATAAACGCTATTTAGAGGTGGATAAACGCACTTTAGAGGTGGATAAACGCACTTTGGAGGTGGATAAACGCACTTTGGAGGTGGATAAACGCACTTTAGAGGTGGATAAACGCACTTTGGAGGTGGATAAACGCACTTTGGAGGTGGATAAATGCACTTTGGAGGTGGATAAACGCACTTTGGAGGTGGATAAACGCTATTTCCGAATTTTGGGAGGTGCGCAAACGGCGTTTACGTGCCTTTAGCCTCCACTACATCCCTTACAGGCTTACTTCCATTATGTGGAGCTGTTAGTATTAATTATTTTTAGAAGTGCATTTACTAGTTTGCAAATCTTAAGGATGATGCTATGTGCAAAGGGATTTAGTGAATGGGTGAACATGATTTCATCAGGTAGGGTACAACATCCCTGAATCAACACCCTTTTTGATCATGGAGCAACATTCCAATTAGATTTTAGGAATAAGTTCACAGTTAATATCAATTTCAGGCTAAAAATAATGCAGAGCCTAGCTCCAACTCAATGAACAAACCACAGACAACAGCCATCACGCGTCTTTATTTTTTTTTTTAACACAACCTATACACATTTTGTTTTTATTTGAGTGTCTTTCAAATTACTTAGTATGATAACTTGTATGTTTATCTGTGCTGACAGGTATATTATGTTCCAGGTGAGATCTTTTTGGGAATTTTGTGCAATTCCTAACTTCAAGCAGACATTATTAAATCACAAAAATAAATAGATTTTTTTTAACATAATGCTTTATATGATGTAAATCAATGTGAGATGGTGAACCCATGAGTAAACCCAAGGTGAGGAGGTTTGGTGGAGATTTATTAACACAAGCACAAGTCTTCATATGTGTAAAGGGCTATAGCCTACATCATCATAACCCATTCAGATAATAATTAAATTATATTAAAAAAATATGGGGGGGGGGGGGGGGGGGGGGAAGATATGGGTGTATATACGAGTTTATGAATTATCTACCACGCTGTTTGGCCGTAGGCTACTACAGAAATATAAATTGATAACCATGGCGATTTCGATCAATTTGATAATGTTTTGATACGAATCAAGTTAGATGAAGTTACTCATTTCACATCGTTCCAAAGTAGCTTTACAAAAAGCCATTTGTAGGCTAAGCTTTAATATTGAGCAGTTTTAGGGCTGGGCGATATCACGAAATATGGTGGTGATATAAATTATAGCTACACTGTTTGATATTTTACCTAGGCTATTATTTTTAATAATTTACCCAGCATTTACCCAGTGTCACTTTTAGTGGGCAAGCATGACTGCATGAAATTAGGGCTATTGCAAAGGAGATTTTATAAGATGATAGCTATAGGCTAGGACAATATTTTCCGCATGTCATGCAGGGCTCCGTAATTTTACATCATTTGTTTATGCTTCTTAATTTTTCCCATTAGGGTAATTGAATAAACAAACTCGGGATTTTACACAAAAGATGATAATTCACTGTCTATTTTAGTAAGACATCGGATAAATCCGAAAGTGTGTTTTATTTTATTTTAAAGCAAAACGACGGTGGCAAATAAGAATAGCCTAGCCTGGCCATTAGGTTTTGTGCGTAAAACCTTGCATTGCTGAAATGTAATAATAATAATAATAATAATAATTAGGCTTGTTTTTACTAGAACAGGTGTTATTATGTCGACCTATAGCAAATGTTAATATTTATGTGCTCAAGACCAAATTTAAGCAATAGGCCTACATGTTCATATCACTTCTCTGCTGGGTATTTTATTAATTTTATTTTAATGTAGCGTACTAAAATTAATGGTAAACCGATAATAAGATAAGATTAAAGTTAGCATTTAATATTTATTTAATACGGCCAAATCATTCACAAAATCGTACATAAAAGAATGCGCATGCTCAGACCTGAATCGTCTACACCAATGAGATTGCTTTATTTTAAACCAATACAATTGTGTCGCCCCCCCTAAAATAATTAAAAAGGGAAGAAAAAGATAGAAATACACACCTAAATTAAATGAATTAACAAAAAAATATATAAAAGAAGTAATGTGGAAAATATGCTTCAAGGGCAATAGGTATAGGGATGAATTTAAAAAAACATCTGTCAATAACGTGCACGAAAACCAGCCATGTATTGGCGATTTCTTGGTTGGCCATCATGTGGTCCCATGCCATCTTAGTCGTCGTCCTCCTCTTCCACCTCTTCATCTTCCTCCCTGTTAAGTAAGGGCACTCTTTAATGTAATCTTTTTGAAAGGTATCTTTTTTTTCAGCCATTTTGTCAGTGCCTCCGCCTGTAGGTGCTTTATATAGACTTGTCTTGATTGCTAATCCACAACAGATGACGATTATTAGGTTAAACGTTCAGAAAAGGAATCCATATAAGGTTATATTTCAGCACTTCGCAAATGGACAGCGACTCTTAAGTAGCACGTAAAACGCGTTCTCGCGCGTTCATGTTAAGTGCATTTTTGGGAAACGCGCATGGAATTGCCGCGAGCGTTCGTAACCTTGCACGTAGAGAGCGCTCTTAAGAGCTAAAATACATCGTTATCGGGAAACCCGGCCCTGGTCTGTGCAGCGCCGGTTCAAGTCGAACAAGCCTATCAATAACGATCCCACACATAAAAAACCAAACCCCCAATAAGGCACGAGCAAATCAGGTAGCAATATTGAGAAAACGCCCATCATTTGGAAAAACTCATTACAGCTCCACAGAGACCTACGTGAAATAAATAGTTGCAGATTAGAATGCCATTGGACAGTTAATATAGTCCCACCCCTGGCCAATACGAGACAAGATAATTAATAATTACCTTGTTCTGAATGTTTCAAGGGTTAATCGTAATCGAATAATGGAAACAATGAGGCAAGTTGATCCTGTGGGGACAGTGTTGCGTTGTCACGGTTCATGAATTCACTGTTTCCTTCAGGTCTTGTGGCTTTGTTGTTTACATGTCTGTGGGTGTGTGTGTGTAGGGCGTGACCGAGGCGTCATCACTAATCAGCACTCAGCTGATCGCACTCACTGACACCAGCTGCAGCTCATTTACTCTCCCATAAATACTCACTGTTTTGTCCTTCCTTTGTCAGAGCGTTGTTTGGTGTTTGTTGTGAGTGTCTCCGGGTCCCTGTGATGTTCCATACCAGTTTGTTCCTGCCTTCGAGTTCCTGATCGTCTTGTCGTCTCTTTGTATGGTCACCTCACTGGATCTACACCTAGCACTTCACCGAGCACTTCACGACCATCGAGGTCCCTGTGTCGCCCGTGTCGTATCATCATCATCTTCATCATCATTATACCATCTACCTGCTTTGTGACTGTATTTGCTATTCTGACCTATCATATTAAATCTGAGTTTTTCACTTGCATCTCTGCTTCCTCATAATTATAGTCATGACATGCGTGGCCTGGACCTACAGATTACACAAAGGCGGCCATATTCTGTGCCAGGTCCTTTGTCTTTGTGGCACATTGATGGCAACCACAAACTTGTTCGGAAAGCATTTTCATCAAACATTGAATGTGTAGGCCTACATAACATTGGCCCTTAATTGATGTAGATTTCTTGTGTCTGTGCCTGTTAGGTGGAGAATTGTTGTCCATGGTGGCATTGACGGCTTCAGTAGGAAGATCATGTTCCTAAGGGGCAATCACAACAATAGGGCAGCAACTGTTCTAGACTGCTTTCTTGGTGCAGTCCATGAACTTGGTCTACCTCACAGAGTGAGAAGTGATAAAGGTGGTGAAAATGTGGAGGTGGCCAGGTTTATGTTGGAGCATCCAGAAAGAGGACCTGGTAGTTAACTTCAATCGAACTGATTGCAATATATATGATATAGTGTATTGCAAAATGTAATATAAAATGTAAAGATGTTACTTTCCAGTGCAAGAGCTGTGCTAAATCCATGTTATCTGTGAAAATATTATTGTGTTTTTCTGTTTTAATTTACACACCTAACTTTTGTTTTTATAGAACGTAACAGCTTCATCACTGGAAAAAGTGTCCATAACCAGCGAATCGAACGGCTGTGGCGTGATGTGTGGTGCTGCGTACTTTGCAACTATTATGCCGCCTTCCGACATCTTGAAGACCTTTTACTGTTGGATCCTGACCAGGACCTTCACTTGATCTGTCTTCACTACGTGATGCTACCAAGGCTGAACCACCATCTTCAGCTGTTTATGAGGACATGGGACAACCATTCCCTTTCCAGTGAAGGGAACAGGTCACCTAATCAGCTGTGGTTAGCTGGCCAAGTTATGGGTCCCCAGCAAATTCAGAACACAGTAAGCATAGATCTCTCTTATTTTAAAAAAGCTTTTAAAATATCACTGCTTTTTACATGAATACAATAATTATATATTGTATATAATTAAATATAAATAATGAATATATCTTGTTAGTGACCAAATCTTAATGGTGTTCTTAAGTTTAATTTGTATTATAAATGTTTTTCTAGGTGGATTCAAACACATTTGGAATAGACTGGGATGCGCCTGTTGCAGTTCCAGATGCTATCCGCGAAGTCCTTGTTCCCGAAGCACCATCTGCCCAACAGGGTGAAATTGAGATTCACTTGAGCCAAACCATTGACCCGTTCATGACCAGTGATGTCTTTGGCATTGACATTTACATTCAGTGCCTAAGATCAGCCCAGAACTATTTGGCTGAAAACTTGTGAAATGTTTTTTTTTTTTTTTTACTTTTTGTTTTTTACTTTTCGATTTACTTTTCAACTTGATAAATAAATGTGACTTTAAACAATTACATTACATTTGTACAAATAAATGCAAATTCTTCTACCCACAATTCCTCTACTTAATATTATTTTATTCAAAATGTTGTGTTGTGAAGCGTGAGAATGCACTGAGGAATAACCAAGGGTATAAATCCTGCAGGATTTTAGAAGTCTGTCAACACTGATAACTCATCAATATTTTGCCCATGATTAAATTAAGGGCATTGAGCTGAAACAAGGTAGATATTCTACTAGAATAAGGT
Source organism: Phoxinus phoxinus (assembly GCF_949152265.1). Lineage (NCBI taxonomy): Eukaryota > Metazoa > Chordata > Actinopteri > Cypriniformes > Leuciscidae > Phoxinus > Phoxinus phoxinus. The sequence continues at coordinate 38,378,151 of NC_136884.1, forward strand.
GGGTAATACAGCCCTTTTCGCACAATGAGACGCAATAATGTTTGGTGAAACTACCACCGTTAATATTTAAATGTTTAGGAATCAATAACTAGAATGTTATTTTTATATTCATAACACTTGTCTAGAAAATACTTGCATACTTATTTTTTGTATGTTAAGTCACTGGCTGTGATTCTACCAAAAATACGAGTCTATTTGGGCAAGGGGAAATTATTTGCCTTTATAAGGCATTTTCTAACCTTATTACATTTTTTGTTATCTTTTGTCAAATTGCTAAATGTTATTAGTTTTTATCTCTGTATAATTAGTATTTAGGCATATTCTTTAAATATGGACACTTATGAATATGATTGCTCTGATGTTTTATGAAGTAGTGTTTTTACAGTTTTTACTTATCCATAGCAACAAGGTCAACCCCGCCCAAAACCAATATTAAGTTCTTTGTAAAACTTGCTGCTTAGAGTTTTGTAAATAGGTTTTAAGCTAAAACTCCTAGCTAGAAAGGACGACCCTAAAGAGGATACGATAAACTACTGTGTGAATAGTGTAGTCCCTCTAGTTTACAGTAGCCTCTTATCAGCCACAGAATTTTACACAAAGTTAGTAAAGTTACTATTTCAAAGTAGTAATATTTCAGTTATTTTTAGAGGACATTTCGAGTGCCTCTTTTCTTGAACCATTTATGTTCTTACCTACTTACATAACTACATACTTATTTTAAAACTTTTATTTAAGTGGTAATCAATATGCAGCGAGCGAATACACACTATCGATTGATCTTGACTTTAGCCCGGAATGTTCTTTTAAGGTCATCTCCATAAAGCCCGCCAATTGCGACGCTTCGTGTTCCCGCGCGGTTTAAATCTGGCAGGCAGACCTCAAGAAGCACAAGAATGTCAGCTGAAGATTCAAGGTATTTGACTTTTAATTCATATCACTAATAGGCTATTGTTGCGGCTATTTTGTAGCTATTGAGATATAATCAATTAAACTGTTAATGTGTTGCTAGATGATAGCCTACTTTTTGTCACTTCATTGTAAAAAAAAAAACAAATTGTTATTTAATAATTGGTAACATAATCATTAATGAACAACAGCATTTTGACTGTACAGATACTTAGGCTAACGTCCTTTCTTTTAGTTTGGTTTAACAAAATCTATAGCCTATCTCATTTTTGTTCGTGGTTAAATAAGGCATTAACGTTTATTCAGAGTTGGAACATATTCATTACTTTTCAATAGGACAATGAATCACTGATAGGAAATCATTTTTATTGCATGTTATCAACTATAAAATCACAATGCCGTGCCAAAATACTGTGCTTGCGATATTTAACGTCACTTGTCGTCACACATTGTAAAGTTAGGTGACATACTGCATCTCAGCAGCACTAGACGAGGCCTTTTCTGCTTAGTGTTTTGATCGATCGTGTGGTTTATTTGCTCGAATGAAATATTGAAACCATAAACGTTATAAAGTGATAAACCGCGAACCCCCCCTCACTTTCCATCCAATTTTTTACATTTTCAAATTTGTGCCTTAAAGAGGTCTGCTGACTCTGTATAGATACTTTTTTCATGAGCTTGTTGGTTTTAAAAATTAACACAATTTAAGGTAATGACTGTCCTGTACATGTGATTTTATTCCATACTGTACCTTTTACAATTTTCACGATATTTTCTATTTGTATATTTTTTCCCCATTTCAGCAGTAACACACGATTGCAACAAGCAGCTAGGTTCCTAGAAATGGCCAATAGTTTGCTGCTAAACCCTCCCTCTACTACATCTTTGTCTCAAGTGCCATCTACTGCACAACCATTGACTTCCACCCCAGCAACAACCAGATGTTTAACATCATCCTCATCTCCCATGTCCTGCTCTTCAAACCCTTCAGCTCTTCAAACTTCAAACTCTCTCTTCAGCCCCTCTTCTCTGCATACAGCATCCGCTCTCCTCCAATCACCATCTCTTTTACAAACTACCACACCTGTAAACATGCGCACTGGGCCAGCCCTTAGTAGGCTCTTTCAACCTTATGTAAATATAAGGTCCTCAAGAGCCCGTCAAAGGTTAGGCCCTTCTGCATGGGAGCATGAATTTTATTGCATGTCAAATCCATCATGCAATACTGTGCCCACACCAGAGGCAAACAGCATTTTAAAATTAAGTGGGCTTGGAAAAAAAAAGTTAGATTTGAGGATATGAACGGATCCTTTGCCGATTTCACCAGAACAATTGGAGAGGTGTTCCCTGCATTAAAGAGAGCAGGCCCATTTAAAATAATGCGTACAGCCAGGGGTCGTCAATTGGTTGACATACCAATGCCACCAGAAGGGTACAGTATCCCATATCTTAGACTGGAAAGTGGCCTAAATAAAGCGGTTGCTTATATTGTACCAATTCAAAACAGCATTCCTCTTGTACGTCAGGAAGATACTGCAGAGGTAACTATAATAAAGTTTATTTTATTTAGTGAAATAATGAATCACTTTGTATAACAACATCACAACTTAAAGCTAATAATGTAATTTTCAGTTTTTTTTTTTTTTTTTTTGTACAAATATAATTTTTTGAAATTTCATCTGTTCTGTGTTTTCAGAATGTTGTAATGGAAAGGTGCAATATTTGTTGCTCTGAGGTGCCTTTGCATAGGCTTGAAGAGCATGTAAATGTATGCAGCAACAGGTGTGTATAACTGCTATTGTTTCACCAGAGTAAAGTTGCCTATTCAACACTTACTGTAGTAACAACATTTAATTAGCTTACTAGATCAAGGCTGCTACATTTTATGTATGGGCAGAATCAGTGTTTTTTTTTAACTTAATACCAAATAACAAATTTTTGCTTCTTTTTTAAAGATCATCTGCTCAAGGCGATGCAAATGAAGGGTAATATGAAATAAATAGACAGCCTCTGTACCGGTATAAGAAATGTTGTGCTATATGGCTACCACAGATACTTTTATTTCTAAAAAACATGTTGTCTTTGTTAAATAGGAGCCCCTGGAATTGTCTGAGGACAGCGTCTCTTCAAATACATCAGTAAGCCATTTTTGTGCCTTTAACGGATATCATGATGTGAGAGCAAATACTTTCTTCTCTATGTTGATGTATATTCCACTTAAGGTTGGTGACATTGCGTCTGAGGAGGAGGAAGAACTAGAAAATGTGCAGGTGGATCCTGAGGAGGAGGAAGACATTATACCTGTACGTTTTATATATATTAAATGTGTGAACCAAAGTACTTTGTGAATTTTGCAACTACATCATAGAGTATTATACAGTAATAACTAATGTTTTTTAAAACAGATATGAATGAATCAAAAACTTGATTTATCTGGACAATAACTTTATTCAAGAGCTGCTGTAAAGCCTAAACACTCTGTTACTTTAATTTCCTATTATCACTGTAAAGCAGCTTTGAAACAATCTATATTGTTAAAAGTGCTATATAAATGAAGATGACTTGACTTGACTTATCTATTAACTATATTCTCTTTTTGTACATCTCACCTAAGGTAGTTGACTTGGTGTGTCCCTGGCTTTACCATACCAAATGCTTTTTCCTGACCTATGTTTTTAACGGAGTCATTACAGTTTTTTATTTCTGTTTGTCTGCCTGTTCATGTGAAGGTCATCATTGAAAGGGACGAATTGCCACAAGGCCATCATTCTGGTCATGAAATGGTAAGCATAGCATTGTAACCCTGCAGATAATCTTGCTAGCAATATGTATTTCACTTCACTTCAATATATAACTATAATCTCCAACTATATTTCTATACCTTTCTATGGATAGAATAGATTGGTGAAGCACTAACCTATAACAAGTTATTCAATAACACACTGAGAGTCAGTTTAAATATGTTGTTAATTATAGTCAAATTCTGTGCCTTTAAATGGTTGTATTATGCAGTTGGTTGTCAGTTTCTTTGCCACCATGTTGGATTTGTACAAATTCTATAACTGCTTAACAGGAGAGTATAGAGGAAAGGAGGCGACTCATTCAAGAGCAAGATTCAGCTTATGAAGAATCATTGCTCTTGGACCAACAGAAGGTAATTTCAGTTCCAAAAAAAACACAATAGAAGTTCCTGGGCATAGTTATTTAACTACAGTAATGACATGTATTTTACAGCTGGAAAATGAGAGAAGAAGGGAAAGACTAGAAGAGAGACGACTACAGGCAAGTTCAGATAATAAACTGTGATCCATGTTTAAACAGTATTTCTTAAAGTTGTTATGAAATAAAAATGTATACATGGAAAAAAATTTTTATTTGTTGTGGTAGTCTTTAATTAAAATCAGAACATTTGCTTCCACTCTGGAATTGAGTTCCTTCCCTGATGACATCAGTTTGTATACACCTAACCAATCCCCTCGAACTGTCTGCTATGAGCGAGGGATGGAGAGTAGGTGTGGCAAAAATAAATCCTGCCCTCTATTCAATATTCCGTTTCACATGGAAATACATCACAACACTGAATTCAAGTCGGTTGCAAATTCTTGTTCACGGGGATTTAAAATGGAGAGAAAAATGTAGACAAAATAAAATAACCATATAATAGAAAGTAGGATAGTAACCTAAAAGGATGCAGTCAGTGTAATTTCTTATGTTCTTCCTATGGTCAAAAGGTTACAAAAATGCCAAAGCCTACAATGCGTTAATCTCTTCTTAAGGGTGGTCCATCAAGCAACATTGCTGTTCAAAATGAATAAACCTACTCAAAGAGACATAATGTTTGCTTTGCTGAACATAATTAATCACTGCTGTGATCAAGGCAATTATGACAGCAATAAATGGTCAATATCTGTAAATACAAATACCATGATAGTTGAGGCTACAATTAAAAAGATGATGTTGTTTTGGCTTGAGCAGTGATAACAGAGTATGCATTTAATTGATTAATTGAAAATTATTTTCTAATGTGCCATCACATTAAAACAAGAAAGTAGGCTTGTATTTGTTTTGTATATAAAGAATTTCACTGAAGTACTGTAATTAATAAAAGACTGTCGTTACATAGGTCATCAGTGAGAGGAGGGAACTAGCTGCAAGTTTCCCTTCAGAGGGTGGAATCACTTTCCAATTCCATTACCCTAATGGCTCTCGAACACGCAGAGATTTTCAGCTGCAAAACAACATACAAGTAAGAAGAAAAGAAGACGTACCAGCCAGATATATATGCATCTGTATTGTTGTGAGTTTTATGATTTACACAAGTTTTCAATTGCTTCTTGTCCCCCTTTCCTAGAATCTTATATGCTATGCAGGAGCTGTAGGGTCTGCAACTGAATTCCTCTGCCTGAGATCACATAATCCAGATTTGGCCATAACAACTTCATCAACTGGTAGTATTGCAGACTACATCACCCAATCAACTACCTTTTTTGTTCAATGGGTTGGAGCTGAAGAGGTAATTTCTACATTTGTTTCTTTTTGGACTGCAAACTGTGATTACTTAAAGGGGTGATGAACTGAGAAATACAAATTTTCTTGAGCTTTTGACATTTAAGAGGTCATCATACTATAAGAATATCCTATAAATTTGAGAACTGAAAACTTCCTTGTTAGTCCAATAAAAGCTTTTATTGACACCAGGCACAGCGAACGACTGTGGGGATCTATGACGTCACAGGGTATCAAACCCCGGCTCCGCAGAAGAAGATCGACGCCCACTTCAACACCGCTTGTTTAGCCCCACCCACCGATTCACGCATTACATGGAACTCATTATAATATGCAAAACTGTTATCCAATCATAGCAGTGGGCGTTTACTTCCCAGTCTTCAATGCACGCCCATAAAAACTGAGCGTTTCAGGAGCTAGCCTCAAAACCAGGGTAGAAAATAGACTATTACTTATTCATTTTGAGTCTTTTTGAATGTAAAAACCAAGCGAACGTCATAAGTTGACCTCAGACAACAATATAAAAAAAATTAGAAAGCCAGTTCATGACCCCTTTAACATTAAATTAAAAATAGCCAACACCCACACTTTTAATTGCTTTAACTAATAAACTTGGTAATTGATTTAGACATGTCGAAGTCTTTTAGGAATGCCTTTGTAAACTTGTATAATTTACATTGTAGACATAAAAGAGAGAATTCTTTCAGATAAAGAATACAAGATGAGCACAAGCTCTATTAGAATTGGTTTTAATTATATGGCTTGACACCAAAAAAAAACAGATTAAACACGCACTGTTCATAATGTTCAAAGATGGTTTCTCAACTTCTGTTTAGCACTTTAGGGTAATAAATATATTAGTCTGTCCGCCTTTTGTTAGTTTTTTTCCAAACGTGAAATTGCTAAGTAGAAGTCACATTAATTTTAAGTAGTGTTTGTGTAATGCACTCTAATTTACACAGTGCATTTTGATATACCGTTTACAGTTTGATGAAACTATGAGTTCCTTAAATGAAGCCCAAGTCTACAGGCCTATAATTTGAAGTCTAAGCTGTTATTCAAGAAAGCACATAATGGTGACTTTATTACATTATCACTTTAAATAATGAACGCTGCAATAGTGAATAATAATGAAAAACAGGGATCCATTTAGCTCTCTACACTGCTCAATCACCTTTTCTCTCACACACAGTTTTAAACTACCACTTAACAGTAAGCCAATGCTTTCATTTTGCTTTAAACAGGAGTCTTATGACAATGTAACACCTGCTGGTGTCGTCTCAGCAGAAGCAACAGCTGCAGTTCCTTCCACCACAACAGTTTCCTCTGTGCCTTTTCCAGCCTCCACATCCAACAATGTTATGTCTGCATCCACCAGCACAACAGCCACTGATACTAGGTAACATTTGTATTTTTTATTATTAAAATAATAACCATAATTGAATGCCCTCTCTCTACTTATTGTATGTGTTTGTTAGTAGTGCCAATTTTCACTGTATAGTGCTTTATGAAGCCAAATGCTTGAGTGTGTGTAGAAGCTTATGGCTATATATCTGGCCTGATGCCAATTTAAATGTGCATAGCTGTCAACCTGTTTACAAATACAAGAGAGCCTGAGTGTGATTTACGTATTTAAGATGCTGATAATATGTAACATGATGGCTCCCCCCAAAATGCAGTATTTTTATTGTCATTTTTTTAAATAAAAAACCTCTTTTAGTTAGAACAGTTGCATTGCCTTTTTTCCCCCCAACAACATGCCGTAATTGATAACATTAATTATAGTTAATTAGTTAGCCATATAATTGCATATGTATGCCAGTTTGAATAACATTGCTGTGATTACTTTGTTTTCCAGTCATGACTTGAGGGGATTGTTGCTAAGTCTACAATCAGCAGCTGAACTAGCTGAGCCTGGCCCCACGTCCAATTGTGTTAATGTAGTAAGGTCCAATGTTCTGGAAAGTGCTATGAGGACCTTCAGGAGACGAGCCTTTAATCCTTTGAAACGGTTGGATGTCGTGTTTGTTGATACTTGTGGAACTGGGGAGGGCTCAGTTGATAGTGGTGGACCTAACCGGGAATTTATAAGGCTCCTCATGAAAGCAGTCGTGGAGTCAAAATACTTTGTGGGGCCCCAGAACTGCAAGAGCCTTGCTCTTGATTCTCTTGGTAGGTACATCTGTTGTGTAATTAATAAGTATAATTTTTAGTATATAGTATTTTTATATATATATATAAGTATACTACACAATCACGTCACATGTGATTGTCACACTCCACAATTACATGTGGTACAGGCAAATTACATTTCTGCATTCTGGCAATTGCCTGTACATGTAATTGTGGAGTGCACTGCATAATAAATTGCTTGGTAAAAAAAGAGTTTTCATGTAAATAGCTTTATATCAATCTAAACATAAAAGAAAATGCTATGCCTTTTACCACATGTAATTCCAACTTACTATTATAGTAAATGGAAATAGGAGCGGGCTTCACTCAGTGATTAAAATAAAATATAAGAGTGCTGGCCTGAATAATTGGAATAGTTTGAACAGGAGAGAGGCCGCACTATGCATAAATTATATTTTTATTTGCACAAACGCGTTTCGGCGCGTGCCTTCTTCAGTGTGCAACAAGATCACAGTGTAACCAATCTTATATGCCCACACCCATTGACACACCCATATTGACATCAACCAATAAATTTAAAATAATACACAGTCCAATGGTGTCACCAATGTTTCAATTAATCCATTAATGAAAAGCAACGGCTGTTATTCATTATACATATACAGAATGGACATAAGATATACATGCATAGTGTTACATTTACAAGCAACAACTTAGTGACAGATCTTCATTCATCCCATTGGGAATACATGTGTTTAAGCTAAAAATGTACCACGCCTCTCGCTGAAGGAGGCGGTTCTCACGGTCTCCCCCTCTTGGGGACAGATTAACAAACTCCAAGCCCATAAATTTGAGCATATTAACATCATGTCCCGCAGAGTTAAAATGTCTCGCGACTGATGATTTGTCATCATTTTTTCTGATAGCACATTTGTGCTCAAAAATTCGAGTTTTTAGTTGTCGCTTCGTTTTTCCCACATAGAACAACCCACAAGGACACGTCAATAAATACACAATAAAAGTAGATAAGCATGTGATTCTGCCCTTTACTTTGTATGTTCTGCCTGTTTTTGGATGTGTAAACATATTATCTGTGAGCATAAAGTTACATGCCGCACAGTTCCAACACTTAAAATTACCGTGTGGAATTTTAAAGGGAAAAGGCGACTGGGTAGATGCAGGAAGGTGCGAGTGCACTAATCGATCTCTAAGATTGGGTGCTCGTTTAAAACAATTACGCGGCAGATCTTGGAAAGTGTGCCCTATGTACGGGTCGCTACTGAGAATGTGCCAATGGCGTTGCACGATGTTCTTTAAACTATTTGAAATCTGACCATAAGTCGATACAAAAGTAACTGAAGTGTTGTTAGAACTTTTCTGATCAGTACGTTTGGTCATCAAATCGGCGCGCTGAAGACTGCGCGCACGCTCTAGACAATCACGCACTAGGTTACATGTATAACCCCTGTTGATAAATCTTTGACATAATTCCCCCGCTTGTCGCTCAAAGTCCTCGTCATCACTACAGATACGGCGCACTCTCAACAGTTGACTGTAGGGCAGACTACGTTTGAGAGAGGGTGGATGGAAACTCTGGTAGTGCAACAAGGAGTTACGATCCGTTTCTTTACGATAAATTTCAGTGTGTAACGTGTTATCTATCTTCCTCACTAAAACATCCAAAAAGGGCAGGGCCTTATAATCATGAGTCAGTGTGAATTTGATAGAGGGCAATCTAGTATTTACATAATCGTGAAACTCAATCAGTTCTTCTTTTGAGCCCAACCACACAAAGAATATGTCATCTATATATCTGTACCACACTTTGAGATGTTGTTTAAAGGGATTCGAGTTATAAATAAAATCCTGTTCAAATTTACCCATAAAAAGGTTGGCATAATTAGGCGCCATGGGCGAGCCCATGGCAGTACCTTGGGTTTGTAAAAAGAATTTGTTTTGAAACATGAAATAATTTTTTGTTAGAACTTGATTAGCTAATGATAATAGGAACTCAGTGTGTGGCACTTGATTTAACTGTAAATAATAACATAAAGCCGCTATCCCTGCATCATGCGGGATATTAGTATACAAGCTGGTCACGTCCATAGAGCACAAGACATCATTTGTATTAACCTCTGCGATAGATGACAGTTTCATCAGAAAGTCGGTAGTGTCTTTTAAAAAGGATGGCAAGTTATACACTAAATCCTTTATATGATGATCAACAAATTTAGACAAAGGCTCAGTTACGGATTGATTCCCAGATACAATTGGACGGCCAGGTGGATTATCCAACCTTTTATGAATTTTTGGCAAAGTATAAATCACTGGTCTTAATGGGTTAGTCTGTAACAAAAACTTGTATTCTTTTTCATTAATTATTACGTCAGATACAGCTCTCTTTAGTATAGTTTTTATCTCTTCACTAAACTTCATAGTGGGATCACCATGTAAACGGGCATAGAAGTTAACATGACCAAGCTGCCGCTCTATTTCTTGTACATAAGCAACCCTGTCCTGAATAACAATGGAACCTCCTTTGTCTGCAGATTTAATAACTATCTCATCATCAGTCATTAATGTATGCAATGCTTCTTTCTCGGAGGTCAAAAGGTTGTGTCTAATATAGTAATTATCAGGCTTTAAGCAGGAAAAAACATCTTGTTCTACCAACCGGCAGAACGTTTCCACTGACGAATTGTTCATGGGAGGGAGAAAAGTGCTCTTAGGTTTAAACATAGTCTTTTCAGATACAAGGGAGGAAGATTCCTCAGAAGGAGTGTTCGTACGTTGACTGTATTGTCTTACAATGCCTTTCGAATAGAAAGCCTTGAGACGGATAGATCTAAAAAATTTAAACATTTCTATTTTAGTCACAAACGGGTCATTCCCCTTCACGGGTACAAATGAAAGACCTTTGGATAAAACAGAAAGTTGGTCTTGACTTAGCTGTTTAGTTGAGATGTTAATGACACTGTCCTTTATCTCTGTCCTCTTATGCTTCTTCCTCCCCCTCCGCGTTTTATGGTGCCGTCCTGAGTCGCTCGGAAAGGACCTGGGGGTGGGCCGGTGTTGGAGCGTAAAAAACGCCTAGTTGAAGACGATTCGGTGTCAGTGCTCCAGTCTCCAGATGAGGCGCTACTCACAGTGTTGCGTTGTCTTTGTCTTTGTTTTGGCCTGCCTCCCAGGCCATGGTTCTCACGAAGCCAAGGGTAGACATTGTTGTTGCGATAATCCATAGTGTCTCTACGATATTTCTCCATTTTTTTATGTTGCGTCTCCGTTTTGTATGCACTTATCTGCGCGTCACATTTCTGTAGGAGTTCTTTAAGCTGGGTGGAGGTGAATTTTGTCTTCAACTGTGCCTCTAAGTCGGCAATCTCTTGTTTGATTGTGGCAAGTTTCTTGTTTTGATTGTCGACTATTAGCAACATCAGATCGAGAGAGCACTTATTTAGAATATCGCACCATTTCTTACAAAACTCCGGATCATCACGGCCCAATGTAGGCACCTTCATAATACGTAATCCTCTGGGTATGCGTTTGTTCCTCCAGTACTGGGAAAGCACACTACCGTGAAGCAGTGCTCTTGTTTCCTTCAGCGAGAGGCGTGGTACATTTTTAGCTTAAACACATGTATTCCCAATGGGATGAATGAAGATCTGTCACTAAGTTGTTGCTTGTAAATGTAACACTATGCATGTATATCTTATGTCCATTCTGTATATGTATAATGAATAACAGCCGTTGCTTTTCATTAATGGATTAATTGAAACATTGGTGACACCATTGGACTGTGTATTATTTTAAATTTATTGGTTGATGTCAATATGGGTGTGTCAATGGGTGTGGGCATATAAGATTGGTTACACTGTGATCTTGTTGCACACTGAAGAAGGCACGCGCCGAAACGCGTTTGTGCAAATAAAAATATAATTTATGCATAGTGCGGCCTCTCTCCTGTTCAAACTTACTATTATAGGACATGTTTTTAATTAATACTGGGGGACAATTCAGAGATTTCAAAGCTTAAGTTAGTCTCCACAAACTTTAAAACCCCTAATTGCAAGACAGAAAAAAAACTGTCTTTTTTTCATGCCAATTGTTCTAGGCTTGTCCAGGGGAACTTACAAGGTGTTGGGCATGATGTTCTCCGTCTGCCTTGTCCATGGTGGGGTGGGACCCCGTGTGCTGTCCAGACGACTATTTGCACAACTGTCAGGGCTCCCTGCCCCCCCAGTGGACATAACAGAGGTTGATGACACAGAGCTGCATGATCAACTGGACAAGGTAAGTTACAAATCTGTCTTTGGTCTTGTTGATGCAGAATGTAGAATCTGTAATGTCATCAAAACTGCAACCTCAGGGCCAAAATACCCTCTTGGTATTGTGCTTTATTTATTTATTATAATTTTTTTTGTTATGGTCTGATGAGTGGGTATTGATGAGGGGTTGCTAGTTATGGCCACATATTTCTGGGGAAAAAACACACAAGTATAACAAGTTAATACCCACTATATTTAACTTGCACAAGGTTTAAACATAAATCTAAATAAAAAAAACTTGTGAAAAGATGTATACCCATGAGGAAATGGCAAATGTGCCATTGAGTAATTTTTTGAAGCCATCTACTGGCTGTAGTTGAAATATCACGTTATTTTAAATTTTAAAGTATTTGTTCTCCAGTTGATGGCAGCAATCTTCCATTAAACAATGGTACACTGTTCATGTTATCTCTATGAATGAAAATGAAAAATGTGGATCTTTTATTAAAGTGAATTTTAAATAAAAAACATTTGTAAAACATTTATTTATTTATATATACAAAAATTTGAATAATAACTTAAATCCCTCCAACACTGCATAAATGTAAAGTAAAGCATGAATAAAGTGAGTAATATTAAATTTGTTTTCAAAAAATTACATTCTGTTGCTACAAAAAATATATATTTTTACATTTATTTAAAAAAAATGTTTTTTTCACAATTCCAAACAATTTTTGAAAAAAATTAAATAAATAAAAAATCTATTTTTTGTTAAAAATAAATCATGTTTATGATTTCATGCTTTTTGATTATCAAAATTGTATTAAACAATTAAAATGGAATCCAGAATGGAATCCAGAAAACTTAAAACAGAAAACAGAAAACAGATTTTGGTAAAAATAAAATAGGGCCCTAAACATTTTAAGCGTTTAATAAATTGTTAGTACATTGTATAAGTTTCATGATTTCAATTAATTAGACATGCTTTTTTATTATTAACATAACATTTTAATAACATTAACATTTAAGCCCTCATGTTTGCCATGTATTTTTGTCAAGTTTTGTTAGCTGTAACCTCTGTTGGGTGAGTTCATGTTTTTGTTTGGAGTTCCATGTTATGTTTGATTTTGTTATTGAAATAAAACTGCACTTGGGTTCTCAAACTTGCCATCAGTGGATCCTTAGATTTAATAGGTCCCTAATTACAGAGTTTACTTCCAGTCAATATTTCTGATTGCAGAGTACTGCTATGTTACGCTAAAAGAAAGTAAAATAGTATTTTTTTTATTGCCATGAACAGTTCACATTGACAGAAACAAAGGCTATAATCTTAATAGAACCTCTTATCTTACTAACTTCAACTTTTAGATCCAAAGGGCAGAGACCATTGAAGAGCCCCGCACAGCCATGGTGGAGGCATCAAACAGCCTCCACATGCTTGGTGCGGGCCGGTGTTGGAGCGTAAAAAACGCCTAGTTGAAGACGATTCGGTGTCAGTGCTCCAGTCTCCAGATGAGGCGCTACTCACAGTGTTGCGTTGTCTTTGTCTTTGTTTTGGCCTGCCTCCCAGGCCATGGTTCTCACGTGCTTGGTGCATTGTGTAGGGTTTCAAATCTACAGGAAAGAGATGACCTGGTCCAGGCAGCCCTAGGATATTATGTGGAGGGACGGATGGAGATGCCCCTAAAACAGTAAGATTAACTACTTGATCACTCATGCAGTATGAATACATGTATTGACCGGTGAAAATTAAAGTTAAAAACTATTAATTCGCACTGTAGGTGTTTCAAATATTTCCTTTGATTTGTTACCTTTGTGTAAATTTGTTTTGCATGCTGAATATTGATTTAACTCTACTGTTGATTTTAGTTACACATATTAGTAGTTATATAAATAAATAAACCCTTCATGTTTTGCATCTGAGAACATATGTACTCTTTATTGAAAGAAGGACTGGAGACGTTAGGTGTCCTAAATGCCCTAGAGGTGCACTCTTCAGTTCTGGAGGAACTGTTTTGTGGTGGAGTACCCACCTTGTTGGCTGCCTCCTTACTTGACCTCTTCAAAATTGACTACTCTCAAAGAGGAAGCAGTAGGAGGGCTTTGGAGGAGGTCGCAATTGGCTACTGGCGGGACTGGATAATTCAAGTTGAAGGTGAGTTCATATAATTATAAATTTGCTATTTTGTTATTGAATATATTTGCAAGTTATGCTATTCCTATGCGCCAAAGCTTAAATATGAATAAAGCATTCTACAGAGCAAACTATATACAATATAATTACCCAAATATATAATTGTAGAGAATGGGAAAGACTGTATATTTTCCTCCCATCTTTTATTTTTTCCTATCATGTAGAATGATAATTGTCTGTTCTGAACATGGTATTTGAGCTACAGGCACATCCCTACTATTAAGTCAGTGACCTTGTATTTGTCACTGGATTAATTATCTATATAGTCAAAAAAAAATCTCTGCTTAGAAATATTGGTAGTGAAATTTAATCACTTGGTAGAGACGTGTAATTATGACATGTATTTTTGTATGCACACTCAATTTGGAAGAACTAAAATGGTTGTATTTTACCTTCAATAAACGCGATTGTCCACCATCCAATTTGGTTGATTAACAAAAATGTTTACTTGTCTGATTTAACTTTTTTAATTGTTCAGTCTCTTTTCAAACTTTTTTTATAAAATAAAGTGAATATTTATTAGACACATTTCTGTCATTTATCAAGTTGCAATTTTGTATATGCAGCAACAAAAAAATATTGTCTCTTAAACATTGAACATTGATTGGTTCTCAAAATATTGATAGAGTAAATGCTCATAATATACAACATTACATGCAGATGTTGTGAAGTAAAAATGTCATGTCGCTACTGTAGGTGTTAATGATTAAATTGTTAGTTTTTTTTATTTATTGTTTCTTTGGTTTGTATGTTACAGATGGAGATGCAGCAGTGGAGGTAGAAGGTGGAGAAAAAATTGAAATCACCCTGGAAGATGTGCTTGTGTTTGCTTCTGGGGCATCTGCAATACCTCCATTTGGATTCACAGAGTATCCTAGAATTACATTTCTTCATGAGGACCTGAATGGCAACCGGCGGATGTTCCCAGAAGCAAACACTTGTGCCATCACCTTGAAGTTGCCCATTGGGCATGATTATGAAGAATTTTGTCAGTTTATGACTACTGGAATAATTCAGTCTCCAGTGTTTGGGGTAGCCTAAAACTTGGCGTAACTCGTGCATGGCTGATCGTTCCCCAGCTGGCCTGTTGTGTTTTTTTTTGTGTGTGTTTTTTTACATCGTTTATACTTTATATTGTTTGCTTATGGTAAAATATTATCATATAAATATTACATTGTATGCCCTAAACCTTGTCTGGCTTTTATTCTTTATACCTTATTTATTTTAGTATGACATGGTAAATATACGTAAAAATACGTCTCCTCCGAAGGATGGCGCTTTTTGTCCCCGTCACTACACTGGGGTGTTGCACAGGGTGAGCGCCCCCCTGCTGGCCTCACTAACACCTTCCAGCAGCAACCTGGACTTCCCAGGAGTCTCCCATCCAGACCCTGACCAGCTCAGCCCCGCTCAGCTTCAGTGGTTACAGGGGGATATGACTGCTGTTGGATATTGGATGATATTGATTAATCATATAAGTACTATAAACATGACTGTTATGCCATAGCTGTAGTCAGTTTTATACAATATAACGGCAGGCAGTGTTGACTTAATTTGACTTCTAATTGCCGGTATGTCAAAGTCGATCTATTTAGATATGCTACAAATTACGTCACAAACTTTTAGTTTTGACATAAAATTTTTTTTTAATTTAGTCATGCATACATTTTCACTCCTTATTTATCTTGTGTTAGTGGAATTTAACTTTTTTTCCAGAGATGCTGAACCCAATACAAATATGTAAGACATTTAAAGCACTTAATATATTTTATAAAAGCAAATATATACTATATCGAACATTGCTCCTTTCAGAAATTGTTAATGCATTGAGTCCTTAATGTACAGGAACAAATGACCCAAAACTTAACTGAAACTTCCAACAAGTATATCAAGGAGTGGACATAGCGAATGAGCAAATAAATGTCCCTCTGCTGCCACCTACTGATTTTAGTGGTCATGTCATGTCATTTTTGTTTTAACTGTTTGTTGAAAACAAGATGCATCCGTTTAAGCCTTTTACTTTATTTATCTGGGCTGTCAATTCTTTGCCTGAGTTGGGCGAGATATTTGTATGCTCTCAACATAGTAGCAAAAAATGTGTAATATGACTAGGCTACATTTAATAGAGTGCTAGGCTTTTTAAAAACTTTAGTGTAGCTCTATTAAATAGTACATTTGTTAAACAAATTTAAATTGAATGATTAATGACTTGTTCAGAATAAGTATGTATCCAGCAATCAGAAGTAGGCTAACTAAATTGAGTTTAAGATCCAATAAGCTCTAAAAATTGTTTCTGAATGGTTAATGTTAAATACAGCATATGAGTGAATTTGAGGCATGCAAAGACTGCCTGCTGCAGAGCATTAACAAATCTTTAAAAAAAAAAAAAATGATATGACCCACCTTTTCTAAATTTTACTAGCCCATTTTATTTGTCTCTCATAAGATTGTATAATCAAAATACATGACAATCTATCATTGGGATACCAAATGTGACATTCAGCATTATCATAGATAATCTTATGCTCTTTGGCAGTTTATGTAGGACTACATTTGATTTATTTATATAATGTCTATAACAGTAAATGTATGAGAAAATAAGGAAAATTAGCTCCAGAAGTATGTCAGACGCACGAAGTCACGTCTATCGAAGTCACGAAGATCGTATAGCAGACGGGCAGACGTGCAGACGGGCAGACGTGCAGTAAATAACACATTTGGAGCGCCATAAGCGCGCGCGTGTCAAGAGGTGAGCGTATGGCGCTCCAAATGTGTCATTCGCCGACGAGACTGACAAGCATGACAGATAACATGTGAATACGTGCGTGTACGTCTCCATTGGTTTTATATGGAGACGTACACGGAAAAATCACGTCACGTAGACACGTCAATAACGTGTACCTGTTGATCTATACAGACGTCACGGCGGCGTCACGTTAGAAGTTAACGTGTGGAGAACGTCTGCGTCTGCACGTCTGCCCGTCTGCACGTCTGCTATACGATCTAATAATGTATTAGTTTACAAATGTTCATTGACTTGGAGCTAGGCTCTGCATTGGTTTTAGCCTGAAATTGATATTAAATGTGAACTTATTCCCCTGAATGTACTTTTGCAGTTTTTCTCAGTCACTTTGGTACATTTTTGAATCATCCTTAAGATTTTTAAACCAGTAAATGCATTTAAAAAAATAATTCATACTAGCAGCTCCACACAATGGAAGTAAGCCTGTAACCTGCTCAAAATCCCTAGTTCATCTCTCAAAAGTCAGTATTTATGTGAATGAACATACTAGTGCCATCAGAATGAATAGTCCTTGTGTCATTGTTCACAAACAAGATAGTCAAAATGCTTCGTCATGTTGTCAATAATAAAGTGTTCAGTAATTTCAGATTTAAACTATGGCTACGATTTATATTTATATTCTTTAAATCACAATACATATACATTCATATACAGTATATATCCTGATGACATCGCTAGGCTATCATTATGGAGGGTATCACTGGTTGTTCCCTCATCATAGGTCACACAATCACTATTCAATTAAAATGTATAAAGTTTATTAAATGGCAAAACAGAGAGAACAAAATATTTAAGAGAGATAGAGAGGGAGGCTTATATCCAGGGCTTTTAATGCAATGCACTTGTGCAAAACGAAAACGCTTGTATTTTTAAAGCGCAAAGTTAAACAACTAAATCTTAATTTGAACTGTAGGCTACACCAAATGCTGCGCAAAAAAATACATATAGACGAATTTTTGTTTATGACTTATTGCCCCTTTATTAAACATTTAAAATATTCACAAATTAATATGGATTTTTACTTTTTTTCTAGGACAAAATTAGAACCTGGAAATGATATTTTTCCCGCAGTGCTGAATGAGAAGAGCCATATACAGGCCTATGTCTCTGAACCACAGCCTACAGAAAGGTGATAGGCTAATGATAATAAATGTGTCTGAAAAATTAACGAGGCATTTTAATTGTTTATTAATAAACTATTGTTTTCTAAATCAGTGTCGGCTAAAAACATCTCCATCTCCGCTGTTAAGCAGATGCGCATTTAGAGAGAAATGCTCCGTTCATACGCATTACATAATCAGAAGGTATTAGCTTTCGATTCGAATCGAATGTGTTCGTTTTAAAGTAGACATTTCAAGCTTTAGCTGCATAGGTTATATTTAGTTTCAGTTCTCGCGCTCCAGTTCACGAAGATCATGCGCGCCTGATTGTTTTATATTATTTGACAAAAGCACAACGCTTTCTTGTTATTGTGAGTTTACACAAATAAAAGTAGTTGCGAAAAATGTATTATTATTTTCTGTATGACCAGTATTTTAAGTTGTTTCCACTGTTGATAGGAAAATGCAAGTGTTCGCGTCCGCGGCTCCGTGCCATGCAGTGCGCGCTCACACTCCGCTCCACAAACCCTTGGATATGCGTCAAAATCTTGTGTTTATTTCTGATAATCTTAGTCCTGTATTATTATAGTCTGACCCATATTATGAATGACATTTGACGAATTGCTTTGTTCCTTTTTTGGATAAAAGCGTCTCTAAATATGTAGCCTAATAAATGTTATAATAATGATGATAATTATTTAATTATTTTTGCGTACACGGACCCCAAACGGTCTTCCAAGTCAGGTGACTGTAAATGCGCAAAAACCGAAATATTCCTTTTTCGAATTGGCTGAAAAACGCACTTTGGAGGTGGATAAACGCACTTTAGAGGTGGATAAACGCACTTTAGAGGTGGATAAACGCACTTTAGAGGTGGATAAACGCACTTTAGAGGTGGATAAACGCACTTTGGAGGTGGATAAACGCACTTTGGAGGTGGATAAACACACTTTAGAGGTGGATAAACACACTTTAGAGGTGGATAAACACACTTTAGAGGTGGATAAACACACTTTAGAGGTGGATAAACACACTTTAGAGGTGGATAAACACACTTTAGAGGTGGATAAACACACTTTAGAGGTGGATAAACGCACTTTAGTGGTGGATAAACGCACTTTAGTGGTGGATAAACATACTTTAGAGGTGGATAAACACACTTTAGAGGTGGATAAACGCACTTTAGTGGTGGATAAACGCACTTTAGAGGTGGATAAACGCACTTTAGAGGTGGATAAACGCACTTTAGAGGTGGATAAACGCACTTTAGAGGTGGATAAACGCACTTTAGAGGTGGATAAACGCACTTTAGTGGTGGATAAACGCACTTTAGAGGTGGATAAACGCACTTTAGAGGAGGATAAACGCACTTTAGAGGTGGATAAACGCACTTTGGAGGTGGATAAACGCACTTTGGAGGTGGATAAACACACTTTAGAGGTGGATAAACACACTTTAGAGGTGGATAAACATACTTTAGAGGTGGATAAACACACTTTAGAGGTGGATAAACGCACTTTAGTGGTGGATAAACGCACTTTAGTGGTGGATAAACATACTTTAGAGGTGGATAAACACACTTTAGAGGTGGATAAACGCACTTTAGTGGTGGATAAACGCACTTTAGAGGTGGATAAACGCACTTTAGAGGTGGATAAACGCACTTTAGAGGTGGATAAACGCACTTTAGAGGTGGATAAACGCACTTTAGTGGTGGATAAACATACTTTAGAGGTGGATAAACACACTTTAGAGGTGGATAAACGCACTTTAGAGGTGGATAAACGCACTTTAGAGGTGGATAAACGCACTTTAGAGGTGGATAAACGCACTTTAGAGGTGGATAAACGCACTTTAGTGGTGGATAAACATACTTTAGAGGTGGATAAACGCACTTTAGAGGTGGATAAACGCACTTTAGTGGTGGATAAACGCACTTTAGTGGTGGATAAACATACTTTAGAGGTGGATAAACGCACTTTAGAGGTGGATAAACACACTTTAGAGGTGGATAAACGCACTTTAGAGGTGGATAAACGCACTTTAGTGGTGGATAAACGCACTTTAGTGGTGGATAAACATACTTTAGAGGTGGATAAACACACTTTAGAGGTGGATAAACGCACTTTAGTGGTGGATAAACGCACTTTAGAGGTGGATAAACGCACTTTAGAGGTGGATAAACGCACTTTAGTGGTGGATAAACGCACTTTAGAGGTGGATAAACGCACTTTAGAGGTGGATAAACGCACTTTAGAGGTGGATAAACGCACTTTAGAGGTGGATAAACGCACTTTAGTGGTGGATAAACGCACTTTAGAGGTGGATAAACGCACTTAAGAGGTGGATAAACGCTATTTAGAGGTGGATAAACGCACTTTAGAGGTGGATAAACGCACTTTAGAGGTGGATAAACGCACTTAAGAGGTGGATAAACGCTATTTAGTGGTGGATAAACGCACTTTAGAGGTGGATAAACGCACTTTGGAGGTGGATAAACGCACTTTAGAGGTGGATAAACGCACTTTAGAGGTGGATAAACGCACTTAAGAGGTGGATAAACGCACTTTAGAGGTGGATAAACGCACTTTAGAGGTGGATAAACGCACTTTAGAGGTGGATAAACGCACTTTAGAGGTGGATAAACGCACTTTAGTGGTGGATAAACGCACTTTAGAGGTGGATAAACGCACTTAAGAGGTGGATAAACGCTATTTAGTGGTGGATAAACGCACTTTAGAGGTGGATAAACGCACTTTGGAGGTGGATAAACGCACTTTGGAGGTGGATAAACGCACTTTAGTGGTGGATAAACGCACTTTAGAGGTGGATAAACGCACTTAAGAGGTGGATAAACGCACTTTAGAGGTGGATAAACGCACTTTAGAGGTGGATAAATGCACTTTAGAGGTGGATAAACGCACTTTGGAGGTGGATAAACGCACTTTAGTGGTGGATAAACGCACTTTAGAGGTGGATAAACGCACTTTAGAGGTGGATAAACGCACTTTAGAGGTGGATAAACGCTATTTCTGAATTTTGGGAGGTGCGCAAACGGCGTTTACGTGCGTTTAGCCTCCACTACATCCCTGTACACACACACTCTGTATATGTGTGTGTGTTACATTGTCTCTATAAAGCATATTTACTGTATAATGTAAAATGCAAGTGGAGAACTGTAATAGAGTAAGTATACAGCAGAAATAGTGTATGATTACACCCCAGTTCTGTCTACAAATGTTTGAATGACTGAAGACACTGTTCTCCCAACATCTGGCTGCACCGTTGACCTCATCAGTCATTGTAAGGTCATGATTGAGAACATGGTCTGCAATAGTGGCCCTTATTTCATTATAAACATGTCCACCATCTTGACCTCTTCCACTGCTTTGCCTCCGTACCCTTCCACATCCTTACTCCTCCTCTTCCCCTTCTTCCCGGCTGTTGACCCTGTGTGTCGTGTTGTTCTTCCATTATCTAAATGTGTAACACTGAGTTGTGCTCGGTCAATATATGCTTGCAATGAAGCTTCATGAGATGCTCCTCTGAGCGGTTTCAGAGACCTGGATGATTTAATGCTTTACATTCCCCTTCATTAGTGAAATGCATACCTATACCCATATTTCTATTTATAACGCAGCCACTTTAAATTCACATAATGTTTCACTTCTGGGGAACAGAAATATATATATTTAAATGTAATGAAAATGAATTGCCAACTGAGACACAAAGTTGAGGAAAAATTACAAGTAAAACACAAATTTGTAAATATTTGTTTGAATGTTTCTGTGTAATGAGCAGTTTTTAGCTTAAAAAAAAATAATAATTAGGAAATCATTGTCTAAAAGGAGTAGTTGTGTCCAAGCCTGCGTTTTTTAAAACAAAAAACAGTAATATTGTGAAGTTATATTACACATTAATATAACTGTTTTTTATTTGAATATATGTTAAAATGAATAGGTTGAACATTAACCAGTCATCTCAATAGAACAGGGTCTTGGCGCCATCTACTGGCGATTTTATATTTATATTTAGTAGTTTCATATTTATTTAGCCTCCTTTCATTTCGGCATTTATAACTCGGTTTAAAATAAATGAGCTTGCTAGAAGTTCATAGAGCGATTTTTTATAACATAGAAATAGTTAAGTAGCCTAATGCATCCACTCATAGAGCTTTTTATTATTATTGTTACTTTTTATTATATCTTATTCCCATGCATGATCGTGCATAATTTATATTGTAAAATACATTCAAATCTTTTTACTGTTGACATTCGTTGATTTTTTTATGTATACAAACCTAAATAGTATTTTCTTAATATTATTCGAGGATAAAGATATAGACCTAGACCTTAAGACCTATGTTAAATAGCTATTAATGTGATTTTCTCTGTTGAAAATTCTTCTAGCCCACACTGTTTGAACAGTGTCTCAAATAAGAAAAGTCCATCATACAAGTAGCTGCATAAAAATACGTGCGCTATTTTTATATTAACCAAAGGCATGTTAAGTATTGTGTTCAGACGGGCAGACGGGCAGACGTTCTCCACACGCATATCACACGCACGTTAACACGTCTTTAAGCTTGGTTAGGAAAGGAATGACACAAAGCGAGCGCCATAGTGAGCGCACGCGTGTCAAGAGGTGAGCGCGCGCGTGTGTCACGAGGTGAGCGCGCGTGTGTGTCACGAGGTGAGCGCGCGTGTGTGTCACGAGGTGAGCGCCCGTGTGTGTCAAGAGGTGAGCGCGCGTGTGTCAAGAGGTGAGCGCGCGCGTGCGTCAAGAGGTGAGCGCGCGCGTGCGTCAAGAGGTGAGCGCGCGTGTGTGTCAAGAGGTGAGCGCGCGCGTGCGTCAAGAGGTGAGCGCGCGTGTGTGTCAAGAGGAGAGCGCGCGCGTGTCAAGAGGTGAGCGCGCGTGTGTCAAGAGGTGAGCGCGCGTGTGTGTCAAGAGGTGAGCGCGCGTGTGTGTCAAGAGGTGAGCGCGCGTGTGTCAAGAGGTGAGCGCGCGCGTGCGTCAAGAGGTGAGCGCGCGTGTGTGTCAAGAGGTGAGCGCGCGCGTGTCAAGAGGTGAGCGCGCGTGTGTCAAGAGGTGAGCGCGCGTGTGTGTCAAGAGGTGAGCGCGCGTGTGTCAAGAGGTGAGCGCGCGTGTGTCAAGAGGTGAGCGCGCGTGTGTGTCAAGAGGTGAGCGCGCGTGTGTCAAGAGGTGAGCGCGCGTGTGTGTCAAGAGGTGAGCGCGCGCGTGTCAAGAGGTGAGCGCGCGTGTGTCAAGAGGTGAGCGCGCGTGTGTGTCAAGAGGTGAGCGCGCGCGTGTGTCACGAGGTGAGCGCGCGTGTGTGTCACGAGGTGAGCGCGCGTGTGTGTCATATGGCAAGCCAAAGTGTTCACAAACGCCTGGCCAGGCGTCCGATTGCACATTGACACGTCAAAAGCGTGCGTTCGACAGCCAAACGCGCGTCAAAAGCGCGCGTTTTTGCCATAAAAGCGCGCGTTCTTGACGTGCGCTTTGTGCACACAAAAAACGCGCGTCAGAAGCGTGCGTTTTTCGCATTAAACCGCACGTCAGGAACGCGCGTTTGGCTGTCAAAACGCACGCTTTTGACGTGCGCTTTGGAGTCACCGAAAACGCACGCTTTTGACGCGCGTCTATCGTAACAAAAATGGGCGTTGAAAACGTGTGTTTTGACTAGGACAAAACGCACGCTGTTGACGTGTAAACAGTTAACACAAAAAGGCAGTACAAAACGTGTGTGTAGTTTCCAACCAGGCGAAAAGGACGCGTGACATACGAGTTAAAATCAGTTTGAACGGGTCAGTGTCATTGGCTGCTGAAGGCTTGGGTCTAACCATTTCTGTGGGCTTAGGGGGGTTTAGCTACTGTTCATAGACTACCACCATTTAAGATAAGATAAGATAAGATAAACCTTTATTCGTCCCACAGTGGGGAAATTTCTGTGTTACAGCAGCAAAAATTAAGAAATAAAAATATAAAAATAAATAAAAAAGAAAAATATACACATACTATAATAACAGTATATACAGTACATACACAATACAAAATATAAATACAAAGAGGTCTACTGGATCTACTGGGAACAGCTTTGGTTGTAAAGTCTAACAGCAGCAGGGAGAAAATACCTTCTGTAACGCTCCTTCAGACACTTAGGATGTATCAGTCTGTGACTAAAGGAGCTGCTCAGTGCTGTAACGGTTACACACAAGGGGTGAGAGGCGTTCTGCAGCAATGATGCTAGTTTTGCTACCATACTCCTTTCTCCCACCTCCTGTACAGTGTCCAGAGGAATCCCCAGGACTGAGCTGGCCTTCCTGATCAGCTTGTCTAGTCTCTTCCTGTCTGCAGTAGAGATGCTGCTGCCCCAGCAGACCACTCCGTAGAATATGGCTGAGGCCACTACAGTGTCAAAAAATGTCTTCAGTAACTCTCCTTGCACTCCGAAAGACCTTAATCTCCTCAACAGAAAGAGTCTGCTCTGCCCTTTCTTATAAATTGCCTCAGTGTTGTTTGTCCAGTCCAGTTTGTTGTTTAAGTGAACACCCAGGTATTTGTAAGAGTCAACTCTCCCAATGTCCTTTCCCTGAATGTTCACTGGTGATAAAGTTTGTTTGTGCCTACGGAAATCCACCACCAGTTCATGGTTCAGTTAACATGCCATAGATCAGGTTATTCAGCCGATCTATTTTGTCCTTTTTTTGTAGAACTTATAGAAATAATATATTTAAATTGCAGTTTTTATCAACATTTAGATAAAAAATAAAATTGCCTTGTTTTTCTTCGCTCATGCCTTTGTCCCAATGTGGTTTATGTCTCTTGTATTGTCATTAAACCCAAGCTAAACAGCATGACATTATCGATGGCAAATTTGACAGAGAAGAGGATTATAATTGGTGAGTTAATGTTATTCCAGTATAGTTATCATTTAGGTAAAAAAAGAAAACTGCACTTCTACAACATTTATTGATTTTTGCTCATGTTAATTTCAACGTTTACTAATGATTAAAATAAAAAGTTGTATTTGTTAACATTACTTACACAATGCGAACTATCAGGGTACTAAAAGGTACACTTCTCAGATTATTAAATAAGTAAAACAAAGTTGTAAAAGTAAAGTTTAAAAAAGGTTATAGAAGTCTATGAAAATTGTAAAAAAATATATAAAATACATATTGTTGTATTACATAATATATATATATATATATATATGTATATATATATATATATATATATATATATATATATATATATACAATACATTTTCAACTCTAAAACTTCAAGAAAACCCATGCTAAATATCTGAACAAGTTCTGGGCCAGATTGTAGGCTGATGTCTCAATAAATGAGCTTTAGGAAAAAAAAATTGTGTGCAGTACCAATCTTTTCCACTAGATGACATCCAGACTCCACCGATGACCCTTTGATTTCCATATATGTTTTTAGTGATCTGGGGTCTCATTTATAAAACTGTGCGTAGGATCCTTACTAAAAGTGTACGTGCGCCCGAAAGCCCAAAATGGCGTACGCAAAAAAATATTCAGACTTATAAAACCGTGCGTACACCAGAACCTGTGCAGGATTCACTTTAGAAATCCCAGTCAGCGGAAGATTGTGCGCACATGCGTCTCCTCCCCGAAATAACCATATATGGAGCTTACAACGCCTAGTTTTACTATGCATATCCTCATCTGCATATCATTTGCATATGATTATTCATCCACGTGATAACATGTTTAACGGTACAAGACATTAGGAAAATATGAAATACGGATGTGCCGTCACATTACATTAATAAAAAACATTTAGTAGCCTATACTTGCCTTGTTTTTGAATAAATAAATCAAATAGTGTAAAATACATTTCAGAGAAAGTTTTTCTCAATCTTTTCCACTGACCAAATAGTATTTTTAATTGATTTATATTTTTAATGGAAACAGATCGACCTTGTTGTGCATTATATTTGCACAATCTGCTATTATCATGATAAGCAATTATCTCTGCAGTTAAAACATTGAAACACAGCATGCCGAAGGAAAAGTGTTCAAAAGCATTGCATCCACAACAAATATTTATAGGCTATTTATATATATAGGCTATTTTAACTTTTCAGTAAATTTCATGTAGCTAGTTTAAGTGTTTTAACTCCATTAATGAGAATGTCATATTTAATCTAAATGTAATATGACATAGTTTAGTAATCAGAAGTAAAACATAGTTTAAATCATTATTTTATTTAAACTGTTATTGTGAACATGCACGGTATTTATGATTAGGACTCATAATGAAGATTTACAGTTTTACTTCATCTGCCATTATGCGTAAACGGCCCAACGCGCTCACTGGCGCGGACATTTAAGGTCTTGATAGGCTTGGTGAGTGAAATTATATTTGAATTATATTTCTGTATATGTATAATTTTATTTAGATTTTCTGTCTAAAAGTGACCAAAAAGACATTTAACTCCAGCTCACCATCGGTGTCGCCAATTCCCTTTGTCTCCAGAATGTGCGTACGCACCGCTCAAAGTTTGCTTAAAGGTGCGCACATTCTCCCGTCAAGTTAGTTTTTTATAGATCACAACCTTTGCGTGGGAACTGGCGTACGTACGTTTTCAGCCCCGTTTTGTGCGTACGCACGCTTTATAAATGAGACCCCTGAACCTTATGTTTCCATAATATTCCAAATATTTATGAAGTAGATATCCTAATAGTTAGGGCAGTAATGTTAATATTTGCTTTCAATTAAACCTCTAAAACCCAAAAATGTACGGAAAGAGTAAAAGCGCGTGTTATAGTCATGTTCTAATGTAGAATGGCAAGTGTCCCACGGGTGTCGGGGAGGGGCAGTCTTAAAAATAGAGGTTAAAGACATTTTTATAAATCATAAATTCAGATATTTATTCTTTGAATTGTGTGAAAAGTATTGATAATTTGTATCCACTGTAAGATTATAACATGTTATCCACTTTGTCTAATTGTTTTATTATTTTATAATTTCTGGTTTGCTGTAGAATTGATACAATACAAATGGACAATGTTGCCAGTAATCAGTGCAATTATGCTTTAGGTATAAGGCCAAATATACAAGTTGAGTTTCACGAAATCTGAAACAACAAAACTTCATTTTGAAGTTCTGAGTTAAGATGAACAGAAGCAAACTAATTACCCATCCTAAATTGTACACACACACACACACACACACACATACATACATACATATATATATATATATATATATATATATATATATATATATATATATATATATATATACACATACATATAAGGGACACATAGGTCAATAGTGAACAAAAATGTCCATGTGCAGACACTCAAAAAATTTGAAGCATGGGAGTGCAGACTTAATTTTGGTCTTATTTTAAAGAAGACGATTGGCAAGTGAAATAAAAAAAGCTATATAGGTTTAAGTTTATGACAATTATTTATGAACAATATTGTATATAAATCATATATTTTATGAAATATGTTGAAGTAAAAAAAAAACCTGAAAATCAAAACCATAAAACTAAATAAGTTCCAAATTTGAGGTTGATATCTCCAAAAACAAGCTTTCAGTAAGATTTAGTTTGGATGCATTTTCCCCATTTGATGCAGCAAAACTCCACTGGGACAGTAGAGTTTTTCGATCTCAAATATTACACACACACACACACACCAATTATAAACTGTACATAAGGGATGTTTTGTTGTTTAACACAATGTAGTTGTTTTATTTTGTGACTCATCAAACATTTTTGTCTTGTTTGCATTAGTAGGCAGAGGAACAGAAACAAACCTTCTCTGTGGAGCTCAGTCTTGCAGCATAGAAGTGAAAAACAACTGTATATAATATAGAGCAAGAGCAGGAGGGCTTTGCTGTGGAACACCTAAGTAAGACCCTGTTCAGTAGGGTAAAGAGAGAGCGAGCTGCAAAGCACACAGTTATTGCATTACCTATACATTTGTTAACATTAAAAAGTTAAATGTGAATTATTTGGGCAATCCTAGTGTAGCCTACTAAATGTCAACATACACAACATGAAAAATACTATCTCAGAACGGTTCTGAAATTACATTATATCATTCTTGCATTACTTTTTGCAACCTTCAAGTTATTTTGATGTATATCTGGATTGTATTTCTGTATATTTGAATATTCTTACTTGATTAAATAATTTTTTAGACTGAAGATAGCATCTAAAGAGGTGTAATATGACATACTGTACATTAAAAATACCATACATACATTACCATTACAGAATTAAAATTAAATTAAATTAAAAATGGAGCACCCCAAACAAGTAATTATCAAAAGAAATGACAGCAGTAGATAAATACCAATAGATTCTTCATTTGTGATGTGGAGGCAAACTGTAACTCGGGCTTTGATTATTTCCGTACATTTTTATATGTGTTTTAGAGATTGAATTTGAATCAAATATTAACATTACTGCCCTAACTATTTCTAAATAGGATATCTACTTCATACATATTTGGAATAGTATGGAAATATAAGGTTCAGATCACTAAAAACCATACATGGAAGTCGTAGATCTCATCGGTGGAGTCTGGATGTCATCTAGTGGAAAATGTTGGTACTGCGCACAATACAATCTTTCCTAAAGCTCATTTATTGAGACATCAGCCTACAATCTGGCCCAGAACTTGTCCAGATATTTAGCATGGATTTTCTTGAAGTTTTAGGGTTGAAAATGTTTTGGGACAAAGGCATGAGCATAGGGACAAACATTGGAACAAAGGCATGAGCGAAGAAAAACAAGGCAATTTTATTTTTTATCTAAATGTTGATAAAACTGCAATTTAAATATATTATTTCTATAAGTTCTACAAAAAAAGGACAAAACAGATCGGCGGAATAACCTGATCTATGGCATGTTAAATGGTGGTAGTCTATGAACAGTAGCTAAACCCCCCTAAGCCCACAGAAATGGTTAGACCCAAGCCTTCAGCAGCCAATGACACTGACCCGTTCAAACTTATTTTAACTCGTATGTCACGCGTCCTTTTCGCCTGGTTGGAAACTACACACACGTTTTGTACTGCCTTTTTGTGTTAACTGTATACACGTCAAAAGCGTGCGTTTTGTCCTAGTCAAAACACACGTTTTCAACGCCCATTTTTGTTACGATAGACGCGCGTCAAAAGCGTGCGTTTTCGGTGACCCCAAAGCGCACGTCAAAAGCGTGCGTCTTGACAGCCAAACGCGCGTTCCTGACGCGCGCTTTGATGCGAAAAACGCTCGCTTCTGACGCGCGTTTTTTTGTGTGCACAAAGCGCACGTCGAGAACGCGCGCTTTTATGGCAAAAACGCGCGCTTTTGACGCGCGTTTGGCTGTCGAACGCACGCTTTTGACGTGTCAATGTGCAATCGGACGCCTGGCCAGGCGTTTGTGAACACTTTGGCTTGCCATAGTGTCAAGAGGTGAGCGCGCGTGTGTGTCAAGAGGTGAGCGCGCGTGTGTGTCACGAGGTGAGCGCGCGCGTGTGTCACGAGGTGAGCGCGCGTGTGTGTCACGAGGTGAGCGCGCGTGTGTGTCACGAGGTGAGCGCGCGTGTGTGTCAAGAGGTGAGCGCGCGTGTGTGTCAAGAGGTGAGCGCGCGTGTGTCAAGAGGTGAGCGCGCGCGTGCGTCAAGAGGTGAGCGCGCGTGTGTGTCAAGAGGTGAGCGCGCGCGTGTCAAGAGGTGAGCGCGCGTGTGTCAAGAGGTGAGCGCGCGTGTGTGTCAAGAGGTGAGCGCGCGTGTGTGTCAAGAGGTGAGCGCGCGTGTGTCAAGAGGTGAGCGCGCGTGTGTGTCAAGAGGTGAGCGCGCGCGTGTCACGCCGGTTTCACACTGCATGCGCTAGAAGAGCGTCAGCAGCGCATAAGCAGTGCGTACAGTGAGCGGAAGCAGGACACGCGCGTTTTTCTTCCACACTGGCAGCGTTTGACTCGCGAAACTGAACCGCGGCGTGTGTAGCTACAGACAGAGTAACCTACTCTATAATGGGAAATTTAATAAATTTGTTGTTTCTTGGAGAAAGGTTTTCTTCATTTAAACTTGTCAAAAAAACTTAAAAACTTACCATCTGCACCAAGAGCCACTGCAACTTCCTCCCATGCCTTTTCCTTTGCCTGTGAGTCTTTATAAAGTAGCCTATGTTTCTTGGATCATAAATAATTGAACGATTCTCAACCTCCACAATGAGACGAGTGTCGTTAGTTATATTTTCAGGTGCACTCGACCACGCATGTGCTTTTATTTGATTGTCAGCATGACATCAGCATGACATCCTTATGGCAATATATATATATATATATATGTATGTGTGTGTGTGTATATACATAAATATATTAAATTAATCTGTAAACTGGCAGTATACATCGATTAAACTTGTTTTTGTAGTTTGGCCAACAATTTTGTTTTGGACATTTAATTTTAAATTGATGAAGGTAATTTGATTGACTGTTTAAAACACAAGAGATCTCATCAATGTGCTTTTTGGGTGAAACTGCTGTGTGTTTTGGCCATGAAAAATGCATGGTCACTTTAATTCAGCGTAAGCGGCGCGTTAAAAATAGACTGGGCGCCGAAACTATCGCGGCACTACTGTTCCTGCTCTGCTCCTGCAACGCGCTGCCGCGCCGCTTCTGCGAGCGGTGTGAAAGCACTCATTGAATAACATGGACGCCGAAAAAAATACGCGCAGCTCACGCGCCGCTGACGCTTGCGGTGTGAAACCGGCGTCAAGAGGTGAGCGCGCGTGTGTCAAGAGGTGAGCGCGCGTGTGTGTCAAGAGGCTATCATAGACTAGGCTACCACCATTTAACATGCCATAGATCAGGTTATTCAGCCGATCTATTTTGTCCTTTTTTGTAGAACTTATAGAAATAATATATTTAAATTGCAGTTTTATCAACATTTAGATCAAAATAAAATTGCCTTGTTTTTCTTTGCTCATGCCTTTGTCCCTAATATGTGGTTTAGGTCTCTTATATTATCATTAAACCCAAGCAAAACAGCATGGAATTGTCTATGGCAAATTTTACAGAGGAGGGGATTATAATTGGTGAGTTATTATAATACAATAGTTATCATTCAAGTTTAAAAAAAAAAAGAAAGCGAGAAAAAAGAGTTTTTTTTATTTTCCAATTGTAACTTGGGTAACATTTTACAAAAAGGTTTCAT
The DNA here is from genome assembly GCF_949152265.1 of Phoxinus phoxinus. Lineage (NCBI taxonomy): Eukaryota > Metazoa > Chordata > Actinopteri > Cypriniformes > Leuciscidae > Phoxinus > Phoxinus phoxinus. The sequence goes on from NC_136884.1 coordinate 38,409,251, forward strand.
ACATTATTTAAGTACATTAGTTCACATGAATTAATAATGAACTGCACTTATACGTGTTAATTTCCAATTTAATTTCAACCTTTACTAATATTTATTAAAATCAAAAGTTGTTGTTAACATTTACTTAATGCACTGCGAACTAACAGGGTACTAAAAGGGTACACTTCTCAGATTAGTAAAGTAAAACAAAGTTGTTAAAGTAGTTTAAGTTTATGAACATTTTAAATGTATACAATACATAATGTTGTTTATATATATATATAACTATATATATATATATTTTTTTTTACAAAACATTTTCAACCCTAAAACTTCAAGAAAACCCATGCTAAATATCTGAACAAGTTCTGGGCCAGATTGTAGGCTGATGTCTCAATAAATGAGCTTTAGGAAAAAATATTTGTGTGCAGTACCAATCTTTTCCACTAGATGACATCCAGACTCCACCGATGAGATCTTCGACTTCCATGTATGGTTTTTAGTGATCTGAACCTTATATTTCCATACTATTCCAAATATGTATGAAGTAGATATCCTAATAGTTAGGGCAGTAATGTTAATATTTGATTTCAATTAAACCTCTAAAACCCAAAAATGTACGGAAAGAATCAAAGCCCGAGTTACAGTTTGCCTCCACATCTCAAATGAAGAATCTATTGGTATTTATCTACTGCTGTCATTTCTTTTGATAATTACTTGTTTGGGGTGCTCCATTTTTAATTTAATTTAATTTTAATTCTGTAATGGTAATGTGTGTACAGTATTTCAATGTACAGTATGTCATATTACACCTCTTTAGATGCTATCTTCAGTCAAAAAATATATTTAATCAAGTAAGAATATTCAAATATACAGAAATACAATCCAGATATACATCAAAATAACTTGAAGGTTGATGCAAGAATGATAATGCAAGAATGATTTAATGTAATTTAAGAACCGTTCTGAGATAGTATTTTTCATGTTGTGTATGTTGACATTTAGTATAGGCTACAATATGATTGCCCAAAGAATTCACATTTAACTTTTTAATGTTAACAAATGTATAGGTAATGCAATAACTGTGTGCTTTGCAGCATGCTGGAAGACGACCCCAACGAATTGAAATGGTAGGCCTATACAACTTACAATACACACACCCAAAAATCATTAGTTTAACTTTATGTGCCATGTTTTTAGGGCCCAAGCCCTGAAAGGGGCGAAGGCCCTATTGTTTTCCTTAGGATTATTTATTTATTATTATTATCATTATTATTATTTTTCTTACGACTCAGGCACTTTTGGGGCCCTTAACGTGCTCAAAAACTCTTGAAACTTTGCACACGGGTCAGAGCTGAAGCTGGTCACCTGGGCATGGCAGGAGGGCTCAACAGCGCCCCCTGGAACGGTGTCCGAAAACTTGGTCCATAAATCAAACATGCTTGCATGTAATCATATGAAACTCGGTACACATACAGATCTCATCGGGCGGAACAACTTACGCACTCTTATGTTATTAGCTCCGCCCAACAGGAAGTCGGCTATTTAGGGTTGTTTGGTTATTTAGTTACACTAAAGGCACCAGGCTGGCGGCTATATTTTTGTGTTTATTTATTTAATGAAAAGTAAAATACCAAATAAAGCATGACTCATCAACAGGCTCCCAAACACTGTTGACAAAACCGAGACTGTGTAAACAGAGGGAAGTCAACACTTTTAAACTTTTATCTTTAACAATACACTTAAAGAATGATACTGTCACATGTCTGTCCTGTCTGGTGATGCACATGGGTGTTTTGTTATTTTGGGGCCATGTGCTCTGGTCATTGTCTGGTCCCTCCCCCTTGTTATCTGATTATTGGTTTATTTGTCCCACCTGTCCTCCTCGTTACCCTCCTGTGTTTGCCTCCCTATTTAGTCTCCCTGTGTTTGCTGTCCTGTGCTGGATCGTCATTGTTTGTCATGGTATGTCTTTGTATGTTACGTCCCTTCATGGTTTCCCTGCGTCAAGTCAAGTCTGTTCGGTTCTGTTTTTCCCCCTCGGGGTAGTTTTTGTTGTGTTTGTTTTATTTTATTATTTAATAAAGAAGTTTAACCCTAACCTGCTTTTAAGTCCTCGCTCCAACCACCGTATCGTGACAGATACATAGCTTGCCTGCCTTTCCTCTTGGAGGCCTTGAAACAGTATTGCTCCATTGAAAACCTGCATACTTACAATAATATATTAAAAGGTAGACTTCTCAAATAAGTAACAGCAATATATATATATATATATATATATATATATATATATATATATAGATTCTACATTGTTTTAGATGTACTAATTTACACATATATTCATCTCTTTTATTTTCAGACAGTGTGAGAGGATGGGCACATTTTAGATGTTGCAACTTCAATAGCCTAAATGAGTTTAGGCTATTTGCAAAAAAAATGTGGTAGGCTATAGTTTGAGTGCTTTTACCTTTTTTTTTTTTCATCTTTTTTTTCATAATGTGCAGCACAATGTGGTCTTATTTAATTCATATTTATATTAGGTAGTTTTATTGTTTTAATCGTTTTGTATTGCGCCTCTGTGTTCCATGATTTTGATTTTTTTTTATGAATTTGATTAATAATCTATATTGTTCTGCTTGATTGTAACTAAATGATCTCAGTAATCTTATTTCAATTTACGTCATCAATTTACTTTATTATCTGTTAGGGTGTACCTACATCTGTCGAGGAACTACAGATTGAAAACTTAGACTGTCAAATCATATCTGTTTATTTTTCTAATGGTACGTAGAACAATCTGATATTTTGCACCGTAAAATAATCCTACCCTTTTATTTCATATGATAATCTGAGGTAACTTTACTTTGCACTGTAAAATCACCCTATTGCCTAATCTTCGGCAAAGTTACACCGAATTATTTTATGTGGTCACAGTCCCGAAGAAACCATCAAAGAAACGCGCAAGGTTTTTACGATGTGGTAGGGACCGATAGATGTGGCTATAATTTTGCGCTACGGTAGGAAAATCTGACAAGGACAGCTCGACAGAACACCGAAATGCCGCCCACGCCCAGCACTAATGGCTCATAGAATTTTGTTTCAGTGCATGGTCACTTTTAACGACAGTTGTCGTCTTGTTTTGTCAACGGTAAACCCGAACCTTGACATTGTGGAAGCAACAATTGTAAGGTAGGTTCATCACTGTTTTTCATTCACCGCCTTCCACTGCATGGATTTTCATTTTATGGAACCATTGTTGGCAGTGTTCTAAATTAGGCTATTCATTGGAAGTAGGCTATGGGTAGATCCGTCCATTAGCGTATGATTGAATAACCAGGCTACATGAATAAACGAAAATCTAAGATGTTGTCACGAATCCGGACCCAATTGTTCTGAAAATATAGGCTATAGGCCTACAAAAGCAAATTATACTAAATTCTAATTGGGGGTGCACTTGAAAAAAATGATTCATTGCATTTACTACATTTTTTTATGTTAAGTCAGTGGTTCCACACAATTGATTTTAGTATACATTTAAACAAATGCATTAAGTTGAACACATTTTGGTTCAACTTAATAGCTAAAATCAATTGTGTGGAACCACTTAGCCTACCATCATTTTTTTTCAGTGTGGGCGGGGCGACACGTAGCCTACCCCATCCTTGAGACTTCATTCTGGGGTAAAAAAAATAAAAAATCAGAGTTTATTGTTAGTTAATAGTTAAAGTTAATATTGCGTTCATTAATGATGGAAGTTTTCTAAAGTGCAAGGCTAGGAACGATTCAGAACACTGCCAACAAGGTTCCACAAAATAAAAATCCATGTATTATTAATTTCAATCTATTTTTGTCTCTTGAACTTTTTTTAAATGTAGGCCTAATGTGCTTTTAGATTGGAAACGGTGTTGGTCACTTTACGCAGGGTACCATTAGGGACTGCTTCTGCACAAGAACTCATCTCTCTTCTTTCAGCATTCATTCAGATCCTGCGAGACCAGGCCAATAATCAAGGTAGTTGTTGATAATATTTCGTTTGTTGCACACTTCAATTTAAAGGGATAGTTCACTTTAATATTAAAATTCTGTCATCATTTACTCACCCTCAAGTTGTTTCAAACCTGTATTGATTTATTTCTTCTGCTGAACAAAAAGAAAGATATTTTGAAGAATGTCAGTAACCAAACAGTAGACAGTACCCATTGACTTCCATAGTATTTTTTTTTCCTACTATGGAAGTCAATGGGTACTGTCTACTGTTTGGTTACTGACATTCTTCAAAATATCTTTCTTTTTGTTCAGCAGAAGAAATAAATCAATACAGGTTTGAAACAACTTGAGGGTGAGTAAATGATGACAGAATTTTAATATTAAAGTGAACTATCCCTTTAATATAGCGATGTAATGAAGATGGCAACCATTTATACCCAATTTAAAGGAAAAATCATATTGAAATATATTAATCCATTTTGAATGCCAATCTAACCTGTTGCAGTTTTTCCAGTTTGCCAGTCAAATTTGTTAATGGGCAGAAATTATTCACCAGTTCAAAATGCAGGTTATGACCGTCTGCAATGCGAGTTTCTACATAGAAAATGCTGTCTTTTTTTTCCTATACTTCCAGAAGGTGCAAGTGGGTATCAAGTACCATTGATTCATGGTGGTATAGGTCCCCCATCATACAACATAACCAGGCCACAAATAGAATTTCTGGTGGAGTCCGGATTTACTTCAAGGCAAATTGCCGAAATCCTTCATGTGTCACGATCCACTGTGAGACGGCGACTAAGGCAATGTTCAGCCAGTGTCTAACACACTGTGCATGTCATCAAATTACTGTAAATGTTCATGTGAGCACAGGGTTTAAAACAGAACTCATTACTTCGTAGTGTCTTAGAAAATGTCCAAATGAACACAATAAAAGTGTGAAAGGGAGAAGTTCACAACCAGTGAGGTCTACACGGGCTTTAAACTGAAGCCCGAACCCGACCCGAAACCCGCACATATTTCGGGAACCGTCGGGTCGGGTAGCAGACCTCTGTCCAAAAACTACAGAGGACACATGGGCCAGCTTAAATGACTTTAATAGGGCCAAAATATGCAAATGTGGGCTGTGTGAAAGAAACAAACAAACAAAACTAAATATTTCCCCTTGATAACTTAGGCCTATAAGAAATATAACAATTTTGGGGTTATATTTTTGACAGATATTTATCAATTAAAAAATTTGTGAAAACTAAATGGTTTACTTTGAAGTAATTGCTTTGTAAAAACTTTCCTTTTACAGAATCTTTAATCTCAATCGCTCAAGACGCTATGCACAAGAAACGGATCAGGAGCTTGACAGCATGGTCATCAATGCTGTCGGTCAAAATGATCTTCTTGGACCTGAGTCTGTGAGGGCTCAGTTAAGCTCAGCAGGAGTGCTTGTTCAAAGGAGGAGGGTGCGGGCGAGCATGCTCAGAACAAATCCAGAGGCAGCTGTTTTGAGAGCATTGTCACACAGACTACAGCGCAGAACATACCGCGTAGCTGGCCCGAACTCTCTATGGCACCTAGATGGTTACCACAAGCTCATAAGGTAATGATTAATAGGGCACGATCACGATCACTGATGGTGTGAGAACCCTCTTGAAATTGCTCCATTAGGGACCACGCACAGAAAATGGATAGGCACCTCTTTAAATTTCTTATTATTCTTCATCAGTCTATGGCTGCGTTCCAGTCCAAAATTGTCATGCCCTTCACTCGCTAACTTCCCTCCGTCTCAATCACTCGGATGTACGTCACTGCTTAAGTTGCTCGAGTGACTACTACTGGCAGAAACTGCAGTGGGCTGAACTAGAACGTCCTATGCCCTTGAGCACTTTGAATCAGCTGTGGAGTTTATTTATTATTATATTTAAAAAAATCCCTTTAAGAATTTGTTTAATGCAACATCCAAATCCTATATAGGTGTGTTTGGGTTGTTTTAAATAACAAAAAATATATATAATTAATATATCAAAGAGTTGTTTGTTGTACATATATGAAGTAGACTTGCTCCGTTGGGCAAAATAGAGGGAGAGAGGGTCTGTCCATATAAACTTCCCCTGTGCACTTCACAAAGTGGAATGCACTTCATAATGGCGGCAGGGAAGTGCATAGGGAAGTTTGCATTTGCGTATCTAAAAGTGGACTGGAACGTAGTCGGCAGCCCATAGAATCGCTTGCTGGAAAGTTATGAAATTTGGCACACTGATAGAGGACAGTCTAATCTGTCACCATAGCAAATTTAGAGTCTCTAACTCAATGCCTCTAACACCACCACCTGTCCAAAGTTGCACTTGTGTTAATGCATAAAACTTTTAAGACTTTAAAACTTTTTTACTTTTAAAAGGGCTAGAAAAAAATAGCTCAGGACATATAGACAAATACTAGATGTATTGTTCATAATCCACATTATAATGTCTCATGATTGATTATCAAAGTATTGTTGTATAGCCAAGTTACCAAATCCAAAAGGCTTATACATCTTCCAACATGGAAGATGTACATGAAAACATTCAGGAATTTAAATTTTGCTAACTTTAACAGTGATATAATGTTCCTTCATATTCATATTAAACTATAAGAAGCTGTCTGATAATATAACAAATATTTTGCTTTCAAAAGGTGGCGAATTGTGGTTCATGGATCCATTGACGGCTATAGCCGGCTTGTCGTTTTCCTTGTTGCATCCAACAACAATCGGAGCAGTACAGTCTTCCAACACTTCAACACAGCAGTCACCCAGTATGGTGTGCCGTCACAAGTGCGTTGTGATTACGGTGGAGAGAACGTTGATGTGTGTCTCTTCATGAATGTCTTCCATGGAATGGGCAACAGGAGTGTTCTCAGAGGTCAGAGTACACACAATCAGAGGATCGAGAGGTTTTGGCGTGATCTTTGGACTGGCATGATCAATGTGTACCATGGCCTCTTTACATTCCTGGAGTCCGAGGGGATCATTGATCCTGACAATGAACTGCACATGTGGGCTTTGCAGTATGTGTATCTCCCAAGAATAAACAGGGATCTCGGAGTTTTCCGCCGTCGCTGGAATAATCATGGCCTGCGCACTGAGAGATTTAGCACTCCAGTACAGCTGTTTGTCCGAGCATGCCTGCGGATGCAGAACAGGCCCTTGAGAGCCATCCAGGGAGTATTTGAAGGACCCGTCAATGCACCAGAACTTCAAGGTGCTGTTCTACCACAGGGGCCAGATCCAGGAATGGCACAAGAACAGGACACACCTGAGTACCAAAATGCTGATCCTCTATGGAGAGATGCCATTCCTGTCCCTGAAAGCCTGCTCAATCTAAATGAAGGTGATGTTCATCGACTCCAACGCTTGGTGGATCCTCTGGATGTCTCCAGTGATGGCATGGGTGTTGACCTTCTTCAGATGACAATTATGTTCCTGCAGTCTGTCATTCATCCATAGACTCTGATACTATTGTAGTTTTGTGACACATTTTTTAACAGTATTTATAAGTTCTGTCTTTTGGTACAAGCCATTGTAAACTAGTTGGCCATTTTTGTCAATTACATAGGTTTAGCTTGTGTTTGTGTGATGTTGACTGCATCGCACATTAGTCTATTTGTAAATATATTTCTGGATGTTGTATGTTCCTTATTAAAAGGGTAATTGTGTGTTTTATCCCAGTTGAACTCTCTTTGCTATTCTGTCCTCTGGCATATTAATCACCAGTTAATTATTCATACAATAAAGCCAAGTTGTAAAATTTTAAAATAATTTACTAATTAATAGCTCATGTAGATGTGTCCATCATATGACATTATGATTAGTAATACATTCATTTGTATAGGTTCAATGGTAACACAACAATAAGGTCCATGGCGTTAACCACATTAATTAGAAAGAATTAAAGGGGGGGTATAATGCCCTTTTCACAAGATGTAAAATAAGTCTCTGATGTCCCCAGAGTGTGTGTGTGAAGATTTAGCTCAATATACCCCACATATTTTTGTATACAGCATGTAAAAGTTGTCACTTTTTGAGGGTGAGCAAAAATGCACAGTTTTTGTGTCTGCCCCCTTAAATGCAAATGAGCTGTGCTCCCGGCACAGGGGGCGGAGCTACAACAGCTTGTGTCCTGAAAAAATTCAAAAACGTTTTTGTTTATGTTTAAATGTATGAAGCTGGGGGCTGTTCCATAAACCAAGATTAGAGTATAAGCCAGACTTATTTTGGTTAATCAGACTTATTGTCGGTTGATTCTGTTTCATAAAGCAAATTTAAAATAGTTCAAACTCAGTTACCCTGGCAACTTATGCTGGGAAACTAGCCTGGTCCAGGGCAGGCTAACTGTCAGGCTAAGCCTCAGTTGTTGCACAGATCCTCTAACACTGACCAATAGGAACACAATTACTGACAATCTCTCATACCATTATTTGACTTTATTAACCACTATAAGTCCAAAAATAAATATACAGTAAAGAAAATCAACTTAAGGCTACAATGATAAATTAGACAATATAGACCTAAAAACATATATATGTCGGCGTTTATACATATATATATATATATACATATATATATATATATATATATATATATATATATATATATATATCCTACAGGTTTACTTTTCTTACTGGCTGAATGTTTTGTGATTTAATTAGATAGTTTAAAAAATTTATGAAACAACATTTAAAAGAAATAATTACAAAAGCACAGTATACATTTAAACTGGTAAGATAAATCTGAGCTTAGTAATTGTAACCTACACTTGATTTACCCCATTACAATAGTCCCTTTACAGTTATTATCCTAAAAATACACTAAATTGTAGGTTTAAAATTCTAAGGCACATCTAATGTCCAACAACCAATATTTTAGCATATATATATTTTATGTACTTTATCCATTTGTATAATTGTGAAATGTATTTGAATTGAAAGACATAATAGTTCCTTTAAAGACATAATATTTTCCCCCGATAAATCTTATTTTTCCTTCTACTTTTTTCTTTTGTGATAATACCCACCAACACATAAAAACTATTAGAACAACAACCATTAAGTACATAGTTAGACACTTTTACATATGAAAAAAAAATGGAAAAAATAAAACATTCACATATTTATATCAAACTCTTATAATGACACATAATTCATAATAAGTTATTAAAGTAATATTATTTAAATATTAAATAAGTAAATAAATAAAATAACAAATAACTAGAATTAAGGGAGGGAAGGTTATTTAGTTATAGGCTAATATGTATTCCTTTATTTTATGGAATATTCTTTGATTTTAGAGTTGCACATATCTTTTCAAAATGTATACTTTTGCTCTTAATTTCATGTTATCCTCTCCATAATGCACTGTATAAACTAAATCTAACCAAACCTTCTTACTTTCTCCACAAAAAAAAAGATTGCTTTAAAAGCTGTAATTCTCAGCATTCTAATTAAATAAGTATAAGTCATCTTTTTTAAGTAGCTTAGGTCCTAAACTCAAAACTATATTTTGTATCTTTATTATATTTGGTTTCTTAAAAATGTCTTCCCTGAATTAGGCCTACTTCTGTTCAATTGTTTTATTATAAGTATAAAATATATGAGTTTAATGAGATATAAGTTCACTGCAACTGATCCAACATCCTAAAGATAAATTATTATAATCAGAAGATATTTCTGGTGTTATAAAATATCGCATAGCCTATTAATTTTCAAAGCAAAATGTATATTAGTCAGAATTATTGCGCTCCTATTTGGCGCGCATGCGCGCAGCAGCGCTCGTTCAATGTGAAGTTTACAGCAAAATGGAGAAAAAGATTTACAGATGGAGATATTCCTGTGAAATGTAAGTTTTGCAAACACCATGTCTCAAACGCATAAAACAGCACAAAATATATGCAGTTTGATGGTGGATCGATTTGATCTATGATCGACCTTCAGGGCTGCTTAAGAAACGCGTGCACACGCAGTTATCTAGACTAGATAAACCTGGATCAAATTAGTGGGATTGCGTGAACTTGAATTACCTTTTATGAAACCGCTTTAGCCCCAACTTATTTGTTAGGTTTATTCAAGTCGCGTTTTGGACTTTAATCCCCGCTTTTCTAAGCGGCTTTTATGGAACAGCCCCCTGATGTGTAGTTAACTATCTTCTAGTCATTGATTAGCATATTCTGTCATAATAATATATAAATCGTGTTCTGGGGGGTGGGGTTTATGTAAATTTTAGGGTTAGTGATGTCACTAACCCGGGAGGAAGCTTGTGTAGTCCCTACCAGCCGTTTGTTGTAGTTCTTAAAAAGCGATTTCTTTAAAAGCAAATATCTCCCTTTGCTTTGAACTTTGAGTGTTGTAACTTTGCAGATGTAGTTTATGCTCAAACAGCAACATAACAAACTACAGCTAGAAAAGTCAAATCAATCAACCACCCCTTTAATGAACTGCAATTCTACTGCATTTTTTTCCTTTTTTATTAATACAGTTACCAATGTATTGCCCGTGATATATATATAATATATTAACTAATGTAAACTAATGAACCGTGTTACTGATCAACAAAGATTTCATCAATGCATTTCTAGACGGACATAGTATAATAATATAGGCCTAATTAACTACGTCTGGAATATGATGTTTTATAATAGGTATAATATATAGCAAAAATAACAACCATATAATTACGTGCGAATTACATTTTTAAAGTGACACTGGGAAATCCCACCCCAACCAACAGGATGATGGGAAAACGTGGTCTGCTAGAGCACATTAGCTAATACGTCATCGTGGAGTAAGATCAGAGCTCAGCCTGTTCTACAAGACATGTCGGATCAGAGGTACAGATCACGTCTTTTAAGTTTAAGATCTCAAATAAATGCAAATTTTGATAGATTGATAGGACAAGCAACTATGGGAAACGAGGACCAAGAAGGCAGTCTTGTTGAAAGGTAATTGTTAATGTAATGTAAAGTCATACGTATAATTGAAAAAGAGAGATAATTTGTTCATTTTATTTATAACCGAGCAGTAAATTAACGTTATATGATTTATAATTGAACATGATCATGCTGCAGCTTCACGCACTCCCGCGGACAGTTTATTTTTTGGCGGACGATGACGATAACTTTTTTTCCAAGACAGCTGTTGCCAACGGCTCTGGCTGTTGCTAAAAGAAATGTCTATCATGTGAGCGTAGATGATGGGTTACTGCGTTGACGTAACGATAGGCCTATTCTAAAAAAAATAAAAGTTTAATTTTGTGTGACTTTTTCACTTGTAGGTTACGAGATTTCAGAAATGAGACAAATCCAAGACCGCCAAGGAGGAGGAGGAGGAGGGTAGTCAACATCCCGCGGACGTTAAGGGTACGCGTGGGATTCATAGAGGGAAATCGACCAGTTACTCGACGTAAGTTATATGTCATTCTCAGCCTGGTCTCATTAATATGTAGGTAACGTTATACGTAATTTTCAAAAATAGAAAACGTGCTTCGTTTGAATAGATGCTGAAACGTATAATATTGACGTATTTGCAACATTTCAACATTTTCAACGACGAATTTCATATAACGTTAACCCAGCCGGCACATGGCCGACCTTCATTGAAATATGGTTGAAATAATGCCAGTTGTTGTTACAACGTTGAAACAACTTTATAATAACGTCTAATGCTAAATGGGTGAAAAAAGGTTAACAAAAACACTTTTCTAAAATCTGTAACGTTTTCAACAACAACATACAACCGAAATATCTGTCTTTTAACGTATTATGATAATTAGCATTTCATGTTTTTAAAAAAAAAATCATAATCAGCTCTTCAATTTATGTTAAAATATAATTATTATTAACAATAATAGTTTCACCCCCAAGAGAGCAGTGCAGCAGAAACCTTTTGGCTTAGCCTATGTGATTTTGTGTGAATTTACAATTTTGTCTGCTTGCCTAACAGTTTATATTATTACATTTATTCATACACTGTCATTTGACCAATTAATTAAATAACAATACAGACTGCAATAAAACGTAATACACCTCTATGTTAACTCGCGAAAACTATTGTTATTGGTTGTTTCACCATTTTACTTTGAGCATGATTGGTTCATCTGTCTGTCTTCCAGGAAACTGTCCAATGAGAATGTGGGCGGCTCTGCGCGCTTATTTTAAATGTGAAAATACGTCAGCGTTACTCTCTGTCTGTCGGTGAGCAGCTGCTGCTTGCGTTGATTACTCGGTCAGACCTGTATTATTTTATATCTGCCTGTTGAATTTTGAGCGAATTTGAGTTGATATGTCAATGAAGAACAAAAGCTGGAATGTGAACAGATGAGCTGGGTCGTACGTGGTCTGTAAAAGTACTGCCGATATCAGGTAAGAAAACATTTTTCAGTCCTTAACAGTCTAACGTTTAGGGACACAGGTAAATGTGGCTGCAGGTAAAATTATTTCATGGTTTTATTTTGGTGTAGGGCAGGCTACCAATTGGCTTTTTTTGTGTGTGTTTCCTTTGCTATGAAACACATTTCTGATGGGATTGCCATGTTTTAAATGTATGTTTACATTTTTAATCATGTAATAATAACTAACAGTCTCGGATGACATTACTCAGTTCATGTTGTGTAAATGTTATAATGGCAAACGTTTTTACAATTTTAAGATTAAGGAATGGTAAAAAAAAAAAATACTGCTTTTTACGGAATTTCCATTGAATAATCTTGTACATTACTTATTTTGTATTCAGTTTTCTTGCTTTTATTTATACAGGATAGTACAGACAGCGGGCAAGAAGTGAAGAGGGAGAGATGTCATCGGAATGGACCTCGAGCTGGGACCTCGAGCTGGGACCCCGTCGGAGCACTGTACAAGGCTGACACGATTTATTGAGAATTTTAAAACTTTTTTTTTTTATTGTACATTTTAAATGTTTAATTTAAGGGTTACTGTAATTGAACAAAAGCTGTCTTTAAATATTCCATTTAGATTTCTACTTCTACAGGTTTTTAATATTACCTAGAAAACGCTGCAATTTAAAGTTTGAAATGTTTTTCATCTGTTTTAGAAAGTATTTTTGGACTTCTGTTTTTTCAGAATAAAACTTGTTTTACAATCTTGAGTCATCTCTTTATTAAATGTGTTTAATTAAGCCATTGCTGCAAGTAATTTGACAGTTAAAGGTAGGGTAGGTAGGATTTATATAAAAACTTTTTACCAAATTTGATTAAACTTTCTATATATATCAATGCATAATTAAAATGTAAGTACTCTGATAAAAAGAGTATAAAAATCGAGTGATTCTAGACCGTTTAATCTTCATTAAACACAGCTCATTATTTCCATTCGGGACGAATCACAGGATTGGCTTGCGCGACTGTCACTCTCCGTCGCCATGACTACCGCCGTTATTACTGGCTCTGCCCACGTGCGCGCAGTCGCGCACCCGTTTTTAGGTGGGAGTGAATGGAATTAATGAGCTGTGTTTATTGAAGATTAAATACACTAGAGTCACTCACTTTTTTATACTCTCTATTTCAGAGTACTTGCATTTTAATTATGCATTGGTATATAAAGACAGTTTAAACAAATTTGAATACAAGTTTTTTTTAGACAATTCTGACCTACCCTACCTTTAACAATTTTTTAGTGTACAGTTAATCACAAATTCAGTCAGCATTGTCATGTTTCAACTGCAAACTAGGTTGTAATTGAATGTACAATTGTATTAAACCATGATGAAAGGTAAGAAACAACAGGTTCACCGAAACAACGTCACGATATTAACGTTGATTCAATTTGCAAAACCGAAGCATAATTCAACGTTGAAATGCCGGATATATTTAATTTCCCTTCCCTTTTACCATTTATAGATAAATGTATCCCTTAACCCTACGCCCAAACCTAAACATATCCATTTCAGAATATAAAAAGGATAAAACGTAAGAGAGATGAAGGTATATGGCAGTTTTATTAACAATATAGCATTAAAATATATTTTGAGCCACTAATCCTACCCATAACCATTTCTTAAAACTACGTAGGTTAGGCAACAATTATGAAGAACAACATGATTAGATTGAATTGATTTATTGCGAAAAATGTCAAAACCGGTAGCAAAAGTCGTTCACATGAAGATGTGTTGCAGTCGCAGTCCTCGCTGGCAGTAATAGTTTTTGTAGGTACAGATCAGAATTTAAATTATTCATTCATGAAAATGTTAATCCGGTGTGGTGAAGAAATAATACTAACTAAACTCGGCAGCATACTGTGGATTTTTTTTTTTTGGAATACAATTTTCATCCTTCATGATAGCATCCCACAACGGCCATTGTGAAGCCCCAAATTCATATTTACAAATCAGTTAGACAGATAACCTCAAAAACTCAAACAACATGTGGTACTTCATTCATGTTTCGATTGACACAGTATTTGCCCGTAACACAGTTGACAAAATAATGAATCAAATGTTATTTTTCATTAACATATTTAAAAAGTCATTAGAGGTTAAGCTTGCCAAATAATTAATTTAGCACATTAAGGGCATATATTATTCAACCACCTAGTTTATTGATCAAAAAAGAATACTGATTTCCTGACTTTTGGGCTGACATGAAATGTACCCCTAAATATAGAATGAACCATTTATTATGAACACAATAATCTGCCAAGTGTCTTCATTTGAAACAAGACCAACCTTAGGACTGTATTCCAACGCATTCTTGAAATACAACCATAAGTTTGGATAGTGCATTTTCATGTCTGCGTAAAAAGTGAGATTGACTGATAGGGGTTAAGTTGTAGAAAACTTTAGCCAGTTTTAAATAGTTCACTAGCTAGCTGTATTGGTTATTTTTTTAATCAGCATGTTAAATTTTATTTATTTTTATTTTTTAATTGCAGAGAGCCAGGGGATTGTAAATCTGTATGTTCCTGTGGACCAGACAGAGGAGGAGTTTGTCAGCGAAATAAGGCGTGTTTTCCCAGGGCTTGGTGATAGGCCATTCGAGCTCTGTCGTATGGATGCTCACCATAACATCATCGTCCTGAATTTGCTTGGCATCACACCACGTGACATTAAAGATTGCCTTGAATTAAATAGGTCTGCGGTTTATGTCAGAATCAAGGTGAGCAATTTTGTATAGAAGCAGCATTATCTATTGTCAGCTTTTTGGATTTATTGATGTACAGTAGTTCATATGAAAACACCTTTTGTGGAACATTGATGGATTTTGCTCCTGGACTACCAACACTGCATCACTGGCTAAGAAAAATGTAAATTCTCATGTGCCTGATGTTTTTTATTGTTTGTATTGTATTTATATATTTTTAATACTTGTCTGTGTTATGTTGGTGTTTTACACCATGGGTCCGTGGGAAATGGAATTTCAATCCTCTGTATGTCCTGTACATATAGTAGAATTGACAATAAACGTGAACTTAATTTGGACGTTGGTATGCAATACTACTAACCTGTCATTTATACACAGGGTCAGTGTGAGGACCAACCACCTGTTACTGAGCCCAACCAGCCACCCTCACTTGGAACGCCAAATCCCCCTCCTTCTTCTACCAGGCCGAGACGGTTAGACTCTCTGTCACCTGACAACAGCCGTATGCAGACCCCCACAGAAGAAAGTCATGTTTCCCTGTCACCAGGAAGGATGCCCTTAAGCACTGCACAGCGCATTACCTCAAGCAGATTGTCTCATCAGGTGCATAATGATGTCAGTGGTGGGGATGCAGACTGTGTGTTTGTGGAGGTAAGATGAACTTTGATTAATAAATTGTCACTATTTTGAATCACAAATCTGCAATCATGATTGCAAAGGAGGCGATGATGATTAGCCACCGAGTCACAAGGGATGGTGGCTGAGGTTAAAATCTTTTCTTTAAAGCATACAGTGTTTTGGTTTCAATTTAACCGATGATTAAACCCCCCATTCAGGAAACACAGCTGGCAGAGGCCAGAGGGCAAATTCCAGAGGTGCCATCTTTTGAACAGACAGTGGAAGTGAGTTTCATATATGCTAATTGAATAAATGTATATATGCAATAATTGTAACTTTATAGCTTGCTTTGGGCATAACCAGTGCAGAAATGCCACACTGCACTTAATTTTGGGTCTAATTCTGGGTTGCCACGTAATTTGTTGTGTGTCTTGGTATGAAGACTGTAGAACAGACACGAGCACTAAGGAGAAGCCAGGACATAGAATACCTTGAGGCCCTCAACAGAGACAGGCAAAGGGACCAGGAGAGGGCAAGTTCAAAATGATGCAAAACCATTTGTTTTACTAAGAGATTTACTTTTGGTTTTACTACCTTTTGGTTAAACTTGTCTTTTAGGTGAGGGAGATAATGAAGAGGTTATGTTTGCTGGATTGACACCATTACATCTTAGATTTATAATTGGGCTGTACATTTGTGTTTAACTGTAATACAGTGTATTTTAATCAAACTCTGGCTGTAATACACTTCTTTGTTATTAGGAAGCACAGAGACTGGCTTTGGAGCGTAGAGAGCAAGCTGTGCAGATGATGGAGGAGAGGAGATTGAATGTAAGTAAATTTGATCCTTTAGTGGGATTTATGTGAGCTGGACAAGAGGCAAGGAAAGTTCACTGAACGGTCTTTAGTTTCGCTCAGCATTATTGATTTTTCGATTAATCGTTGTGGTCGATTCAAAATCGATTCTCAAAGGCCACAAAAAGATTTTTTCCATATTTATTTATCTATAATTTATCATTAGTTTTCCTCCACTGTTCATAGGCGTGCAGCCTCCATGTTACCGCTAATGCTGTGAGATTTTATGTTTGTTTTTATTTTAAATATAAAATAACCTGATCCTGTTTGATCAAGGCAGGTGTTCTGACTTGTCCAATTTTCAACATAATTTTTTTATCTTGCATCAAAATCCTGTCTATTCAATTTATGCATTTGAAAAATAAAGTTGGGTTCTGTTTTAATGTACCCAAGTGTACCTAAAATAAAAAGAGCTCAAGTATTCGTGGCTCTTAATTTCTTTTTATTAATTAACCACTTGTAATCTTATGTTAACTGTTCTTTTTTAGTAATATAGGATTTGTATTGAATTCATTGAGTCGAATTGAATCGAATTAAAATTAAAATCTGAATAGATACCCAGCCCTACCACCCACTGACAGCTTTTTGGGACTGCATATAAATCTCATCAGTACTTCTTTGATGATTACCAAAACTGTGTTGTTCTATTTCCATAAGGCCTTAATGGAAAGACGTGGACGTCTGTACCCTGAACCTTTAAATGGCTTCATAATCCAACTCAAATATCACGATGGTTCCATGGAGTCAAGGAGGTTCCTACCTACACAGTCATTGCAGGTCTTTACTACTAAACTCTCAGATCTAAAGATTAACAAGCATGTTATTTCTCAATTTGGGAGAAATGGGAAAGTGTGTCCAAACTTTTGACTGACACTGTACGTGAACCTCTGTATAGGCTAAATTTGTCTATGTTTTTCCTGTTTTTTTTTTTTTTTTTTTTTTAAACAGAATCTTATGGATTACGCTGGCAATGACGATTCAGCCAGTGAAATTTTCTGGTTGAGCATGCCAAGTGTAGGCACAAGGCTATCCAGCTCTATGACTGGAACCCTTGAAGAACATAACTTGACTACACCTTGCACGTTATTTGTTCAGTGGTTGGAAGGAGAGGAGGTGGAAGTAAGTAATTCATTGTGTTGTTAACAATCATATTATGGTTGTGTGCAGTGCTTATAAACAATTATGTATTACTGTAGCTCTACAAAAGTCTTACCTTAAAGCTACACTGTGTAACTTTTTAAGTTCATTCTTAGCAAAAAAACACTTTGTTCTATCAAAAGTATCTGTGCTTATTCATGTGTAATTACTTCCAGCAACTAATAAAGTATTCTTGTAAGCGTAGAATCTGCCATTTATAATACATACGAGTGAGACGCTCGAATGGCGGCGGCCATGTTGCGCCTCCATCTTGAAAATACATTTGCCAAAGAGGGACAAACCTGGAAATGGCTTTCGCGTTTTACACTCAGTGACACTCATGGACGAAGTGGAACTGGAAGCTGTTAATCTTGGACTAATACGCCCACCGTAGGAGTTAAAAGGAAGTCGGAATTGAGAGGAAAAGAAACTAATATTCACTGGATGGCCATATACCTTTTCACCGCTAGATGGAGGAAAATATCACACAGTGTAGCTTTAAAAGATAATAATGGACCTTTATGATTTCGAAGTCACAGCTTACCTCCACTTTATACAAGCTCTGTTATTTGAAGATTACTGAAATAATTCACTGTCTGAAATACAGGAAATCCGTTTGAACGCCCCAAATCCTGAACCCAACATGGTTGAATGGCCCGAGGAGGACCTCATTGAGCAAATAGACTCATCAGTTAACACAAAGTAAGCCACCTACCCTAGTCATTTAATCATCTTCCTTGCAACCGTACAATCTTCTCACAAATGTTATCTGAATAATGTTGATTCACTTCTAAATATTTATAATACTTGCTCCCCTTCAGGCAACATGCCATAGAGCTACTCACAGAGCTCACCAACCAAATTAATTATGAGGATCGATACTCATCAAATATGGTTAATGCATGCAGAGATGACATTTATGGCTCTGCACGACGTGCATTCACTAGACGCCTGTTTGAGCCATTTAAGCCACTGGGAGTCGTGTTTATGGATCTTGGTGATAACCCAGAAGGGGCAGTGGATGAAGGTGGGCCGACACGAGAGTTTTGTCGTCTCCTAATGAATGACCTTAAAAGCAGGAGCCTGTTTGAAGGGCCAGACCATTTTAAATTACTGGCCCTGGACAGCCATGGTAAGCATTTAGTTATGTTCACATTTATTCAAGGGTCCAACCCATGTTGGAAATATGTCAACAATGAAATTTTAACAAAATGTGAATACAAATGTCTATTTGAAACTTTTCTTTTCAGCCATCTCAAGAGGGGAATATAAAATCATGGGTAAAATGATAAGCATATGTCTTATCCATGGTGGTGTAGCACCCCACTTTTTTGCCCCACGACTATTTAGTCTCGTTGTGGGTGAGGCTACAGAAGACGTAGACCTAAATGAAATTGTCGACGAGGGTTTCAGGAGTCAGCTGCAGAAGGCAGGTGTTTTTGTTAATGCTGATGCCAAGTCCTGGATAATTTATTGTTTTTGCTAAAGTACAAGTTGATATGTTACTAAGAACTGTTAATTTTTAGATCCAAGATGCCACAACTATTGAGAAGACCAGGGAGGCTTTAGAGGAGGCTTCAAATAGCCTTTCTCTCCTTGGATCGTTAAATATACAGTGTAGGACTCTTACAGACAGGGAGACAGTCGTCCAATGTGCAGCAAAATTCTACCTCGAGGGACGACTTAAAGCTGCAATGGAACAGTTGAGTAAAGAATTTCTTATTAATGAGCATTGCATCTTTACAGCATTGCTGTCTTGAATGTAGGAGTTTGTAGATGAATAAAGGTGAACTTAAATTGTGAAATTGTGTAATACTTTTAATTTAGTAATACTAAATGAAAACAATTATCTCATTGTTATACACTGTAGGTTTGTCGATGGTCTGGGATGCTTGGGATTGCATGCCACAATGAAGGCAAATTCTAAACATCTTCGGTATCTCTTCCTGACCAAAGAGGACCCCCTAACTGCCAAGGACCTCATTGATCTCTTCAGCCCTCACTTCGCAGAGGAGGGAAGCAACCGCAGGCACAATGAAATTAGAACCTACGCCTGGTTCCGTGATTTCTTGCTAGATGTGGAAGGTATGATGATGTCAATAGTAAGCAAAGCTAATATCTAGTTTCGGGTATTTTTATTTAAGATATTTACATTATTTTCCACAGGTGGAGAAATGCAAGTGGATGAAAGTAAAAACCTTACTCTGCAAGAGGTCTTGTCCTTCTCTTCTGGGCTGGAGGAGTTGCCCCCTCTGGGATTCAAGAACCAGCCAATCCTTGACTTTATACACACAGACCGCAAATTCCCAGAAGCTAACACGTGTGACGTAGTCCTCCGCCTACCGATACATAGGAGCTACGAGGAGTTCTGCAACCACATGTGCAGTGGGATATTACAGGCTACAGAGTTTGGGATGACATAAACCGATTCACATTGTTGTTGTATTTACAGTCTTGACATTCGTTTTTATTAGATAGATCTCTCTCTCTCGCTCTCTCCTCTCTCCTCTCTCTCTCTCCTCTCTATTTCTCTCTCGCTCTCTCTCTCCTCTCTCTCTCTCTCTCTCTCTCTCCTCTATCTCTCTCGCTCCCTCTCTCTTTCTCTCTCGCTCTCTCTCTCCTCTCTCTCTCTCCTCTCTATTTCTCTCTCGCTCTCTCTCTCCTCTCTCTCTTTCTCTCTCGCTCTCTCTCCCTCTCTCTCTCTCCTCTATCTCTCTCGCTCCCTCTCTCTCCTCTCTCTTTCTCTCTCGCTCTCTCTCTCGCTCTCTCTCCCTCTCTCTCTCTCCTCTATCTCTCTCGCTCCCTCTCTCTCCTCTCTCTTTCTCTCTCGCTCTCTCTCTCTCTCTCTCCTCTATCTCTCTCGCTCCCTCTCTCTCCTCTCTCTTTCTCTCTCGCTCTCTCTCTCCTCTCTCTTTCTCTCTCTCTCTCTCCTCTCTCTCTCCTCTATCTATCTCTCTCACTCCCTCTCTCTCCTCTCTCTTTCTCTCTCTCTCTCTCTCCTCTCTCTCTCTCTCGCTCTCTCTCTCTCCTCTCCCTCTTTCTCTCTCTCCCTCTTTCTCTCTCCCTCCCTCTCTCGCTCTCTCTCTTTACCCTACTGAACAGGGTCTTACTTAGGTGTTCCACAGCAAAGCCCTCCTGCTCTTGTTCTATATTATATACAGTTGTTTTTCACTTCTATGCTGCAAGACTGAGCTCCACAGAGAAGGTTTGTTTCTGTTCCTCTGCCTACTAATGCAAACAAGACAAAAATGTTTGATGAGTCACAAAATAAAACAACTAAATTGTGTTAAACAAAGCATCCCTTATGTACAGTTTATAATTGATGTGTGTGTGTGTGTGTGTGTGTGTGTGTGTGTGTGTGTGTGATATTTGAGATCGAAAAACTCTACTTTTGAAAAACTAGAGTTTTGCTGCATCTAATGGGGAAAATGCGTCCAAACTAATTCTTACTGAAAGCTTGTTTTTGGAGATATCAACCTCAAATTTGGAACTTATTTAGTTTTATGGTTTTGATTTTCAGTTTTTTTTTTACTTCAACATATTTCATAAAATATATGATTTATATACAATATTGTTCATAAATAATTGTCATAAACTTAAACCTATATTGCTTTTTTTATTTCACTTGCCAATCGTCTTCTTTAAAATAAGACCAAAATTAAGTCTGCACTCCCATGCTTCAAATTTTTTGAGTGTCTGTCTGCACATGGACATTTTTGTTCACTATGGACCTATGTGTCCCTTATATGTATGTGTATATATATATATATATGTATGTATGTGTGTGTGTGTGTGTGTCACAGGTCGAGGTGGGCCAAGCCAGACTGCACCCACCCCTAGACCAGGATCACCCCGAGGAGCGTGTCAAAGGAGGAGGCAGGAGACAGGAATAAAAAGAATGACAGGCTTTATTAAATATAAAAACAATTTGAAAATCCTAATCTAAAATTCCTCTTCCTTCCTCTTCCCAGGAATCCAAGGCAAGTGGGGGGTCAGGCTCACTTCCTTCTGGCGCTGGTGCCAACTCGCAGTGGTAGGTACTGAACAGGTGGGTATCGCAGGTGAGTAAATGAGTCAGGCTTATTTCCTTCTGGCGCTGGTGCCGACTCACAGTGGTAGATACTGAACAGGTGGGTATCACAGGTGAGTAAACGAGTCGGGCTTACTTCCTTCTGGCGCTGGTGCCAACTCACAGTGGTAGGTACTGCACGGGTGGGTATCGCAGGTAAGTAAATGAGTCAGGCTTACTTCCTTCTGGCGCTGGTGCCAACTCACTGAACAGGTGAGTATCACAGGTGAGTAGGTGGATCAGGGCTCACAGGAGTTGTAAAAGGCGGGCACTTCGCACCATACAGGTGGGTTTCAGGGCTACAGCAGACTCAAGTCGCAAGCGGAGCGGGGCTTTGGCTGGCCCAGACAGAATCAACGCTTCAAATAGAGGTGAATAGCTCTCACATGGGTGGCAGGAGACAGAGTCAATAGCTGAACAGGGCTTTCACTGGGACAGACAGCATTCAAACTTCAAGCAGAGGTAAACAGTTCTCACGTGTGTTGCAGGGGACAAAGTCACAAGCTGAGCGGGCGTTCACTGGAACAGACGGAGTCAACACTTCGAATAGAGGTGAACAGCTCTCACGTTGGTGGCAGGAGACAGAGTCATAAGCTGAGCAGGGCTTTCACTGGGACAGACAGCACACAGACTTCAAGCAGAGGTAAACAGTTCTCACGTGTGTTGCAGGGGACAAAGTCACAAGCTGAGCGGGCGTTCACTGGAACAGACGGAGTCAACACTTCGAATAGAGGTGAACAGCTCTCACGTTGGTGGCAGGAGACAGAGTCATAAGCTGAGCAGGGCTTTCACTGGGGCAGACAGCACACAAACTTCAAGCAGAGGTAAACAGTTCTCACGTGTGTGGCAGGGGACAAAGTCACAAGCTGAGCGACATTCGCTGGAACAGACGGAATCAACACTTCAAATAGAGGTGAACAGCTCTCACAGGGGTGGCAGGAGACGCAGTCATAAGCTGAGCCGGGCTCTCACTGGGACAGGCAGCATAAACTTCAAACAGAGGAAAACAGTTCTCACGTGTAGTGGGCGCACGGGGGGCTTTTCCTTCTGACATCCAACAGGTGACTGCAATCGATCTTGCTAGACTCTTATGATGGACGGTAGACCAGCATAACACATGGGGAGTGCACGGCGATAAAAGGTAAATCTTCCACACACACACGACAGTCCAATTCCAAACATGCAACGTGATGGGAAACGTCAATTTCAGCACTACAAATCCACTCTTCAAGTGCAAAGTAAGGCCAACACTCACCCAGAGGTCTCGATCTGAAGAGCCGATGATAGTCAGAGTTGGGACAGATGCAGTGAATAATTTCCTCACCACTACAAGCGGCTTCACTTCGCTGGTTTCAATGGCCGAGGGGGAGGCTAGAGATCGACAAGGAATCAGTATATTTCACTCAGTGCGATGTATACAACGTGATCCAAGCACTTCAAACCAGTATCCAATTTAGTGTAGAAAACATGCGTTTATGAGATTCAATTTGTCAATCACTCATCTCACTCTTTCCCAGTCCAGACGACGAATTCCACTCTTCACAACTGCCCTCGGATCCCACAAGCGACAATCCTCTTCTTTCACGATGATCCTTCAGCTGCAATACTCTACAAACTTTTCCCCACGGGAGAGAACCACACCAGATCGACGGGGGAAGACAAAGAAACAACAAGCCCACACGGAGAGAGAACACTCCAGATCAACGGAGAAGAAACAACAACGCCCAGCCTTCTCTTTCCCTTGTGTTTTATCCTCTCAAAATGCTGGCGTGGCCTCAATCAGGCACTCAAAGTGAAGTCCCCGCACCTGTTGCCAATCTGCCGTTTTGTTGTCATGACGACAGACACACACACAAGCCCGGGGACAGTGTTACACTAAAAGTGTCCCGGCGGGAACACTTTTCTGATGGGATTAGTTCCGGGGATTATTTGTCACCCCGTGACATACCCCCCTGCCAAACCGTTCTAGTCCCGAGAACGGTCTCCAGACACCCAGTCTCCGTACCTGGCTGGAGGCTGACCCCGATTCTCTCGCTGAGAACGTCGTGGTGGGGAGATGGGTGCTTCAGGTCGTGGTGGGGAGATGGGTGGTTCAGGTCGTGGTCCTAGGCCTAGGCCCCTCGGGATCACTGCCCATCCTACCAGCGGGGGCGTCCAAGTCGTCTCGGCCGGTGGGTTCTCTACCACTGGCTCTGGGTAATTCGGGCAAGGGCGGATCAGGTTACGGTGTAACACCCGTTCGGGGCCCGTCTTCCCTTCGGGCCGTAAGGCATACACAGGTTGGTCCGGATGGGGTTGTCGCTGAACGACGTATGGCTGGGCCTCCCATCGGTTGCTCAATTTTCCCTTCCCTTGTCGACGATTATCCCGTAGCAGCACCCTCTCCCCGGGCAGTAGCGGGGCTTCTCGGGCCGTCCTATCATACAGTCTCTTGTTCTTTAACGCCGCCTGATTAATCCGGCCAGCGACCTGTTCGTATGCGGACTGGAGGCGTCGATGGTGGTTCGCTACCCAGTCGGACAGACTACTTCCCTCTTCTCCCCCAGTAGTTCCCATAAGCATATCCATGGGGAGCCTCACATGTCGGCCGAACATCAGGTAGGTAGGGGCATAACCGGTGGTACTGTGTATACTATTATTGTACGCCTGCATCACTGCTGGGAGCCGATCAGCCCAGTGGCCCTGCTGCTCTTCCTCCAAGGTTCCCAACAAGCCCAGCAAGGTTTGATTGAATCGTTCACACCCCCCGTTCCCTTGAGGATGATAAGGGGTCGTATGGGTCTTCTTACATCCGTACAGTTGGCATAATTCATGAATCACCTTTGACTCGAAGTTGGCCCCTTGGTCCGAATGGAGGATTTCAGGGCATCCGAATGGCTGGATCACGTACTTCCAGAGGGCGTTAGCAGTGGTCAGGGCAGTTTGGTCCATAGTGGGGATGGCCCAAGCATGTTTGGTGAACAGATCGGTGACAACGAGAATATTCTGGATCTGGTCCACCGGCCGTCCCAGGGTGAGGAAGTCCATTGCCACCATATGCAGAGGTGCCCTGGCCTGAATCGGGACCAGCGGTGCCCGTTTCTCCCTCCTAGACTTGAACAAGGTGCAACGTGGGCATCTCTGAAGGTAAGTCCTGGTGGTACCCTCCATCCCAGGCCAGTAGAAATGTCGTCTCAACAAAGCCAATGTCCTCTCCTGCCCTTGATGTCCCATCCTAGCATGGTACGCCTCCAGTAACGCCTGCCTACGACCTTCGGGGACCACGATCTGACAAACCTCCTCTCCTCGGCCGGGGTCCTGGAGCGTCCTACAGAGCACCCCATCCCTCAAGTAGAGCCTTTCCCTCTGTCCCAGCAGGCCTCGTACACTTCGGGTCTGAGTTCGACGTTCCGCCCCCTCAGGCCAGATCTTCTGCTCCAACCAGGTCCGTACCCGCAGCACATCTCCATCTTCGCCCTGCCACAGTCTCCAGCGTTGTGGGTCCCACCCCCAACATGGAGGAGGGTCCTCAGGTGTCTGCCCTGGTGCCTCTACAACTCCCACCATTAATCCCTTGTCGGACCCCAGTTCTGGGGTCGGTATATGGCCTGCTGATCCTTCACCTGGTAACCTGGATAACACGTCAGCGTTGGTGTGCTCTCTTCCTGGCCGGTACTGGATCTGGTAATCGAAGTTGGCCAGTTGCGCCACCCAGCGTTGCTCCACTGCCCCTAGTTTGGCCGTTTGTAGGTGCACCAGCGGGTTATTGTCCGTGACAACTCGTACCTTGGCTCCCCACAAGTAATCTTTAAATTTTTCACCCAGCGCCCACTTCATGGCCAGTAGCTCGAGTTTAAAGGAGCTGTAGTTCGAGTCATTCTTCTCTGCGGGGTGTAAGCTTCGGCTTGCATAGGCGATGACTTTCTCCTCTCCTTGTTGTTTCTGCGCCAACACGGCTCCCAACCCCAGTTGACTAGCATCGGTGTACAGGATGAATGGTTGAGTAAAGTCGGCATAGGCCAGTATCGGGGCCTGCAAGAGTTCCTGCTTGAGCTGCTGGAAAGCGGCTTCGCAGGCGGGGTCCCATTGAATGGAAGGGGACCCTCGACCCCGTGCTCGACCCGTGCCTCCCAACAGCTGGTTAATGGGTTTGGCAATTTTGGAGAAGCCCTTAATGAATCGCCTATAGTAGCCCACGAAGCCCAGGAATGACCGAACTTGGCGCACTGTCTGGGGAGCTGTCCACTCTTGCACCGCCCTCACTTTTTCTGGGTCGACGGAGATCCCCGCCGCACTGACCACGTGCCCCAGAAACTTAACCTCCTTTCGGAAGAGCTGACACTTGTCCGGCTGTAACTTCAGCCCATAGCGCTCTAGGGAGCTGAAGACTTGCCCAAGATGTTCCAGATGGGACTTGAAATCGGGAGAGTAAGTGATGATGTCATCCAGATAGACGAGGGTGGTATCCATCACTTGGCTGCCCAAACAACGCTGCATCAGCCGCTGGAATGTGGCTGGAGCGTTGCAGAGGCCGAACGGCATACGGTCCCACTCATAGAGACCGAAAGGGGTGGTAAAGGCCGTCTTCTCCCGGTCACGCTCGTCCATTTGTACCTGCCAATAACCGCTGGCCAAATCGAGGGTGGAGTACCAGGCAGCTTGAGTGAGGCTCGTAAGCGAATCTTCAACCCGCGGCAACGGGAAAGCATCCTTCTTGGTTACCTGGTTCAACCGGCGGTAATCTACACAAAACCTCCAGGAACCCGTCTTCTTACGGACCAACACTATTGGTGCGGCCCAAGGGCTGCTGCTCTCACGGATAATCCCTCTGTCAAGCATTCCTCGCAACAGGGTACGGACCTCCGTGTACAAGGTCGGGGGTACAGGTCGGTAGCGCTCTCGGCTCGGTGCAGCGTCCCCAGTGGGAATCTGGTGTTTTACCACATCCGTGCGGCCATAGTCCTCTTCGTGAGTAGAGAACAGGTGTTGCCATCCCCTCAAGAATTCTTGCAGTTGTCCCACTTGTTCTTCCTCCAGCCCGTCACCCCGTAAAGACTCTCCCTTCAAGTGAGCAGGCAATCCTCCTTCTATCTCCTCCACTCCTGGACCGGCCTGCGCTAAAGCCACTTCGACCACTGTAGGACTCACCCGCTTAAAGTTGACTTCGCCCTGCTCACGAACCTGCTGCGGTCTTACTGAGGTCACTCGGGCCAAACATTGGTGATGATACAGGTGGACAAGGAAGGGGTTCGTGTTCCTCACCCTTACTGAGACTCGGCCTCCCTGAACAGTTGCCAGTCCTCGAGCTATCTCCACCTTGGGACCCTCTTCGTGGGGCTCCACCATCACCCACTCTTGCGGATGGAAACGTCGAGGGGGCAGCCTGGCCCAGACTACAGCCTCACTTCGAGCTGGGATGGACAGGGCGTAGCGACAGGCCACTCTCCCCGTGCTTTCCCGGTCATGCTGTTGTTCGGCCAGACATATCCGGCGGCAATCGGCCCTGATACGGTCCCACTCCTGTCCGGCTGGGGTTACAGCTGCTCGTGCCGGTCTACTTCGGAATAGCTCTTCCCAGCAATCCGAGATGACATTCATCCCAATCAGGGCACGATGGGACCCTAGACACGGGTCTCGGACAACTACCACCCCCTTCTGAGGCACTACAACTCCATGGATCTTCAAATCGGTCACAAGGTATCCTACGTACGGTATGTCCAGTCCATTTGCCCCACGCAGCGTCAACCAGGGGGCATCCACATGCGATCTACCGTTGGTGCCAAACAGCTCATGGGCCAAACTCTCAGAGAATAAGGTCACTTGGGAGCCTGTATCCAAGAGACAATGTATCTCCTGACCATTAACTTGGGCCACCACCACCGGGCAGCGGCCTATCAGGCGACTCTGGGGGGATGTGGAAGAAGAGGGGTCTAATACGGGGGTCCCGACCACTTGACCCACAGTGGCCGGAGACTCTAAAAACCCCCTTGTGATGCCCGTCGGGCAGAGCATTGGCGGAAGTAATGCCCCGGCTCTCCACAGCCATTACAAATGGGCCGCCCATGTTCGTCCCACTGGAATCGGGAGCCCACTGGCCGGGGAGGACGGCGTTCGGAAGGGCGATTCCCGTCGGAGTAAGCCCATTCCCGAGAGTGAAAAGGTGGCTGCAGGCGCTCCCGACGAAGCTCTTCCATGACAGACTTGGACAACTCGGACATTTGTTCCTGAACATCTCGCCTCAGTTCTTCCCGGAGGGCCTGCTTCCAGTCGGGTGCCGCAATGGCCAAGGGGGATTTGACAACATTGGTAGCCAAACAGCTGGGGGTTTCCACATGCTCCACCTGGTCGCGCTCAAGAGCCAGGGCTTCTTGCCTCAGCTCTTCGAAAGTCATGTCTGGCCCTCTCCGAAGCTGCACCCGCAGGCTCTGTCGTACGGGACCCTCTCGCAGCCCCAACAGGAATTGATCTCGCAACAACACCTCTCCTTCCCCCAAGCCATGGTCCGGTCTTCCCGTGAGCCTGGAAAACTGCTCCCGCAGTTGCAAGGCGAATGCCCGAACGGATTGTCGGGGACCCTGGCGAGAATTGAAAAACTTCGTCCTCAGAGCCGCTACCGGAGTGGTATCTCCATACTGCCCCGTAAGAAACTCAAAGATAGCCTGGACCGTCGCACGGTTGGCTTCTGGTGCGGCCTGAACTTCTCTTCTCGCCTCCCCCTCCAGAGAGTTCAAAACGAACTGGACCTTCTGCAGAGCGCTCAGACCTTGAAGCCCCGCCAGGTATTCCACCTGGGTCTTCCACAGGGACAGACTTACTTCGGACCCCGGGCCTCCGTACCTCGAGGCCCATGGGGCACCCATGAAAATCGGCATGACAGGTTGCCGAGCTCCAGGCTCTTCTTCCTCCGCCATCTCAACCTCTGATCGCTCAACTCAAGGTGAATCCTGCCGACTACGCCAAAATATGTCACAGGTCGAGGTGGGCCAAGCCAGACTGCACCCACCCCTAGACCAGGATCACCCCGAGGAGCGTGTCAAAGGAGGAGGCAGGAGACAGGAATAAAAAGAATGACAGGCTTTATTAAATATAAAAACAATTTGAAAATCCTAATCTAAAATTCCTCTTCCTTCCTCTTCCCAGGAATCCAAGGCAAGTGGGGGGTCAGGCTCACTTCCTTCTGGCGCTGGTGCCAACTCGCAGTGGTAGGTACTGAACAGGTGGGTATCGCAGGTGAGTAAATGAGTCAGGCTTATTTCCTTCTGGCGCTGGTGCCGACTCACAGTGGTAGATACTGAACAGGTGGGTATCACAGGTGAGTAAACGAGTCGGGCTTACTTCCTTCTGGCGCTGGTGCCAACTCACAGTGGTAGGTACTGCACGGGTGGGTATCGCAGGTAAGTAAATGAGTCAGGCTTACTTCCTTCTGGCGCTGGTGCCAACTCACTGAACAGGTGAGTATCACAGGTGAGTAGGTGGATCAGGGCTCACAGGAGTTGTAAAAGGCGGGCACTTCGCACCATACAGGTGGGTTTCAGGGCTACAGCAGACTCAAGTCGCAAGCGGAGCGGGGCTTTGGCTGGCCCAGACAGAATCAACGCTTCAAATAGAGGTGAATAGCTCTCACATGGGTGGCAGGAGACAGAGTCAATAGCTGAACAGGGCTTTCACTGGGACAGACAGCATTCAAACTTCAAGCAGAGGTAAACAGTTCTCACGTGTGTTGCAGGGGACAAAGTCACAAGCTGAGCGGGCGTTCACTGGAACAGACGGAGTCAACACTTCGAATAGAGGTGAACAGCTCTCACGTTGGTGGCAGGAGACAGAGTCATAAGCTGAGCAGGGCTTTCACTGGGACAGACAGCACACAGACTTCAAGCAGAGGTAAACAGTTCTCACGTGTGTTGCAGGGGACAAAGTCACAAGCTGAGCGGGCGTTCACTGGAACAGACGGAGTCAACACTTCGAATAGAGGTGAACAGCTCTCACGTTGGTGGCAGGAGACAGAGTCATAAGCTGAGCAGGGCTTTCACTGGGGCAGACAGCACACAAACTTCAAGCAGAGGTAAACAGTTCTCACGTGTGTGGCAGGGGACAAAGTCACAAGCTGAGCGACATTCGCTGGAACAGACGGAATCAACACTTCAAATAGAGGTGAACAGCTCTCACAGGGGTGGCAGGAGACGCAGTCATAAGCTGAGCCGGGCTCTCACTGGGACAGGCAGCATAAACTTCAAACAGAGGAAAACAGTTCTCACGTGTAGTGGGCGCACGGGGGGCTTTTCCTTCTGACATCCAACAGGTGACTGCAATCGATCTTGCTAGACTCTTATGATGGACGGTAGACCAGCATAACACATGGGGAGTGCACGGCGATAAAAGGTAAATCTTCCACACACACACGACAGTCCAATTCCAAACATGCAACGTGATGGGAAACGTCAATTTCAGCACTACAAATCCACTCTTCAAGTGCAAAGTAAGGCCAACACTCACCCAGAGGTCTCGATCTGAAGAGCCGATGATAGTCAGAGTTGGGACAGATGCAGTGAATAATTTCCTCACCACTACAAGCGGCTTCACTTCGCTGGTTTCAATGGCCGAGGGGGAGGCTAGAGATCGACAAGGAATCAGTATATTTCACTCAGTGCGATGTATACAACGTGATCCAAGCACTTCAAACCAGTATCCAATTTAGTGTAGAAAACATGCGTTTATGAGATTCAATTTGTCAATCACTCATCTCACTCTTTCCCAGTCCAGACGACGAATTCCACTCTTCACAACTGCCCTCGGATCCCACAAGCGACAATCCTCTTCTTTCACGATGATCCTTCAGCTGCAATACTCTACAAACTTTTCCCCACGGGAGAGAACCACACCAGATCGACGGGGGAAGACAAAGAAACAACAAGCCCACACGGAGAGAGAACACTCCAGATCAACGGAGAAGAAACAACAACGCCCAGCCTTCTCTTTCCCTTGTGTTTTATCCTCTCAAAATGCTGGCGTGGCCTCAATCAGGCACTCAAAGTGAAGTCCCCGCACCTGTTGCCAATCTGCCGTTTTGTTGTCATGACGACAGACACACACACAAGCCCGGGGACAGTGTTACACTAAAAGTGTCCCGGCGGGAACACTTTTCTGATGGGATTAGTTCCGGGGATTATTTGTCACCCCGTGACATGTGTGTACAATTTAGGATGGGTAGCCTAATTAGTTTGCTTCTGTTCATCTTAACTCAGAACTTCAAAATGAAGTTTTGTTGTTTCAGATTTCGTGAAACTCTACTTGTATATTTGGCCTTATACCTAAAGCATAATTGCACTGATTACTGGCAACGTTGTCCATTTGTATTGTATCAATTCTACAGCAAACCAGAAATTATAAAATAATAAAACAATTAGACAAAGTGGATAACATGTTATAATCTTACAGTGGATACAAATTATCAATACTTTTCACACAATTCAAAGAATAAATATCTGAATTTATGATTTATAAAAATGTCTTTAACCTCTATTTTTAAGACTGCCCCTCCCCGACACCCGTGGGACACTTGCCATTCTACATTAGAACATGACTATAACACGCGCTTTTACTCTTTCCGTACATTTTTGGGTTTTAGAGGTTTAATTGAAAGCAAATATTAACATTACTGCCCTAACTATTAGGATATCTACTTCATACATATTTGGAATAGTATGGAAATATAAGGTTCAGATCACTAAAAACCATACATGGAAGTCGAAGATCTCATCGGTGGAGTCTGGATGTCATCTAGTGGAAAAGATTGGTACTGCACACAAATATTTTTTCCTAAAGCTCATTTATTGAGACATCAGCCTACAATCTGGCCCAGAACTTGTTCTGATATTTAGCATGGGTTTTCTTGAAGTTTTAGGGTTGAAAATGTTTTGTAAAAAAAAAAATATATATATATAGTTATATATATATATAAACAACATTATGTATTGTATACATTTAAAATGTTCATAAACTTAAACTACTTTAACAACTTTGTTTTACTTTACTAATCTGAGAAGTGTACCCTTTTAGTACCCTGTTAGTTTGCAGTGTGCATTAAGTAAATGTTAACAACAACTTTTGATTTTAATAAATATTAGTAAAGGTTGAAATTAAATTGGAAATTAACATGTATAAGTGCAGTTCATTATTACAGTTTTTACCAACTGCTTACACACAAAATCTTTTCATGTCACACGATTTTTGAAACCTCTCACTCAAAATGCAAACCTACACACCAAATCTCCAAAACCATAAGCTATTTCTCAGCCTTTGACTCAGTTTTCAATTGCATAAAACACTTTTTTCAAAACACTACACACAATTCTCGACCTAAAACACAAAAATCTAATGGGAAGTGACTTGCTTTCCTTTTCCAAACACAACCAATCAAAATGCTACACTTATTCACCAGGTCACACAGACACACTCCTCACATGTGCAAACACTACAGTAATTGCTGATCACACAATCACTGCTTTACTGTAGTATACAGTAGGCCTATGAATACAGTAGGTCACAGGTCAGATTACCTGTTTTGAACAATGGATTCCTGGGACCCCCCCAGGACCACACACACACAACAATTGTGTTCTTTACTGTATTCTAGAATATTTTTTTGGTTTACATATGTTTATGGTTTTGTTGTATGCTACTGTAAACAACAGTAATGTTAAATATTTTCTGTTTCTACATAGCATTGGTGTTTCCAGTGTAGATAATTCATAAGGTTTACAGTGTACTTGTTCTCCTCTCAGCAGATTACTGTCACTGTAGAACATTACATTGAAATGTAGATATAAGCCTATGAAAGACTAAAGAGCTTTAGATTTAGAACAACAGTGTTTGCATGATATATCCAAAAATGTACTATTATGAAAGAAGTGTTTGCCATTTGATGCAAATGCTTCATTCTGACTTGTGTTTATGGCATTTTGAATGCAGTGTTACATTTTGAAGGAGATGTGAGGCAATTTGCATTTTGTGTGTGTAGTTTTGGGAATTGTGTGTAGAGTTTTGAAAAAAGGAGACATAGTTTTGAAAACGTGTGTAAGCAGTTGGAAAAAACTGTAATTCATGTGAACTAATGTACTTAAATAATGTATGAAACCTTTTTGTAAAATGTTACCCAAGTTACAATTGGAAAATAAAAAAAACAATTTTTTCTCGCTTTCTTTTTTTTTTTTAAACTTGAATGATAACTATTGTATTATAATAACTCACCAATTATAATCCCCTCCTCTGTAAAATTTGCCATAGACAATTCCATGCTGTTTTGCTTGGGTTTAATGATAATATAAGAGACCTAAACCACATATTAGGGACAAAGGCATGAGCGAAGAAAAACAAGGCAATTTTATTTTGATCTAAATGTTGATAAAACTGCAATTTAAATATATTATTTCTATAAGTTCTACAAAAAAGGACAAAATAGATCGGCTGAATAACCTGATCTATGGCATGTTAAATGGTGGTAGCCTAGTCTATGAACAGTAGCTAAACCCCCCTAAGCCCACAGAAATGGTTAGACCCAAGCCTTCAGCAGCCAGTATGTCACGCGTCCTTTTCGCCTGGTTGGAAACTACACACACGTTTTGTACCGCCTGTTTGGGTTAACTGTTTACACGTCAAAAGCGTGCGTTTTGTCCTAGTCAATACACACGTTTTCAACGCCCATTTTTGTTACGATAGACGCGCGTCAAAAGCGTGCGTTTTCGGTGACTCCAAAGCGCACGTCAAAAGCGTGCGTCTTGACAGCCAAACGCGCGTTCCTGACGCGCGCTTTGATGCGAAAAACGCACGCTTCTGACGCGCGTTTTTTGTGTGCACAAAGCGCACGTAAAGAACGCGCGCTTTTATGGCAAAAACACGCGCTTTTGACGCGCGTTTGGCTGTCGAACGCACGCTTCTGACGCGCGTTTTTTGTGTGCACAAAGCGCACGTCAAGAACGCGCGCTTTTATGGCAAAAACGCGCGCTTTTGACGCGCGTTTGGCTGTCGAACGCACGCTTTTGACGTGTCAATGTGCAATCGGACGCCTGGCCAGGCGTTTGTGAACACTTTGGCTTGCCATACGTGTGTGTCAAGAGGTGAGCGCGCGTGTGTGTCAAGAGGTGAGCGCGCGTGTGTGTCAAGAGGTGAGCGCGCGTGTGTGTCAAGAGGTGAGCGCGCGTGTGTGTCAAGAGGTGAGCGCGCGTGTGTGTCAAGAGGTAAGCGCGCGTGTGTCAAGAGGTGAGCGCGCGTGTGTGTCAAGAGGTGAGCGCGCGTGCAGTAGCGTGTGTAAATAAGGTCCAATCGGTTACCTGATTTGTGAGTAGCCGCAGTCGATACTAGTTTGAGGTTAAGCTGACCTGTGGAGGAGTGCGTGTTGTGTTCTGGGGCAGGTTGAGGTTGAGAAAGGTGACCTGTGGAGGAGTGTGTGTTGTGTTCTGGGGCAGGTTGAGGTTGAGAAAGGTGACCTGTGGAGGAGTGCGTGTTGTGTTCTGGGGCAGGTTGAGGTTGAGAAAGGTGACCTGTGGAGGAGTGCGTGTTGTGTTCTGGGGCAGGTTGAGGTTGAGAAAGGTGACCTGTGGAGGAGTGCGTGTTGTGTTCTGGGGCAGGTTGAGGTTGAGAAAGGTGACCTGTGGAGGAGTGCGTGTTGTGTTCTGGGGCAGGTTGAGGTTGAGAAAGGTGACCTGTGGAGGAGTGCGTGTTGTGTTCTGGGGCAGGTTGAGGTTGAGAAAGGTGACCTGTGGAGGAGTGCGTGTTGTGTTCTGGGGCAGGTTGAGGTTGAGAAAGGTGACCTGTGGAGGAGTGCGTGTTGTGTTCTGGGGCAGGTTGAGGTTGAGAAAGGTGACCTGTGGAGGAGTGCGTGTTGTGTTCTGGGGCAGGTTGAGGCTGAGAAAGGTGACCTGTGGAGGAGTGTGTGTTGTGTTCTGGGGCAGGTTGAGGTTGAGAAAGGTGACCTGTGGAGGAGTGTGTTGTGTTCTGGGGCAGGTTGAGGTTGAGAAAGGTGACCTGTGGAGGAGTGCGTGTTGTGTTCTGGGGCAGGTTGAGGTTGAGAAAGGTGACCTGTGGAGGAGTGCGTGTTGTGTTCTGGGGCAGGTTGAGGTTGAGAAAGCTGACCTGTGGAGGAGTGCGTGTTGTGTTCTGGGGCAGGTTGAGGTTGAGAAAGGTGACCTGTGGAGGAGTGCGTGTTGTGTTCTGGGGCAGGTTGAGGTTGAGAAAGGTGACCTGTGGAGGAGTGCGTGTTGTGTTCTGGGGCAGGTTGAGGTTGAGAAAGGTGACCTGTGGAGGAGTGCGTGTTGTGTTCTGGGGCAGGTTGAGGTTGAGAAAGGTGACCTGTGGAGGAGTGCGTGTTGTGTTCTGGGGCAGGTTGAGGTTGAGAAAGGTGACCTGTGGAGGAGTGCGTGTTGTGTTCTGGGGCAGGTTGAGGTTGAGAAAGTTGACCTGTGGAGGAGTGTGTGTTGTGTTCTGGGGCAGGTTGAGGTTGAGAAAGCTGACCTGTGGAGGAGTGCGTGTTGTGTTCTGGGGCAGGTTGAGGTTGAGAAAGGTGACCTGTGGAGGAGTGTGTGTTGTGTTCTGGGGCAGGTTGAGGTTGAGAAAGGTGACCTGTGGAGGAGTGCGTGTTGTGTTCTGGGGCAGGTTGAGGTTGAGAAAGGTGACCTGTGGAGGAGTGCGTGTTGTGTTCTGGGGCAGGTTGAGGTTGAGAAAGCTGACCTGTGGAGGAGTGTGTGTTGTGTTCTGGGGCAGGTTGAGGTTGAGAAAGGTGACCTGTGGAGGAGTGCGTGTTGTGTTCTGGGGCAGGTTGAGGTTGAGAAAGGTGACCTGTGGAGGAGTGCGTGTTGTGTTCTGGGGCAGGTTGAGGTTGAGAAAGGTGACCTGTGGAGGAGTGCGTGTTGTGTTCTGGGGCAGGTTGAGGTTGAGAAAGGTGACCTGTGGAGGAGTGCGTGTTGTGTTCTGGGGCAGGTTGAGGCTGAGAAAGGTGACCTGTGGAGGAGTGTGTGTTGTGTTCTGGGGCAGGTTGAGGTTGAGAAAGGTGACCTGTGGAGGAGTGCGTGTTGTGTTCTGGGGCAGGTTGAGGCTGAGAAAGGTGACATGTGGAGGAGTGCGTGTTGTGTTCTGGGGCAGGTTGAGGTTGAGAAAGGTGACCTGTGGAGGAGTGCGTGTTGTGTTCTGGGGCAGGTTGAGGTTGAGAAAGGTGACCTGTGGAGGAGTGCGTGTTGTGTTCTGGGGCAGGTTGAGGTTGAGAAAGCTGACCTGTTGAGGAGTGCGTGTTGTGTTCTGGGGCAGGTTGAGGTTGAGAAAGGTGACCTGTGGAGGAGTGCGTGTTGTGTTCTGGGGCAGGTTGAGGTTGAGAAAGGTGACCTGTGGAGGAGTGCGTGTTGTGTTCTGGGGCAGGTTGAGGCTGAGAAAGGTGACCTGTGGAGGAGTGCGTGTTGTGTTCTGGGGCAGGTTGAGGCTGAGAAAGGTGACCTGTGGAGGAGTGCTTGTTGTGTTCTGGGGCAGGTTGAAGCTGAGAGTGAGGAGGAAGTGATCTGAGGTGTGCAGTGGAGTGACAAGAGTATGGTCAGTGGAGCAGTAGCGTGTGTAAATAAGGTCCAGTTTGTTACCCGATTTGTGAGTAGCCGGAGTCGATACTCATTTGAAATGAAAGTGTAGAAAAAAATACACAAAATATGTGTAACACTCTAATTTACACAGTTTGTGTCAATATTTACTAAAAATGTGTTGAAAAAGAAAAACCTATTTTACACATATCCATGTATAGTTTAAAATTAACACAACTTGGGAATTTACTCAAAGCATTTAACACAATATGAGTAGACTGATGTGCTTACTGCTTACACACTTCATGTGTTATTTTTGTAACGCAACCGTTATTTAAATTAGCTTGTTGAACTGAACCAATAAGGTCTAGTGACTTTGAATGAACAGAATCTAGTTCCAGTCAGTAAAAGGTCAAATTCTGACAATATCAAACAGAAAACAAAAATAGACTACAGGAATATACTGTGAATTAACAGCACTCAGAGGCTGTTTCCCAATCACACCCTATATCCTCATTCACTTTTCCCTACATTAGGTCACTAATATAGTCCACTTGACAGAGTGAATGAAGAGAAGTGAGTGAATTGAGACACTGATGAACACCTGATAAGCAGAATCACTGAAGGACAGAGAAACAAGAACAGAAAAAAGAAACATAACTAAAATTTACTTCCAGCAACACCTGAGTATGAAAACAGTTTACAAACATAGTGGTTATGTAGTGGTGAACTACAGCATATATCTTTGCATTCCCATTTTCCTCCAATTTTTAAAAAATATTTTAATACAAATAACACAATTAATAGTGTTATAAATATAAAATGTAGAAAATTGTAAACATTTTGGTAGATTTGCAATGCGAATAACCATGGAAATGTGTCATTACAGTCTGTAAATATCTCTTAACAACACAAGAATGCAATCACTACCCCTAAGACTAGTGTAGTTTCTGGTAAGAATCTATTCTATATTAACAATGCATTAAATCACATTACACATTAATAAACAACAATAAATAAATAAAATAAAAACAAATTAAGTGATAACTCGCATGCATCTGCTCTGTTAATGAAGCCATGTCTTAAGTCAAGTGATTGTCTTCTTCTTCTTTGTTTTTAACGGTGGTTGACAACCAGCTTTTGGGTCGTGCCTTTGCCGCTCTTGATTGACAATCACAGGCGTCCAATCACAAGTGACTTCCGGGAAAAGGGATGTAACCAATGACATTTGAGGTTATTAAAACAGTAAGCCCCGCCCCTCGACTGCCAAAAATAAAAGTGTTCGAGCGAGCAAAATCAGCAGGCGAGAGCAGATCGAGCGCGAGAGCGTGGGGAATGATCGTGCGCGCGCGCGATTGCTTGTATTGCGTGCAGAGGAGATGTCTGCGCGCACGCGAGGGCTTGAATTGCGTGCAGAGGAGATGTCTACGCGCGCGCAGGGCTTGAATGAGCTCGCGAGTTCCCGTTTCCTCGCGTGTAGATCTGTTATTCGCTCGCGAAAGTCATTTACCGCGCGCGCCAGCATCAGCTGTGCGCTCGTTTATTATTGTCATTGATTTGCCGCCATACTGATATATCTTAAAATATGTCAGTGGCATTGTTTGTCTCAAGATGCAGACCAGTAGGCTAATGTTTATTTGTTCTAAGGCACGTATATTACAGCTAGCCTACTTAAATGACCTAACTGAACTAAGGCCTAATTGTAGAAAATCCTGCTGTGATCTGATTGGCTGATTGAGTCTTAATAAGATCACCTGTGGTCCCTCACTAATCATGCTTCAGTCTCCACTTGTTGCACCAAAGAAGCTGTCGTTCAGACATGATCTGTGTGGAATTGTTGTGTTGTTGACCATGTAAGTTCCCTTTTGATTGCTTGTTTGGTTTAAAGCATTATGTGTTTGATATATGTTGAATTCTAGTTATGTTTCTCTTTGACATTATATTCATTTGTTTGCTGAAGCTGATTTCAGATGTATGATTTAAGATTTGCAATTGTGTTTGTATTTTCCTAAATGGTTTTGTTTATGGGTTTTAGAAACCAACAATTACCATCACTGCCATGAGAAATGTCTACTCCTACATGTCAAATAAACTGGGACAAGTAACTGATGACTGAATGAGTTTTAATGGACCCACCATTCCAGTAGCAACAGCCAAATCAGCCTAGAATTCCTGCTAAATTTCTACATGGTCCTTCGAGCCGGAGAGGCTGCTGGAATGGAGACTGAGGATGACAGTGTGAAACCTAAACGTTCATCAAGGATTGTAAAACCTCCAAGATGGCACCAAGATTATATGATGACTCATTTAAATCCTTCAATCCATCCAACTGGACAATTGTCACACCAGCCAGAAGACTTGAGCCATTTGGTTGCATCACAAGGAGTTTCCATCACCGCAACTCAAAATGAGGTGAAGTCTTTGTCTGAGGAGATTAAACAAATGAAAGGAATGTTGTTGGATGTGGGAAACATGATGAAGGATATGCAAAGGAAAAAAAGTTCTTCATTTTCTACTAGCTCTGAATGCAGTTCTGTTCAAGCATCCCCTGTTCATGTCCCAATACAAGCAAACCAGCAAGATGAGATGAACGCCAGAGACTCTATTGTGGAGGAGTTAAGTGAATGTATGCGAAAACATCAAACCAAGCAAGACAATGTGCTTTCTACACCACCAAGGGTTCAGGGACAAAATACTTTGCCCCCATCTCAGCATGTGCCGCCTACCTCTTCAATGCCTATTTCCTCAGCAGCTACCACTAGAGGGCCATCAGAGAGACAACAGCAGCAGCTTTCTGATCCATGTCCACCTATTAGGCTCTCAGTTCCTCTCCCAGATAACCTCAGGTCACAACCTTTAATGTATCCCAATGTAATGGGTGAAGGCTTAACTCAGCAACAACGTAATGGTCTTTCATCTTCAGTCAGTCATCATCAAATGAATCCCAGTTTTTATCCCAGTGATCAACAAGTAGGAAGGGATCAAAGCCTTTTGCCATCTGATCAAATGCAGGGAAATGCATTTTGTATGCCCGGTCTTCCATGGATGCCTCCAAGTTGGCCAACCTTCTTTCCAAATGGAGGATTGTTAAGGCCTCCATATCTACCAGATTATCCTTATCCAGTATTATATCCATCTCATATCCAAGACCATCCGCTTAATTGTGTTCCTCCAAGAGTTGCAACGTTGCCTCCTAGAGATTTATCAGCTGGATTTACTTATGCTTCTCTTGGTCACTCACATCAAACTTCTTTAGAACAGCAGGCCACTAGAACAGCTGTGCAGCAGCAAGATAATCCTTCCATCATGTCTCATCGGAATCCTTTGACCCCCCGAGTTATGACCACTGCATCAGCACCTCAAGGGCAGCAAAGAGATGTGAATCAAATAACTGCACTTTCTCCAATTGGAATGCATATACCTGACCAGCATATGCCTATTCATTCAGCAGTGAATGTTCCCTACACAAGTATGCCAGCTCTACATCCTTCCAGGTCAGCCCGTATTGAAAGACTTTCATTTCCATATTTGAAGAGTGAGGACCCCCAAGAGTTTGCCATGCTGAATATGGCTTTAAAGAATTTGTTACCCTCAGAGGAAACTGAGCAATACAAGTATCATATTCTTCTGGATCATTTGAAGTTGGAGGCCGCTCGACTTCTGGCCTTGGCTTATGCCCATCATTCCCAGCCTTATACTTCTGCCTTAAAAGCTCTTCAGAAGAGATATGGTCAACCCCACCAGTTGGTGCTGCGAGAGATTGCTACAATTAAGAACTTACCCGTTGTACGCTCCGGAGATTCTGTTGGATTCGGCGACTTTGCTGTACGAGTTCAAGCTCTTGTGGGAATGCTTCAATCCTGGGATCATGAAGAAGGAGCAAAAGAATTATCTTGTGCATCACATGTCCATCAGTTACTCAGTAAACTTCCAGCACATCAGGTTGCTAGTTTTGCAAGATATGTCAAAACCACCCGACCAGACCAGTCCTATAACTTGGTGAATTTTTCAGTTTGGTTGGAAGAGGAATCAGATTGTCAGAATCTAGCTACCCAAGTGTTTGAACAATCTAAAAGTATGAAGAAGTACCAGGTAAGAGAAGCAAGGCCTACCAAGTCTCAATATCACACAGCTACTTTCCTTCATGGTGTGAGTCAAGAAGTTAATCCCACTCAAAGAAGGAACGCTGAAACTGCAAACCACGAAATTCAGCGACACGGCAAGAAGGAGGGCTTTAAACCATCATGTGCAAACTGTGGCAGTAATGATCATCATCTCAGTCATTGTCCTGAATTTCAGAGCTTGGATACGGTAGCCAAACGGAAATGGATTGTTGACAATAATCGTTGTTGGAGATGTGGCTGGGCCCATAGATCTTCTAAGTGTGACTTAAGAGGAAAATGTCCATTGTGTCAAGATCGTCACTTAGGAGTACTGCATGAAGTAAATGTTCGCAAACCAGATTCTAGGATATGTTATTTGAGCCGATCAAGTGGTCTTAACTCTGTTCTTCTGAAAATTGTGAAGGTAGTTCTGAGCCACAAAGGAAAGACTCTGGAGACGTATGCCATCCTAGATGACGGTTCCGAGAGAACCATGCTCATGTCTTCTGCAGCAGAGAGTTTAGGTCTTCATGGGGCGGCAGAATCATTGGTTCTTCGAACCATTCGGCAAGACACCGAGAAAATTGAAGGTGCAACAGTTTCATTCTCCATATCTCCAGCTTCTCATAAGCAGAGTAAATACCAGATACAAGGTGCCTTTACTGCTCAAATGATTGACTTACCTGAACAGACTTATCCTGTGCAAATCCTGCAGAGACGCTACCAACATCTAAGAGGCCTCCCTCTGGAGGAGTTCCAGAAAGTTAAACCTTTGTTGCTAGTGGGAGCTGATCATCCTCACCTTCTTAGCTCCAAAGAGCGAGTACGTTTCGGTCCTCCTGGAAGTCCAGCTGCTTTGCATACTCGACTGGGATGGGCATTACAGGGACCTACTTCTTTGGGTGAGAAGACTAGTTCCACGACTCAGTGTTTCTTCCAGGCCTCCCTCTCCATGGATCAGTTGCATAAAGATGTGGAGAAGTTATGGCAAGTTGATGTAATTCCTTTCTCTCAGACTCCAAAGCATGCTCTGCGTTCTAAACAAGATAAGGATGCTCTCGAGTGTCTAGACCAGAAAACAAAGCTTGAAGAAATGAATGGAGTCAAAAGATATGTGACTCCTTTACTTCGAGTCAAGAATGCACCAGTCCTTAAAGTATCTCCAGAGGCAGTAATGCCGGCTTTACGTCGAATGGAGAGACAGCTAGCTAAGGATCCAGATCAAGCAGCTATTTATGAGCAAGAGATTCAGAAACTCATTGAAGCTGGATGTGTTAAGAAACTGAAGTTGAATGAGATTGATCTCAGTGATGAATCCTGGTATATTCCTCACCATCTTGTGGAACATAATGGCAAGCATCGTGTGGTATTTAATTGTTCCTATCAGTATCAAGGTGAGAGTTTGAATGCCTATTTGTTACCTGGACCAGTCCTAGGCCCTTCCTTGATTGGAGTTTTACTTCGGTTTAGAGAACATCAAGTTGCGATAAGTGGAGACATTAGATCAATGTTCCATCAAGTTCGTCTCTTGTCTTCTGATTCTCCTTTACTACGCTTCCTGTGGCGAAATATGAGAAGAAATGAATCAGTCGATGTCTACGAATGGCAGGTTTTGCCTTTTGGTGCTACATGTAGCCCTTGTTGTGCCATATATGCTCTCCAGAAGTGTGTTCAGAGCCTTCCTGTTGAATGTCAAGATGTGCAATCTTCTGTCTTGCATTCATTTTATGTGGATAATTGCCTACAAAGTTTTCCAACTACTAAAGCGGCTAAAGAGATGCTTATGAAATTACGTTCGTCTTTGGCTGAAGGAGGTTTTGAGATTCGACAGTGGGCCAGTAACCATGTCTCTGTAACTGACCACTTACCAGCAGAAGCTCGTTCAGTAGACACTGACCTGTGGTTAAGTCATGACTGCACAGATCCATGCGAAGGAACTCTTGGACTTAGTTGGCATTGCTTGCAGGATACTTTGAGCTATAAGCATCGTCCAGTGGAGTATACTGTCCTAACTTTGCGGGTTGTATATCGGGTACTTGCTCGTCAGTATGACCCTCTGGGTTTTATTATTCCATTCACAACACGTGCTAAAGTTCTTCTGCAACAGTTATGGATGAAACCTACCAGAGGATGGGATAATCCAGATATCCCAGAGGGGATCAAGGCAGCTTGGATGGCATGGGAAGAGGAATTGCCAGATTTGGTCAAGCTCCAAATACCTCGATGGTATGGTCCAAGAAAGACCTGGGAAGATCCAGTCATCAGAGAGCTTCACATATTCTGCGACGCATCCGAAAAGGCCTATGGTTCAGTTGCCTATTTACGTCTGATGAATGGAAATGGTGAGATTTCTATATCTCTGGTCATGGCTCGGTCAAGGGTAGCACCGAAGAAGACCATTTCTATTCCTCGTTTGGAACTGTGTGCTGCTCTGACCGGGGCTCAGCTGGCGAACCTGTTGCAAAGGGAGCTCACCTTAGCTGTTGAAAAGGTGACACTTTGGTCTGATT
Organism: Phoxinus phoxinus; assembly: GCF_949152265.1. Lineage (NCBI taxonomy): Eukaryota > Metazoa > Chordata > Actinopteri > Cypriniformes > Leuciscidae > Phoxinus > Phoxinus phoxinus. Next base: position 38,452,152 of record NC_136884.1, read on the forward strand.
CCACAACTGTGTTGACCTGGATCCAGTCCGAATCCTGCCGGTACAAGATCTTCGTGGCAAACCGCATTACGGAGATTCTTGAGTATACTAGACCGGATCAGTGGAGATATGTTGACACTGTAAATAATCCAGCAGATGACATCACTCGAGGCAAGAGACTTGCTCAATTGTCTGCCACTAGTTCTTGGTTTCAAGGACCTACCTTTCTACATTTGCCCCATCAGCAATGGCCAAAATGCCCAGCCTTAAGGACCGAGGAGGATGGAACAGAGCTGAGAAAACCTTTGTTTTGTGGGCTTAATCAAGCATCGGTAAACTCTCTAAAGTATGATGCGTCTCAATTCAATACCTGGTCAGAGTTGATTGCAGCAACGGTTGAAAACCTCTCTTTGGACTTAGGAGCTGAGACTAAACCTTCTCAAACACAAGCAGAATTATGTCTTCTGCGTCAAGCCCAGATGGAAGATTTCCCTGAGGAATATAAACTGCTTAAAGATGGTCATGGAGCTCCTTCACACAGCCGTTTAGTTGGTTTGGCGCCAGAGTATGATCCCGTTACAGAGCTGATAAGAGTGGGTGGACGACTCCGTCAAAGCGAGGATTTGGATCTTGAAGCTATTTATCCGATTGTTTTAGACCCTAAGAATCATGTTACCAAACTTTTGGTTGCTGACTATGACTCCATTCTGTGCCACCCAGGACCACAAAGAGTGTTTGCTCAGCTTCGTCGAAAATACTGGGTTCTGAGAGGGCGACAGTTGATAAAGAAGATCCAGAGATCATGTCTTGAATGTAGGAAGTGGAAAGGTGTGCCTTCAGTTCCAAGAATGGCTGATCTACCAATTTCCAGACTTCGCCTGTATAAGCCTCCCTTTTGGTCGACGGGTATGGATTGTTTTGGGCCTTTAACCATCAAAATAGGTCGCCGACATGAGAAGAGGTGGGGCATTATATTCAAATTCCAGACGACACGATGTCTTCATTTAGAACTACTCTCTGGAATGGATACTGACAGTTTCCTCTTGGCCCTTCGAAGATTTGTAGCCCGTAGAGGTAGGCCCCATGAAATATTATCTGATCAAGGAACTAATTTCAAGGGAGGAGAAAGAGAACTCCGGGAGGCCTTTTCGCAGCTTAGTCCCTCTTTTCAAGAGATACTTGCCCAACAGCAAATTAAATTCTCATTCAATCCGCCATATTCCCCCCATTTCGGAGGTACTTGGGAGAGAGAGATACGGTCTGTTAAGACGGCATTACGAGTAGTCTTGGGAATACAAGTAGTCTCAGAGGAAGTTTTGTATACGGTGCTCGTTGAAATTGAGGAGTTGTTAAACTCAAAACCTCTCGGCTATGTGTCTTCAAATCTTTCAGACCCTGATCCAATCACCCCAAACATTCTACTGATGGGGCGGCGAGATGCATCTCTTCCACAAGTGATGTATGCAGATTCAGAACTACTTACCCGAAGAAAGTGGAGACACAGCCAAGTTCTTGCGGATCGATTCTGGGTCAGTTTTGTTAGAGATTATCTTCCAAGTCTTCAGACTCGTCAAAAGTGGGAACTTGATGGTAATCCTATTGCTCCTTCTGCCATCGTCATGATTGTGGATCCTCAGCTTCCTCGGGGACACTGGCCTATAGGGACTGTCAGTAAGATTTTGCCAAGTCCTGATGGAAGAGTGAGAGTTGCTGAGATTTTCAGCAAAGGGAAATATTTAGTCCGTCCAGTCAGCCGTCTAATTGTTCTTCCTGAATTGACTGATGCTGATAATTCAACCGCATGAATTTTCTGCAATAGCAAATATGTTAACATATTTGGGGGCGGCTGTAGAAAATCCTGCTGTGATCTGATTGGCTGATTGAGTCTTAATAAGATCACCTGTGGTCCCTCACTAATCATGCTTCAGTCTCCACTTGTTGCACCAAAGAAGCTGTCGTTCAGACATGATCTGTGTGGAATTGTTGTGTTGTTGACCATGTAAGTTCCCTTTTGATTGCTTGTTTGGTTTAAAGCATTATGTGTTTGATATATGTTGAATTCTAGTTATGTTTCTCTTTGACATTATATTCATTTGTTTGCTGAAGCTGATTTCAGATGTATGATTTAAGATTTGCAATTGTGTTTGTATTTTCCTAAATGGTTTTGTTTATGGGTTTTAGAAACCAACAATTACCATCACTGCCATGAGAAATGTCTACTCCTACATGTCAAATAAACTGGGACAAGTAACTGATGACTGAATGAGTTTTAATGGACCCACCATTCCAGTAGCAACAGCCAAATCAGCCTAGAATTCCTGCTAAATTTCTACACTAATCCTGCCTTAATCTAAGCCCTGCTGTGAAACCAGGCCAATCTGTATTGTATTCAGAACAATAGAAATAAAGGTGACTTATTGGATAATTTGATTACTCGGTTTGTCTTCTACATGGAAAAATGAAGAAAACTCATTTATCACATATTTAACCCTTCTCATGAACAAATCTCGAGAAGTTTTTTTTCATATTTGTATTTTTGGACTGCACTTGTGATGCATATTTATCATTTAAAGAAGTTAAAGAAGTTGTTTCCCAGACAGGGTTTAAATTAAGAGTAGGACTTAATCTACCTAATCATGTTTTTAAAAATGGCTTTCTGAAACACAGATTACAGTAAGTACAGAATACTAACAAATAGATTTCCAGGTATTTCTTTTCTTTTATTCCAAATTATTATTATTATTATTGTTATTATTGTTGTTGTTGTTGTTGTTGCTTTTGCTTGCATTAAAATAATGATATATATAATTTAGTATTCAAAGCGGTTATGCAAACCAAAACATATCAAACACATTAATATGATACATATTAATATTAACACATTTTGGAACATACTGTGCTGCTGAGTCGATGTTTCAAAATGATCCAGAAACTCAGATACCTGGTCCATTTTACATTTTTATTCATAAAAAAATTACTGTCAGGACATATCATAAAACAAAGTGCTTAGGAAAAGTATGGTCGGGGTATCGTTCGTTCATTTGTTTTTGCTTTCACATATAAAAACGAGAAAACAGCTCCTTTTTCCGTTTTTTTTTTTTTTTTTAGAAAAACGAAAAAACAAAATTATGACTTGATTTTTGGTTTACCCGTTCTTTCATGGAGATCAGAGAAAACTCTTGATTTTCCGATTTTATTTTATATATTTTATTGGCCACTTATATTTTTAATTTTTGTTTTGCATTGAATAGCTACCATTTAAAGGATTTGCTGTGCACCGCAATGTCATCCTCATAGAAAGCCACGATAAGAGCCACCTTTATTTGCCTTATTATAAAGGGTTTCTATGGGAAGAAAACGCTTAACGTGTAATTAAATGCGTTGCGTTCATATTCTGGGCTCATCTGCTTTTCTGTAGGATAGTTTATTAATAAGGTGTGTACAGCATTTGATCTTTATCACTGATAGCCTATTAAGCCACATTAAGCTTTTTCTTTATTATAAGGGTTTTCTATGGGAGGAAAACGCTTAGCCTAATCTGGAATTAAAAGCAATGTTCGTATTGGGCTAATCTGCTAATCTGTAGGCTACACATGCTTTATTAATATAAGGTGTGTACAGTATTTGATCTTTTAACATGAATGTCCATTGGGGGGCTGCTTCAGCTTTTTGAACGTAGAAGTGTGATAAAGACATGATTGGCTATCATTTTTATGGATAAAGGCATAGCCTATTTTGTACATGACCTACACTTTCTTTTACTGTCTATGGTCCTATAAGGCCAAGAAAATATGTCATTTTAATGACTGTAGGGTAATATAGGCCTGCTAGTCATTAAAAACGATTTAGTTTCATATTCATGTTTTAATAAAATAATATATATTTTAAAATTTAATCTATGTTGATTATATGAAAAGTGAAAAGCATGAATAAGATAAGATGATCCCGAAAATATCGGGAGACGAATGTGGGCAGACATGATTTTGACCACTTCATTAGGCTAAGTTTGCTTTTGTAGAAAGCATTTCTTTAAAGTGAATTTCGTTTTGTATTAATTGTATCTTAATTTAAATCAATGTTTCATCAACCAATTTCCTGGGCTTAATAAATAAGAGGTAAATATAGCAGGTAATATAATCAGGACACGGAGGCGCCGGCGGGAACTGGAGCTCCTCTCTTAAAACTCAGCATAAGCCTCACAGACCTGAGAAATATATCTATAAAAAGCTTGGAATGAGCAAGCTATTTTTATTTATTTTTATCAAAATCTCTCTTTTTTTTCTTCTTTTTTTAACTCTTTAACTAGGCACAATTTCTGGAAAACTGTCAGTGAAGTCCCGATATTAAAAAAAATGTTTAAATTACCTATAATCACCTTGACCAAAGTTGTACTTTTTTTTTTACCGACCTTTTTTTTTTTTTTTTGGCTGTTACAGCAAACCAAAATATTTTTAAGGATGGCCTGAGCAAGAGTATATCGTGAAGATATAAAGGGATAGCAAAATCTATTGGCAAGAGAAGGCAAAAGAAACCTATATAGCAGGAATGCACTAAGAAGGGCCTTTCCATTCTGCCTTATGTCTGATAACCGTGTTTACATTTAGGCTATTTCAATAGATTTTTTCAGTCAGTTAAGCCAAATAATTGGGTAATCAAATAGCATGCATATAGACTATTAATTTTAGAGGCTAACAAATACAGTGTGGGTAAACCCTTAATTGGAAAAATAATGAATGCATTTCCTGCCAATCAGATTTAGCACCACCCACAGGGGAAAATCGGAATATCAAGTGTTTTTCTGATTTCCGTGAAAGAACGGGTAAACCAAAAATCAAGTCATAATTTCGTTTTTTTCGTTTTTCTAAAAAAAACGAAAAAACAGGAAAAGGAGCTGTTTTCTCGTTTTTATATGTGAAAGCGAACAATACCCCAAAGTGCTTAGGACTATACATAGCCTACTGAATAATGTAACCTAAAGTTAAATGGAATTTAATTCTTAATTACATACATTTATTAGATAGCCTATTCATTAAACATCCACTGGTATTGTAAGAGAGAACATTTGTCCACATGTAATGATTTCAAGTTGCATTAGTCAGCCATCTTTCTTATAAATGTAATGCCTTTTGGACATACCATAATATCACAAGATTGAAGCCAGCTGCATAGTCTGGAAATGTTCTTTGGCAGTTTGCTAAAAACATTCTAAGAGCCATGGTTATGGTTTCAGCTGTTAACTTTTGTACCTGAGAAAGAACGTAGGACAACTTAAAAGGGTATGACAAATCATGACACAAGTCTGACATCACACACAACGTACCAATGCATTATCCCTCGTGAACTCTGATGTTTGCATACACGTGTGCATACCAGTATACCATTACGACATCCTTCATGAATAAACTTGACGTCTGATGTTTGTATACGTATATACCAACCAGAGACATAGGCTACGTTCACACTTAGCGTCTTTTTTGACAAAAAAAAGTTAACAACGGCGTTTTTTTAGCAAAAAAAAAAAACCACTGCGCGTTCGGTTACAAATAGCAGCCGAGCGCGTCTTTTGTTGCTATAACAACAGCTGCAACAGTAGTGTGCCCACACAGCCTCTTTGTGATGTATGTTATGATAGAGCTGTGTACTCATATCAAACAGCTCCTTGTGCTCCGAAACAAGGACGATTAGTTTTTCTACCGGCACCGTGTCCATTTTTCTTGTTGTTATGGAAACGACAGGTCTCGCTACTCGCTTCCCAGATAGCACACACACGTCGGGCAGACATCTGTGTGACGTCGTCGTTATCATCTGGAAGACGTAATTCTAAGGGCGTTTGCTCATCTGGAATACGTCGCATAGACGTCATTTTCAGATGTTCAAATGACATCCATTGGACATATTAGAGACGTTAACAATTAGAATATTATGTCTGTTAGACATCTGATTTATGTAGCATAGATGTCGTTTTTAATTAGACATTTTAGACGTTCCCTCACATTTATTGATAAAAACTACAGCTGAATTATATGTAGGCTATGTCCCCATCCACATGATATAACTAAACCCAAGTATTTTACACTCGGAATGAAAGCACACAACAGTTATCTGTGATTTGAATGTTTTTATTAGTGTATGAAAATAACCTTTCATTTCTTCTTATTATTTAAAAATTCTCGAACAAACGATGTATAAAAAAAGAGAACACAATGGGTCTCATTCATGAAACACGAGCAGAACGAATTCTTGTGTAAATCGTGTGTAAAGTGGTTCTGGCATAAATTTTCGGATTCATTAAAATGTTCGTATTTTCCAAATGTTAGTTGGTACGAAAGAAATCTACACCTGCTCCCAACCACGTGTAAATAGTGCGTTTAACTTCCGAACGTTTTGCTTATTAATAAGGCTGCATTTTAATTCACCTTAATCGGGTACATTACACAGCATTTTGAAAAAATATTATATATAGTAATTACATATGGTTTTTCTTTTTACTTTTATTATGAGAGCCAGTAATAGCATCTGCAAACGGTACACTTTAATCAAATAATTAATTGCTTTCAATAGGGCTGGGCTATATTTTTTCGAAGTGAACTAATTCGTTTTTTTTTTGCAGTCAAGCTTCGTGTCGAACCATTTTCTTTTCACTTCTGGGACTGTTCGATTAACAGATGAAACTCCATTAACTGCATCTGTAATATCTGCCAAGCTTCCTTTTTTTAATACCTATAATACGCCACTAGGCTACGCTTGAAAATAAAATGTGGCGTTTTGAATGAACTTCTGATTATAAAACTTCAATTTCTGCATCTGAGAAATTGTTCTTTTTCATTCGCTTTTGAGAAGACATGTTGAAATCCTTCGTTTGGTGTCATAATTTGATGCCCATATATAGTTGTCAGTCGGATTTAATGGGCGGGAATTATGGTAATTGAGAATGAGTGTGCACGTGCGTCCCATTTACGACTGATTGGAATTCATTAACACACACACACGTTTCACTATCACATCTGACGTTTACGAAGTATTTGTGAATCAGGAGTAGAGTTTTCGGGAAGGTCTCTTTACGCGCAAATCACTCACATATTTACTCGTATATCTACGAATGTTTCATGAATGAGACCCAATGGGTTTAAGAGGGCATTCTCCCGGGAGCCAAGCGGAGATAATCCTTCACGTGCTTTTCAGCCTCTGCTTCTGTTGGCGACGGAAGTACAGGATTCTTCATCGCTGCTCCTATGTGTTCAAAAATGTAAAACAAAATAAATTTAACAAATAAAACTTTTTTTTTTACTTACTACAGTTAATCAGCAAAATAGATTTTATTGTGTATTGTGGAATAGGCTATCAAATTGTCTTAACTGCGTCTGCATGCTTCAAGTGATTCTCAATTGTAGCGGGCATGGGGTGCAATATATGATTTAATATGAATGGCGTGCATCAAAATCTTTTGTTTATTTGTGATAATCTTAGCACTTTATTATTATTGTCTAACCTGTATTATGACTGATATTTATAAATCACCTCTCTGGTTCCAGAGATGGCTCTTATCATTCAGCACTGCGCGAAAATGATAATTTCCAGGTTCTAATTTGGCCCTAGAAAACCAGTAAAATCGATTTTTTCCATATTAATTTGTGAATATTTAAAATGTTTAATAAAGGGGCAAAAAGTCATAAACAAAAAATCTGAAAATACGTCAATATTTATTTATTTTTTGCGCAGCAGTCGGTGTGTTGGCACAGTTCTAATTCAAATTTGGGCGTTCAGCGTTTTAAAAATACAACAGCCGTTCATTTTTCGTGTTTCAATTACGGGTTAAAAAAGGAAAAACGAATGGACGCAAAAGTAGCCTATATTCGGACCCTGCACAAACCCTTGGATATGCATCAATAAAACCCTGTATTCAGGGATGTAGTGGAGGCTAAACGCAGGTAAACGCCGTTTGCGCACCTCCCAAAATTCTGAAATGGCGTTTACCCACCTCCAAAGTGGGTTTATCCACCTCTAAATTGCGTTTATCCACCTCTAAATAGCCTATAGTTCCTAAGCCATTTTAAATGTAATTTTAGGTTCATATTGTTCATTATTAGTTTCATAGGTTGTTAAATCTAAGACAAAGTCTTTCATATTGCGCTGCATTAGGCGCGTTTCCATTACCCTTCAAATTGCGCAAATTGAGAATTGAAAATACGCACAATGGAAACACGTAAATTTCGCAAAAACTCTCGTTTATCGCAAAAAAGTTTTTATGCTCACATGAGGAGCTTTTTCAGGCAATTCGGAAAAAGAAATATTTCGCAAAACTGCAATGGAAACAGGTTGACGTAGCTGATGCGGTGTGTTCGGACAGAATACGAGACAGTTCTGAGATTATCACAAATAAACACAAGATTTTGACGCATATCCAAGGGTTTGTGGAGCGGAGTGTGGAACGCGCACTGCATGGCACGGAGCCGCGGACGCGAACACTTTTCCTATCCCATCATCAGTGAAACAATACTCTATCATTTCTGGTCATACAGAAAATAATAATACATTAGGCTATTCGTAACTACTTTTATTTGTGTAAACTCACAATAGCAAGAAAACGTTGTGCTTTTGTAAAATAATATAAAACAATCAGGCGCGCATGATCTTCGTGAACTGGAGCGCGAGAACTGAAACAAAATAGCCTAGCTTGAAATAAAACGAACAAATTCAAATCGAAAGCTAATACATTCTGTTTAATTAATCCGTATGAAAGGTGCATTTCTCTCTAAAGGCGCATGACGTCACGCCCAGTCTAAAATTCCGGCCCGAATCCCTCTTATTTATTTTACTTTACAGGATTATAGAGACGATCAGTGATCAGAGAAGGGCTCATTCAGCCCATCAGGCAATTGTTTAAGGATGTATCGGTTAGAAAACGGGTATTTTTAACATGAAAAGTTGCTTAATGCACCTTTAAGACAGTATGTTTGTCATAAAATAATTTATGAATTTTTTATTTTTATACCTAACCTTTTACAGTTTTGGAAATGGTTGTGTTTTATATATATATATATATATATATATATATATATATATATATATATATATATATAGTAAATGTATTTTTTTTAATTCTGCATTATTTAATTAAGTAGAAACTTTAAACTTGGCTATGCTATTGTCTTTCATATAATAAGTTTCAGACTCTTTTAGTGTGACTGCCCAAATTAGTCAGGGTCGAATATTATTTTATTGTCAAATAGAAATTAGAGAGAGGTGCGAAAGATCACAACCACCAATTGGGTTGAGACGTTCAATGTCCTGTAATAATAATACATTAGAAAAATATAGAATTTGTTTTGTGAAGAACAAAATATCGTACTCGCGTCTACTCCAAATATGGGGATTCAGGAAATCGACTCTTTTGGACTACTGCGCATGTGCTTCCAAAGATCCTCATCACACGTGGAAGACACCTGTCCCAGCGGGAAAACTAGGTGCGTAGCTAATTTGATTAATTGTCATAAGTATGTATGATCAGTCAAATATATTTTTGATTTGATATCAAATACATTTAATAGATAAAGTTCTAACTTAATTAAGGTTGCGACGAATATGTGTTTCTGTGGTTTAATCATGTAAAGTTTAGCGTTTGCGGTTTGTTGAAGTGGATTAGGTCTAACGTTATTCCTTTAAGTTCTAAGTTACAAACTGTTCTTTAAATTTAAAAGAGTAATAACTGACGACAGACTTGCTGTAAAATATTACGAATAAATGACTATAAACGTGCACACATGCACTATTATTCAACGGTTCTTTCCCTTGTCACCAGTTTTACCTCATAAATGCCCGAATGTCGAAAAAATGTAAAACGAGTCTGTAAAACAACATTTAACACCGTTTAAACAGCATATGGCTGCTATGTATATATATGTGTGTGTGTGTGTATGTATATATATATATATATTTGTAAGACATTTTGGATGTACCTATTAAGAGTGATCCAATATTTGTTTTCATTAACCCTCGCTTTTGTCCCCTTCCGCACCAGTTCAATTGTTTGGCTACAGGACCAAAGACCTTGGAACAGATTCTCCATACTGTTTTTTTCATTGTGTGTCCTCCACTGATGGATAATCTGTTCACCTTAAAAATAAAAGGTAATATCAAAACATTACAAACAAAACACAAATAATATACTGGACACAATTTTCTTCATTACAATTGTTAAACCTAAAAATGTCAATGATTCTCACCATCTTTTGCATCATCCCTCTTTCAGATAATTGTCTTTCCAGATTGTCTAGGTCTTCCATGGATGTAAGAGGAAAGACATCATCCTCACTGTCCACCACCAGCATTGGAACATTGGAACGGCCTGCAAGGGACTGGACCACTGAAGTCAGGTGATTCATCTTCATGTCCAGTTCATGCAGTGTCTCCAGAATCACCCTCTCAACAGCTGCAATACAGTAGGGTTATCTGGGAGAGTATCTTTATTAAACTTAAACATTTAGAACTTCAATTTAACGTACGTGTACATTGATCAGAGATGCAACTCCATCGCCGCACACCAGGAGCACCTGCAAGCACAAAATCTCTTAACAGGGTTCCTACACATTTACATATTCCAATGCCAGTGCGAAGGTTCTGTTACCTTGAATGTTAAGTGAGTGCTCTTGGGCATCTTGGGGCTCGTCTGTCTGGGACAAGCTCACTGGAGCAACTGGAGCTGAGAAAGGTGAAGTTGGTAAGTTGCATTTGCTAACATGACAGTGCATGAAACTGGTACACGAGGGCTCTTAAGTAATACCTCAATAATGATTTAAATTGACAGTTTTAATATATATATATATATATTTACTCTGCATTCTTCCCTGATGTGTAGATGGTCTTGGGTGTTGATAGGGTCTCGGGACAGAGAATGTGTTCTCTAAGTAATTATACAGAAAAAAATGTTTGTATTACTTTGTGTTAGGCTGTGACTCGTTTGCAATTCATGTGTTTTGATTTCCTCCATACCAATTTATGCTCTTTTACCTTGAATGGCAGGTGGGTGTTCATGCCAAGCATCCCGTTGGTGGTCTGCGTGAGAGAAGCTCTATCTTAGATTAACTTACTTGACATTACAAAAGGTACTCGTTCTACTGCTATGTGTGAGACAAGACTCATAACTTACGTGGTGTTCTTCCTTGCGTGGAATCTGAAGGTCTCAGGACAGAAAATGCATTCTCTAATGGATTGTACAGAAAATGTTGAATTAGCATGAGGTTGTCTTTTGTGTGCAGTGATTTGTAGGGATGGGCTATATATTATTGTTTTATGATATACCGGTAAAAATTCTCTTCAAGATAGGAAATAATTAGTCTTCCCGCGATAACAACGATAAAGCCTTTGATGCATTTCTGTTTAAGACCCATTCGCAGCTCACATGCAGCGCGAAAACAACCGATCATCTCTTCCTTCTAGTTCCTTTATAGCATCAAATAAACATGAATGAACTTGAGGAGTGTTGTCTTAACCCCAGAAAGGCGTCAGTACACTCCGTTTTTCAAGTTCAAATCCTTCAACGTTAATCTACTAACACTTCTGACTGCTCTGTCGGACAAAAAAGGGTGGATTATGATTGGTCAGAGCGCCTTTCAATCAAACTCCCTACGAAGGGTCAATTGTAAACAATATGCTTTGTTGTATTAATGCTTTTTTTTTACCTTGAATGTTAGGTGAGTGATCACCCCAAGCATCTTGGGGCTCGTCTGTCTGGGACAAGCTCACTGGAGCAACTGGAGCTGAGAAAGGTGAAGTTGGTAAGTTGCATTTGCTAACATGACAGTGCATGAAACTGGTACACGAGGGCTCTTAAGTAATACCTCAATAATGATTTAAATTGACAGTTTTAATATATATATATATATATATATATTTACTCTGCATTCTTTCCTGATGTGTAGATGGTCTTGGGTGTTGATAGGGTCTCGGGACAGAGAATGTGTTCTCTAAGTAATTATACAGAAAAAAATTTTTGTATTACTTTGTGTTAGGCTGTGACTCGTTTGCAATTCATGTGTTTTGATTTCCTCCATACTAATTTATGCTCTTTTACCTTGAATGGCAGGTGGGTGTTCATGCCAAGCATCCCGTGGGTGTTCATGCCAAGGCTCGTTTGCCTGGGAGAAGCTCACTGGTACATCTGGAGCTGAGAATGGTGTAATTGGTAAATTTTGTATGTAATAAAAATATTTACATGACAAAAATAACAGTTTTAAAAAGGTAAACTCACAATTGCTGAAGGATTTTCCTGCTCTATTTGATGTGAGCAGGGGTCTTACAACAGGACCTGGGGGGGAAAATAGCACTAAGCAGTTACATACACCTACTTCTAGCAACCATTTAACTGGTTTCATTGTATTTTTACCTTTTGTCTTGATGTTTGCAGAAGGGGCTTTTGGTGCTGGCGGGGCAGGCGGGGCTTTTGGTGCAGGCGGGGCTTTTGGTGCTGGCAGAACTTTTTCTTTATTACATTTTTTTTTTTTTTTTGTGGGGTATCATGAGGCTCATCATCTGATGTATAGATTTTCTTTCTAAGAGAAAAATCATGGTATTAGATTATTTTACAAAGCAGGATTAGATAAGTAATAACACTGCCCGTTTGTCAACTAAAGAAAAAATTTACACCCCCAAAAAATTATTACAATATAATTTCCTTCCCCAAATGTTGCTCCAAGCCATTACAATATTACATTTAAGTGTATCTATTCTTACAGTAAAATATGCTTTGACAACTTACTTGTGAATTCTTTTTCCAGGCATTTCCGTTTCTGAGATGTCAGAAGTGTAGCATGCCTTTTTCCATTTTTTTAAAATGTTGTCAAAAGATGCTGAAAGAAACGAAGTACGTGAATTTAATTCATGCAAGCATTAAGCCATGGGATGTCATGTATTAGTGATTTTACCATTTTTTTTTTGTGTGATAATGTTCATTTACAGTGTAGTTTAATCTGCTTACCTGATTCGTGCAGAATTCTGACCTGATGTTTGCTCCACCCTTTGTCTGGCTGTGGTGCCTCCATCATCCTGACGCTCTTCAGCAATCTGTCCAAGTCTTTGAATGGAGGCCACCAGGAGTGGCCATCTGAGTACCAGGACTTTGCTATAGGTCCAGTTGTCCCTTCTCCCACAAACTCCACTATCAGGTACATGTTTCTTTTTCTTTTTCTTTTTTTACTGCAACAACCTAGAGCCCCATGATGTTTGAAGACGTTTCTTAAATTTCAGTTCATTTTCAATTCAAAATTTTTTAATGATTCAAATGTACAAAACAAACACGTGTAAAAAAAAAAAAAATTGTAATTATCGTGTGTGTAAAAGAGGCACTGCAACAAAACAACGGTCATAAGGAACTAAGAAACCTTTCCCCTCAATGTTCTCAAACTTGCAGAAATTGGTTGTTCTTGAGAGGTCATCAACGATGAATACCAAGTGCTGAAGATGGAAGGGGATAGTCAAAAAAAAGTTCATGCTTATTGAAAGTACCGTAGGCTACATAAATTTCATCCCTCACTGAAATTATATTTTGCAGCTTTGCAACTTTACCCCCAATGTAAACAAAACTGTTAGCCTGGTCCAGTTTCAGAGTGTAAAAGCATGTTTTTAATTCTTTGTACTGTGAAGCTCCCTGAAAAGATTCGGGTAGAGGGCCAGCTGTCCTATGTAGTTTTCTGAGCATCTTTGGGTTGTTTTTCTTTTTTTCTTTGCTGCAGCTTTGCATCTCGGAGAACCTTCTTACAATTTGACTTAACGGACATGTAGGTTTCCGCAGGAGTCTCTTCAGCTTGTGCAGGTAATCCTCGAACTTGAAAGCGCTGAAGTTGTCGAGTACGCCATGACATTTTGCATCTTCTGCAAGATGTACAAGAGAGTGGACGTTGTAGGACAGAAATTTGGGGCCATATAGCTGTCCAAAGTGTGTGACAAAAAGTCGCAGGATATCATTGGCATATTCAATGTGATCTCCAATTAGGCTGTTATTGCTCAGGATGAAAATTCCCACAAAAAACAACAGGAAGTTTTTGTACACCTCTGTGCCAAGGAGATCTTTCAGCATAACAGGGCCTGTGTACAATAAAAACTGTCTGAACTCGGTCGCCTTCCATCGATCTATTTCCCTGAGTGCCCTTGATTTGCGTGCAAATTCCATGGGAACATTTTTCTGGGCACCAATCAACCTTTCTGTCAGCACAGTGACTTGGAATCCTGACAGCCTGCAAGTAAGAGGACCCAGCCGAAGCCACAAGTGGAGGAGCCGTCTCATGACTCCAAGGCACACAAGGTGCATATAATCTAGGGGGAATCCAGAGACCATGTCCAGGGAGGTTTCTTCCAGAGGTGAGGTGCCATGGTGGTGATCTGAATCTGTTTTATTTCGGAAACTCTCATTATTTCTAAGAGGCATGTCATTTCTAGGGAAGGTCATCCTGTTCTCCATGTAGACGCCATCTTGAATGCACTTTTCGCACCCATGGTAGCCTGTGTGTCCTTTCACCTTTTTAAGAAAAGCCCGTGCAGGTGCGTCACAAACCATTGAGGTAAGCTGTAATGTTAAATTGACTCCCTCAAATTCAAAACCATTGCCTAATTCTTTTAGTTCACATATGAAGTCTTTGAGATACTCATCCAGTGAGCTAGGTTTACTAGCACCACAAAATAAACCTATTGTCACAGGTTCCTCCTGCACCAGGTTTAGCACAGTTCCAAGAATAGGCCAGAGTTGAGTCGTTGAGCTCTTGTAGAGAGGCAAACATCAATGTTCACCAGGAGCTCCAAATTGCTCATGTTCCTCAAAATGTCGATGTTCTTATAGAGTACCCCTGAAAGGGATTGCAGTAGGCCAAAGTGATAATACTGGCCCCCAGCCTTGCTCTGTATTTCAGTTCTGCTGGAACGCACTGTTCCTAACAGTGTCCTGGCATCTTTTGGCAGATTCAAATCATGCTCACAGAGGATTTGGAGTAATGAATTTAGTGCCGCATGTGTAATTTTATGTTCTGTGGCCCAGGTGGCCAAGTCATCATCCAGGGAACTTGGATGCAGTTCAGACTCTGTGTCTGTGTCAGATTCACTGCTATAAAGAGCACTTGCCATGGTGACGTATTCAGGCTCATCAATATGGGAAAGACAATCCATAAATTCATCATCGTCGTCATCCACGGTGTTGCTTTTGTCACTGTGCATGCTACCATACTCCTCCCTCCATGATGGTGATGATACTGCTTGCATTGACTGTAGTTGTTTGTCAACTTTAGCTTTGGCTTTTCTTCGCAATGTCCAGTAAGATTGTTTTTTGCAAGCCATGGTGCTAAGACATTGACATAAAAAGTGCATTGTAATAACCTGTCTAAGCCAAATGCAGTGGTTCTCAACTCAGAACCACTGGCTTAATGCATTAAAGTCAATGAGTGTACATACCTTGTTAACTGTTAACTGTGGCTACTGTCGTTGAGTGAGTGTGGTTGACTTTAGTGAACTTTCTGTGTTGGGGAAACAATCATTAACTGTTAGTTTTGTCATTTTATGTATTAAGTATTGAACCTAAATGTGTGCCTAAGTATAGTATACAAATGCTTATTAAACGTGTGTGGTCATTTATTTTTAGATAATGTTTATTAATCTGTTTAATTAGTTACTTTGTGACTAAAATTTAAGTGTCAATCTCTCTGGTTAGAAGTAGAGAAACTACAGGAATCAAGCCCTCAAAGAACCGTTGATGAATGTTGGTTGAGGTTTAAGAAAACTGAACTCTGAAGAATGTTCAGCCAAAATGTCAATATATACATCTATTTATGTCCACAAATGAGTTTAAATAAAGGCTTTTTAAACTTATATTCCCTTTGAGTGCCTCAGAATTACTGTTTATTTGATATACATCTATTTGATCAAAATACAGTAAAATCAAAATTGTATTTTTACAATTTAAAATAATTTGATGTAAACATTATTTATTTCAGGGATGATGGTGACAATCCCTTGATAATAAGAAATGTTACTTGGGCATCAAATCATATTAGAATGATTTCCAAAGAATCATGGAACAGAAGACTGGAGTAATGATGCTGAAAATTCAGCTTTGCGTCCCAGGAATTAATAACATTTTAAAGTAGTTATTTTAATTTGTTATACAATTTTGCCGTTTTACTGCATTTTCTTATTAAATAAATTGAGTCATTAGTTAGTATGGAGTATAAATAAGACAGATTTTTTTGTTATAGCAAGATAATTTCTTCTTGCTGTCTAAATGCATTTATGTATTTTATATTCTTCAATCGAATCTTCAGATGAGAGTATATCGCTTAGTCTCTCGCGAGAAGTGAATTCCGATTATCTGTTTCAGGGCATGCGATTGGCTGTTCGCTGCTGTCACGCTTTCATGTGCGCGCGCGCCTCCGCCCCGCGGGTCAGGACAGGAGAGGAGTCCGAGTCGATGGACGTTTGTGAGTGTGTCATCGTCATGAAGGTAACTTAATCGTGTTTAACACGACTTGTTGATCATGCATATTAACAAATAGTATGTTTTGCATAATGACCATCATGTTTAGTGCTTGTGTAACTTATTTCGTGCACGTTTGTGTTATCCGGGCCGCTCTCCCCCTCGTGCACACATCGTCCCTACTTTGGGCCAATGGCGCCTTTCCACCGCATGGTACGGCTCACTTAACAGTTAATTCGGAGGAGTGAAAGCTATTTCGGACAGCCGTTGAGTGTGCAAAATGGGAGTGATTTTACACTCTATAGCGTCCACTAATGTTTCGAAAACTAGTGTTAAGTAACGTTAGAACAGCGCTTCACATTTGTACGTTAACTTTTCTCATCTTCTAACCAGGGGCGTCCAATCTTGCTCCTGTTGAGCCTTTGTCCTAAAGAAATCGGCTTCAACCCCATTAAACACCTGAACCATCTAATAAAGCTTTTATTAGGTGTGTTGAGGCAAGTTGGAGCTAAACTATAGGAAAAAGCGGCCTCCCAGGACCGAGTTTGGACGCCCCGGTCTAAACCAATCAGAGCAGCTTTTTTTCCCGCTCCGTGTTGTCGTCACTCACAGCTGTTTTGTGAGGAAAGGAAAATACGCACCCTAATCTTTTCCGGTATTTTTTGTTTGTATTTGTGGTTTATTGTGTATGTGTGTTATATTAATGTATAATAATTCTTTATAATAAACTTCAAGATGTCAAAAGGCTGCTTAATTCATACTTACCAACAACTTGACGAACTGACGACAAACAAACTTAAAGCCGGCTAATAATGAATTAATAAAACAACACTAGTAAAAACACATAACGAATGATATGATACAAAATATATACAGTTAATTGCTAATTACAGGATGTTAATGTGGGATAATTGATCAAAATGTCGAGGGTACAGTAGGCTGAGGAAATAATAACGGTCATCTGATGCAAATTATAACGTCATCGTGTATATATAGTATAAGGTCACGTGACATTCATTCATTTTATTTTGTTTTTTCTGAGCTAGATACGGGGAATCCAATGTCCTCATGATCAGAGTGTTTATTCATTTTGCTACATTTTAATAGAGAATTAAAATAAATTTTTATTTTTGTCCTTGCTTGTATGACAATTCACCATGACATCACAACAGTAACAGACGTTCTTCCGGGTGGCAAAAGCCGAAGCGTTCCTATGGCAACGCAAGTAAATTGATTGGAAGGGGCACCCACCTTCAGCAGTGAAAAAAAAGAGTAATTAAATATTATGCGTTTTTTATCACAATAACTCCATTTAATGATACAAGTAAAACATATTATAAATATGTAATATAGTAGGCCTACACATAATTAGCAAAATACTCAGATAGCTCTTTTTTCTAGCCAAAATAACGTGATATATTATTGTCATTAAATGGCTTTCCTGAGGTAAATGTTATGTGACATAATTGTTCTCCAGCTGTTATATTGACCTCTTTGCGTGGTTGAAAAACACTGATTGGTCAATATTATGCAAGGAATAATTGACGACAGGCCGTTGAATTATTATAAAAATAATGCACACCCGAGGTGGTAATGCGGTCACGACGCGAAGCGGAGTTACACCTCGGGTGTGCATTATTTTTATAATAATTCAACGGTCTGGAGTCAATTATTCCGCTTATACTACAGTTACCACACCTCGAAATATTGTTCAGATGATGAATTTCAAGACGTTTGTAAAGTTTTTGTCATTAAAACGCTCTTGTATGTAGGACTAATTCCTTGCGCATCTAAACCCATGCTCCGTTGCTAATTCCAAAACGTCATTTTAGAGTTAGTAGCGGAGGTTTGAGCCGCTGATAGCAGAGTAATGCTGGACACACACGTAACGACTAGAAACATTCTCTGACTGTGAATGCAGCAGATTTTAAACATCGCTGTGAACCGACTGAACGCGCTGAAAACGCGTGCATGATAGTCATGACTCATAAGTATCAAATTATATTCATAACCGGCCTTAGAGAGAAGCATGTGCGTCAATATTATTATTTATTTATTTATTCAATTCGTTTTAATTAATTCGTTCATTCTTTTTTTCTATTAGTGACAGTAGACTAGAAGACTAATAAATGAAACACAAAGCCCTTTTAACAAGTATAGGCCTATCAATTTTATTTATTTGTTATATTATCTTCAATAATTACGAAAACCCGTGCAACAGGACTATCAATTTATTTAAATATTCAGTTTAATTTTTTATTGATTATATAGGACATTGAAAATTGCAGATCAAGCGCAGGGGCTGCAGTTTCTCTTGTTATGAATTGTATCGTATTGTCCGTTATTACGGTGAACTACGCGAAGTGATATGGAACTGTAATGAGGTCAAGACCTGCCGGAACTACTTTAGCTGTGCGGTTCCCTGAATATAATTGCACACCTCAGAACGTTCGTCAACCAATCAGATTCAAGCATTCAACGGCCCTGTAGTATAAGTATGAGTAATATACATTTCGGTAAGTTGAGCGAGAAAATGGATGTTAGAGCGTGTGAAAAGTGACAATGCGTGAGAGTTGGCAGCCCTCTTTTATTTCAGGCAGTGACTGGCAATGAGTCTGATCTTCAAAAGAGACAAATTTACTAATATTAGTCTCGAATTTCCCCGGCTGAAGAAAAAAAATGCTCTGCTATGATTTTGTATGTGTCGTTATCTTTTAGTTTTGAGTGACGTAATATCCCTTTCAATGTTTATAAAAATATATTTATGAGTTGGTTCTTTAACTCTTGCTTTTGCTTTATATTTTTAGGTCACGGCAACCACAGGTAAATCCATGCATGGCTCTTCACTACACATTAATAATTAAAAGTTTTTCTATCCACCTTTTTCCTGGGTAGTCTACTGTGTTAAGAATCATGGGTGACGCTTCCAGTTTTGGGAACTGCCATTCAAAAAAGACAGAAATCATCCTTTTTGAGAAAGTAGATAAAAAAATGCTGTAAAGAAAGGGTTTGTAGTTAGTTACGTTCCACCGCTGTTAAAATATTATGAAAAAATTAAGTTCCTAAATTTAATTTATGGAAGCAATAAGCCATGGAAGGTCATGTACTAGTGACTTGACCTTTTGTTTTAATACTGATTATTTACAGTGTATTTTGTTCTGCTTACCTGACTCGCGCAGAACTCCTGTCCTGATTGGCTGTGGTGCCTCCATCAGCGACTGGTCTTTGTATGGAACGTGAGAGGCCATCATTTTGCTATAGATCTTGTCTCTTCTCCCACAAACTCCACTATCAGGTACTTAATTTTTTTGCTGCAGTAACGTTGATGTATTTAATATATAGATTTTCACAATTAACAATGTATCTTGCCATTCAAAACGTTTCCAGAAGGATTAACTAGTGCTGTAGCTATCGATTATTTTAGTAATGAAGCATTCTACTCTGATTATTCCATCGATTAATCAAGTAATCAGATACAAATTGTGGTAATAAAAATAGATCCATCATCCAAGTGAACGACAGCCTTTAAAATGACTTAAAAAACATAGGTAACACTACATGAAATATGGTTCATTAGTTAACTACCTTAGTACAATACTTCTACAGCATTTATTAATCTTAGTTGATATTAATTTCAACGTACTAATACATTGTTACCAAATAGGCCTAAAACCTTTGTACTGTGTACTAACAAACAAAAAATGAAACTAACATTAACAAAGATTAATATATAGTTACAAATAGGGGTGGGCGATATGGCAAAAATATCATATCACGATTTTTTTCAGGAATATCACGATTCTTTTTCATGTTGGTTTTACTATTTTGCAAGTGACTGAGCATTACAGCCAAACCTAATGTCCCTATTTTAAAAACAGCCTTAGGTAACAAAATATAAAATAAAAAAGAATGGCAGATATTAAGGCCAAAGTGGCGAAGATAAAAATCTTTGTCATTATTTTCTTTATTAAATATTAAGAACAAAGATACACATACACAACTTAATATACAAATTAAATAAACAGTGCTTTATTTTTTAAGTTACAGTAGGTGCATTTAACAGCATTGAAGAAAGTAATTAAATGAACACGTATGCAAATAAAACAACATAGACTTCACTGTATAAATTATACATTGATTCTTATTATCATTTACTCTCTCAAGTTGTTTTAAACCGATTAAGTTTCTTTCTTCTGTTGAAAATAAGTTATTTGGAAGAATGTGGGTAACCAGACAGTTGATGTACTCCAGTGACTTCTATAGTATATTTATTTCCTATGGAAGTCAATGGGGACCAGCAACTGTCTGGTTAGCCACATTCTTTATATCCGGGTTCCGGGAGAAAAGTCAGTAAATTCGAGTAGAATCACAGGCTTAATAATAGATAATACTAATCCCGTGCGAATAGGGCTTATGTAAACCTTGTGTGTATTTGCCAGTTTTAGCGCAATAAGACTCGGAAAGATAACTTAGTCCAGTAACCAGGCGCTGTTAGACAGGCTTTTAGTGCCTGTAAACTTCGGGTGTACGCGCTCAGTAACAGGGTTTTCGCGGGGTCCTAAAAAGTAAAAAATTCTGAACTTTACATTTAATGCCTTAAAACGTCTTAAAAACAGCCAGATTTTTATCCGAGGTCTTAAATTTTATTTAGTCAGGTCTAAAAAATAATTTACCCTCGTTCATTTCCAGAAACGCTGGCCCCAGAAAGTTATTACAAAGTAGCAAAAAAGTATCGAATCGTAGCCCACAAAAGTGGAGCTCAGTGGAAAGTTTGTAGTTCAGTCGGATGTCAATGGCAAAGAAAGTAAAACGAGGCATGTAGCTTATTATTAACGATAACTGACCGTAGAGAGAGAGAGCACTTCTGTTGAATGCTCTTGATTGCTGATCGTTCACTCAGCGCGTGTTATTTGGATTAGGGATGTTAACCGATGACCGTTTGACCGATGGTTGACCGTATCAACGTTAACCGATCAAAGTTTTCGACAGTCGGTTAAAAAAAAAAAAATTTGATCTCTAAATTAGTCTATTATAGACAGTGGACTAAACACTACTACAGTTAGCATCTCATTCCAATATCTTTTTGTGTGAAGTGAACAAATCCCTCTCACTCAATCTTTCATAACTCGCCCGTTTGTACTTAATAAACCAATAAAAACATTCGGCGCGAGGTCACAGCGTTTGGGTTTGCGCGCTCACAAGGTTTGCAGAAAGTAAAGGCTACAGGCTAACACACTCGAGGTTAGCGCCAGGGCAGACGACAGGAGGAAGCGTGCAGAAAATAGTAGTGTGTGGGACCATTTCACCAAACAGAATGACACAGATGTAACGTAAGTTGCAACTTGTGTGATACAGCGCTTAAATATGAAAATACATTACGATTTCAGTAATGATACTGAACGGTACCAATACTAATTTCCCGAAGTATCGATACTAGCAGAGCGGTCACTTTCACTTCTCACCAAAGGCGCGTTGACAAACACCACACGTGACGCACTCGTCTCATTCGCTCTGGTTAAATAGCAAAAGTGAATGGAATGGAAACATGGCGAGGGCGGCGCCCCCGCGACCGGCTTTGGTTGATTGATAAAGAACACCGCGAGCGGGCATGTCGGAGAATAGTGCGGACACTGTTGTGGAAATTATCAATATTCAAAAACCTGGATGAAGGAGACAAAGTCGATTCTCAAGAGATTAAACAAAGTATTTTATTTCATGCATGAAATAAGACGTTCAACATACAGACAGCGTCTGATATGAGAAGGTCTATGGCATTCTCACGCAGAGAGCATCTGACATGAGAAGGCGAAGGCTAGTCCCTTTCGCCAAGGTTATATACCCTAACACACCCTGTGTAAAAATCCTTTGTTACCTTAAATGGAGATGTCTTAGCTCATTATCTCATGTCCAACCCAAATTCTAACTGGTCTGAGCAATGTCATGTCTGCAAAAGTTTCCTGTTGTTTGCTGCTGCTCTTCTTCACACATCTCGTCTATCTTTAGTTCGATCAAAGCTGCGCACATATTTTCACACTTATAGTCTTTTGCCTTCACATGACCCAGTTGAACATTTTGTTCCTTCAAGCTTGTTAACTTATGCATTTCTGGTTACATATTTTATTATTGTGCTTTAGCTTATATGATTATATTCCTTTAAATGCTTATGAGTAAATGAAAGTTCAACGTTAATACAAGTTGTACCCATACAAAAGCAAAAGAAACACATCTAAATGTAA
This sequence comes from Phoxinus phoxinus, assembly GCF_949152265.1. Classification (NCBI taxonomy): domain Eukaryota; kingdom Metazoa; phylum Chordata; class Actinopteri; order Cypriniformes; family Leuciscidae; genus Phoxinus; species Phoxinus phoxinus. The sequence goes on from NC_136884.1 coordinate 38,474,817, forward strand.
AATTTCCATAACAATCCCCCATATGTTCATTCAAAGAACATACACACAATTTTACATTTACTCTTCCATAATCATAGTAATTCACAACAGGTAAATTTTTCCATGGTTACTTAATTTCCTAGTCAAACTCATGTTCGCTCTTGTTCTCATAATCCTCATCATCATCAGCCACTAACACCTTAACTTCGTCCTCTGGTGCTCTACTTATCACTGTTGTGTATTCCCCTGGACTCATTCTCATACCCATCATTGTTACAGTCACTGCCTTAGCCGTGATTCTAGAAATACAATTCATTAAACATGGAATCATCAAAAGAAAAATCAAAATGAAAATCAAACATCCGATTGGCATAATGGTACTTATTAACAATTTCGTCCACCCCTGCAGGCCCAAGAACCAATTATCTAGTGAAAATTACATTTCATCTGGAGTGGCTATGGCCATTTTCATGTGTTCTATTATGTCTGATACATTTTGATAGACGTCAGTCAAATTAAAACAGGAAGAGGTTCCTAACATTTTGCATATTTTCAAATAAACCTCCTACATCTAAAAGTCCTGGATAACTGCACCCCATCCATTTCTTAGGAAGGGTGTGCACATACTGTTCAAGCTGTTGTCTCTCCGAGGTCATCGTCGTCACCTGGACATGTGATATTTGTACCATTAGATGTTATACATTTGTTATTATTCATGATTATCGTGGTTTTACAGTGTGCTGTACCAGCCATTATTGCCCCTTGTTGGGTCCCTAATTTACATAGACATACGTCGCCTAATTGTGGTTTCACTGCCCATACATTGTCAAAGTCTCTAGTGCTGTGTTCTGATGGGTTCTGACTTTTGACTTTCTTTGGAGATAATTTGATTTCTATAGAATTTTCACATTCAGTAATTTCTACATTGCACATGGAATTAACCCTATTAATTCTCCTAAATTTTCAGTGATTTCTTCTAATTCCCAAAACTCTGGCATCACTCTAATATTCTAATTTAATCACCCTGAAGTGAGACATACCCCGCCTTGGTCAATAGACCCTCTCTGATAGCATCCTGATTACCCCCGTACACATATTGCCCTTGACATGGATCCTTACAAAAATACATGGTCTTACCCCATTTTCCCTTTGTCATTTTCACCTCTATATGCTATCATCTCATGCTAGGCTTACAGCCAGACTAATTAAGAGGATAAGATTTAGTGACCTATTGCCACACATTACAACCTTGTCAGGCGAGAAAATGTTCTTGTTTGGACGATATCAGTCCCGTTTCTCGATGTATTTTCGGTCTCAGGGCAGGTCTAGTTGATATGATCAGACAGGTTATTCCAATGCCCACGCCGTTAAAGTTCCACAAAGTCCTTGATACAGTTCTGACCACTCCTGAAATTGCACAATCGTCTCTTACTATTGATTCGTCTGCTCTCCAGTGACGGTGGTTTTCAAATTGGTAACCTACGGGATGACACGTCTCTGGTTAGTCTGATCTCTGTTTGGCACTCGTTAGCTTTGAGTGGGATTCTTCTTCCGTTGCAGCTAGCCGCATGAGCTGATGCTTCTCGACTTTCACCGCATTTTGAGTTGTCAGCAAAACCTGGAATGGTCCCTGTCACCTTTTCGCCTTCCAATGCTTTCGTCTCAGATCCTTTATCAACACGAACTCTCCTCGGAAGCTGTGCAGGGCCGTCTCAGCTGGCTCTGGAACTGCTGCCTGGACCTGTTTTGAGATATTACAGAACACCTTATCCAGCTCAACACAACATTGCAACATGTCATTTTCACACAGACTTGTGTCAGGCAATGTTCGAGGATTTCCTGCGTCCCAGCCCCTCTTTCTCATTCTCATGTAAGTTAGCTCCTCCCGCTTCCGGATGTACCCAGGAATGCTTCAACTGCTGAAATTGCACTGTTTACAAAATGTGAACCATTGTCACTTAATAATTTTTCAGGATTTGAAATTCCCATGGTGGGATAATTTCTTGTAGGAATAGTTTTGCCATTCCTTTTGAATCTGCCTTTGTTGTTGGCATGGCTTCTACCCATTCTGAAAACATGTCGACTGCCACTACGCAGTATTTCTTTTTGTCAGATTTTGATAATTCAATATAATCGAGCATTACATTTGAGAATGGTCTCTGCGGCCTGGGATGCCCCCCTGTCTCATTGCCTGACCCCTCCCCACATTGTTAATACCACAAATCAAAACATCTGCTGCAAAAATCTGCTGCCACTGTGGAAAAAAACTTTGGTAAATCAGTTATTTTGCATAATAGTAAACATCTCCATTTGTTTCTGGGGCCCCATTGTCCATTTTTATATTCACGGCCTGCCTTCTTCCATTTCTCTTTATCATAGGCAGAAGCGTTGTTGTTTCATCGCTTCTGTCACCTAGTTCCTCATTCAGCTGTATTGCTATGGTTATCTGAACAGGAAGTCGAGCTACAGCCTTCGCTGCTAAACTCTGACACCCTGTTTTCCTTAGAAACGTCATCACTACCCGAAGTATGAGCCTGGCACTTACAAACTGCCACTTCCTTTTTAGTGGATACTGCATTTTATTTTTGCACTCTATAGTCGGATTTGGTCTTTATTTTAATCGGCTCACAATCTGCAATCAGACCTACATAATTTTTTATCAGTAGCCCATAAACATTTTGGAAACTCTCTCCAACCCGTCTGTTATGACAGGGAGTTGTGTTAAACTCAGTCTGTTTAGTTTCACTTCCTCATCCAACACTGTGACTGCTCTCAAACTTCTGTGTTTTCATGACATGGCTATTTTTGGTACCTGGCTATGAAGGGACCCGCGTCACGCCATTCAGCCTTCACTGGTTTGGCCAGCGATATGAGGCTTGTGCATTTTCCATGTCATAAAACACTGTCTGTTTGTCAGTCAATTTCACATTCAAAACACACCATTGGTCAGTCCAATACACATAGTCAGTCGTCACAATTTCTATGTCAACATTATCAATGTCAACATTAAATCATCGCTGCGCATATTCATCATCATGATCAGTGCTTACATGAGAAGTGCAATGTAAATCTGAGTCTCTCATAGATTCAGAAGATGGCAACACTCTGTCATGAGCCGCTTTGTGGTCAGACATGTGTCAGAAATTTGCCATTCATATACAAACAGAGAAAAATCCTCTGTGCTTTCAGTTTCATGCGTCATTCTCATGTCAGCTGATAAGCCCTGATCACCACAGTAAACAAAAACACCCTACTTACAAAGTAAATCCCTTCGCATTAAATTCACTGGGCATAACTTAGTAATTTAAAAAACAATGCACATTATTATTTTATTTTTCCCCTTCAATTAGACACTCAAGTGTTTTCGAATATTGTTCTATGACCACATGACCAGTTGCACTTCTGGAAGAAGTCGTCTTCCCAGATAGTGGAACTGGTTTTTCAAACTATGTCGCTTTAATTACCAAATTGGAAGCTCCCGTGTCAAGCAGAAATAGTAAAGATACGTCATTAACAGTCATTTCTATCAAGGGTAAAGAAAAATTAGCCTTATAGAAAAACCCTAGCAAGCAAGTCTTCATTGCATAGAGCAGAAATCAGAAAATAAAAGTAAATTATACTCATCTGCTGGAGAGACAGGAACCCCGTCGCTCACCCCCTCCTCCTCCTTTCAATCCGCCTGATTCCTGCCTTTGCCGTGTGGGCAATCATTATACCAATGTCCTTTAAGTCCACATTTGAAACATTTGTCTGGATCATAGGGCTCTTTGCGTTGTTGTTGAAATGGTTGACAGTTTCGTCCTTTTCCACGACCACGTCCTCTGCCTCTTCCTCTGCCATTGCCTCTCTGGTTCTGTTGGTGATGGGTGGAGTCGTTGTTGCCCATATACACACCTTGCATTGTCACCAGGGCCAACATGAGGTCTTTGTCTTGCTTGGCTGCGTTGATTTTCCGCTGCGCTTTCATGATGTCTTGCGTGTTGTCTCATTTCTACTGTGGAGGCAAATTGCCATCCGACACAGCTCTTTTGAATTGCTTTTGAAATGTCACTGTCCAATCCATCCAAGAACAAGGTCTTTACTTTCATTTTCTGGAGGGCTGCAGAGCGGTGGTGGTTGTTCGTGTGGTGCGTTAGGAACTGCGTGATCCCGTCCTTCTGCGGCTGCTGGAATCTGGTTAGGATTGCGAGGAGGTGGAAGATGAGCCGGATGAGTCCTGTCCTCCTCTCTTATTCTCACAAAACAAAAACAAACAAAAAAACAATGCCATTATAGGGAGAAGAAGAAACAATGTCAGACGTCATTTTTCAAAGATACGTCATTTTTAAGATTGCATAATGCGTTTCTCTATGTGTCTTGTCTTTCCTCTTGACAACGTGAGTAGACCAATTTTGCTTTTGTTTTTGTCAAATGTGACACGCTTAAACCCCCATTGAACCCATATTGCTCTTTTAAATACGGCACATATTCATGATACCAAATTCCTATTGCTTTGTCCATTATTTTTTATGAACCCTTCGAGAAATCAACCTGTTCTCCATCCTTCTTTTTTGAATTTCCGTTACCCATTTTTACTTAAACAATTTTGTTTGTTCAATTTCCCTATAATTTTGTTAATTTATATTTGCTAATCAATTTTATTTTATTTTTATTTTTAGTTTACGTATTAAATTTTATTACTTTATATTTACCTATCGATTTTCCTCGCGCAGCCACCCACGCTCTCTTCTACGTATTAAATTTCCCTCGCGCGGTCACCCACGCCCCCGCCAACATCCGTCGATTCAGGTCTTTCAAACTTGCCTAAATTCGTCAATGTAGGTCTTTCCCAGACAACCTATGTCTGGTGTTTTGGGAATTTACTAGGCTTATCCCAAAACGTGACTCTTTTAGGCGAAACTTTAATACGCAAATAATTTTCTTATTTACTACGTAAATAATTTTCTTCTCACCGTCTTGTGAGTCTCACTGTCTGTGAGTTCTTGGAATTGCGTCCACCTAGGTCGTCGTGAGGAGTTGAACAATTCTCTTTCCTCAAGCTTGAGGATTTTGAGCCGTAGAGTGTTCTCTCGGGATGGCCAGTCAACTGTTCCCCTCACGACGATCATCGGTTTTGCAATCCCATCCTCGTCGCCATTTGTTGTGGAAATTATCAATATTCAAAAACCTGGATGAAGGAGACAAAGTCGATTCTCAAGAGATTAAACAAAGTATTTTATTTCATGCATGAAATAAGACGTTCAACATACAGACAGCGTCTGATATGAGAAGGTCTATGGCATTCTCACGCAGAGAGCATCTGACATGAGAAGGCGAAGGCTAGTCCCTTTCGCCCAGGTTATATACCCTAACACACCCTGTGTAAAAATCCTTTGTTACCTTAAATGGAGATGTCTTAGCTCATTATCTCATGTCCAACCCAAATTCTAACTGGTCTGAGCAATGTCATGTCTGCAAAAGTTTCCTGTTGTTTGCTGCTGCTCTTCTTCACACATCTCGTCTATCTTTAGTTCGATCAAAGCTGCGCACATATTTTCACACTTATAGTCTTTTGCCTTCACATGACCCAGTTGAACATTTTGTTCCTTCAAGCTTGTTAACTTATGCATTTCTGGTTACATATTTTATTATTGTGCTTTAGCTTATATGATTATATTCCTTTAAATGCTTATGAGTAAATGAAAGTTCAACGTTAATACAAGTTGTACCCATACAAAAGCAAAAGAAACACATCTAAATGTAAAATTTCCATAACAATACGCGCTTCACACTGCGAGCGGGGAGAATAGCGCAGACACACGCTTCACACTGCGAGCGGGGAGAATAGCGCGGACACACACTTCACACTGCGAGCGGGGAGAACACCATGTGTTTGGTATCTATGGATTCAGAAGACCCTAAGCTAACATAATCATGCATGTTATGTGTTTATAAAGGAAGTATGAGTGAAAAATGTACAATAATCGAGAGAATTTCAAAAACGAAAATTAGATTTTTGTCATTTATTACTGAAAATCACACCTCACACAACAATAGTGAACAGTTATTGAACCAAAAAAATATTTGTCAAACCCTTTGCTTGACAGCCACTTGTAATTGTTTAATAAAATGTTTTAAGAACAATGAAATAAGGAACTTTTTTTACAAACAGTCCCAGGCGTGAAAAATCGGTCTGCTCAGAACTAAATGAGAACTGCTTGCTCTGAAGAACAGACACACTCACAACCTGGCAGATTTACTTTCCACTAACTGTTCCAGAGCTTGTTCTGCCGTAAATCTTACTGCTTGCCATCATAAAAGTGCTAAAACAATACAATAATAATGCTATTTAAGTTCTTCTGTCTCTCTCTTATATAGATCTCTGTGCGCTCTGTAATACTCCGCTCCGTTCGCTATCTGTCTCATTCTCCGTCCACATGACGCTGTTTGTTTGTACATATTGAAGGCTACAGAGTCCTCTGATTGGCTAGAATACGTCATGGTAACCTTCCTCTGATTGGGTAAAAAAAAAAAATCCTCCCAGCGGCAATTTTTCCATTGGTGGAGTTTGCCTAACAACATCGATTTCATTGGCCTTTTTATGCAGTGGTATTGCGCAACAGCGAAGTGTGTGTATGATACAAACGGGATATCACTGTTTTCAGCGGAATCTGAGGAAGACGGCAAAAAAGACCGCACCTCTCTATCATTAATAGTTTTGAAGATAATTGCACATTTGTAAAAGTATGCCATTTTGGCCGGTACCGCCCAATTCGTCCCCAGAGGGTTAAAGGGGCCACACCTTATTTACACTCAGTGGACAGCTTAAAGGGGTCATGACATGGGGTTTTTTATTTTATTATGTTCCCTTAGGTGCAATTATAGTATTACTATAGTTTTTTTTACAAAAAACTTTTTAAATGTAGTGATTTATGACCTTTTCCCACCCTGTTTCTCATCATCTGATTCAAACAGTCTGTTTTGGGGGTGTTTCCCCTTTAAGAGTTCAGTGTTAACGCCCACTGTTATGATTGGCTAACGTCAGTGCCTATGCATCAATTATTAACGCCCCCAGCCAGAACACTTGCAGATTCGGCGTATTTAAAAAGTAGTTTAAAGTTTTAAACACATTACTTACAGTTTGCATCGTCGTTGTTGAGCCCAGAATAGTCGGCACGGACTTATCTTTGAGCAACAGTTTTCTGGCAAAGCCAGCATCATTTTGGGATTTGTTCTCAAAACAGTCATCCTTCAAACGTAACGTTATAGAACAAACGCTTAAACTAACATTGCCGTGACTGAGACGTCCGCAAAAAATAAAGTGCATCCATTTTTCCCTGACGACTGGATCTTTCGCAGCGTATTCAAAGATGTTGTTTGTCCACAGCCAGGAACAGCACATCTGCGGCATCGTAATATCCCTGTACACAGACCCACTCGCTGTCCGTCGACTGAACACTTGTGAGGCGCGACAACGATACGAAATGAGCGTAGTTGTCTTGCGCTTAAAGCGCAGTTGTCTTGTGCTGGAGGCGGTCATATGCAAACGCTGGTACGTCACTTCGTACCGTGACGTCACTTCTTACCATGGATCCAGAACGAGCTGTATTTAGAGCTTGATTAAATAAATGATTCGTTTATAATGGGGAGGAAGTCTTAAAGGGTAACTAAACCCCTGGTCAGAGCCTGACTCCACCCACTGGCAATATTTGAAAAATGCTGGAAAAGTGGGCAGAGCCCAACGGACGAACCGAGGGCGGGGCTGAGCGGGTGATTGACAGACCCGCAGTGACGCAGTGATTGACAGCTGCTGTCAGACTCGCTAAGATGGAGAGTGACGCAAGTAGCTTTGCAACAGAGCGGTCATTTAAAGTCGAGGACTTTTCTCACCTGAAGTGGAGGAATTGTCTGTGGACACAGAGCTAAAACCATATCAATTCGAGCCGCGAGCTCAAACTGCGGTGTCGCATCGCACTAACTCCCGCATCGCGATCGGCATCCGACGATGCTAGCGAAGCAGCCGCGCTAGAGAGAATGGGGACAGTATCTGAGTGGATTATTATTACTATTGACCTACGTTAAGCATATTTTGCCGCTATGTGAAAAAAAAATATCCAGCAAAACGCGCCGGCGGTTGAGGAGTCCGTGCAGGAAGAGCAGCGTTTGGCACACAAGTGCATGTAAACACTGGCGCCTAATTTACAAGTCTGGGGGAAAGTTATGCAGTCCAGCAGTGCTGTTGCAACCGGCAAAACTACACCTACGTAACTTACCATCCTAACCACTGTACTAAACACAGATAAAGCTACTGCTAAAAATCTACTATCCTAACTGATGCAATACTATGCTACTAACTAACTATGCTTCTAACAACACTAACAACTATGCTAAATAACTACCTAGGCTACACGAAATAATCTAAATAACTATAAATGCTATGCTAACTAGATGCTAAAATACGCTATCCTGATCGTTTTCAAAACTCGTAATTCCAATTTCCAGCTCCTGACTCGCTCTGGTGTTGACGGAAGCAGATGCTTTTATACCAGCGGCTGCCAGGGGCGTGGTGAGCTCGCAGCGTCAGAGAGTACCCTACGTCAGAGAGTACCCCTGCCTCAGGAGATTCCGTTTAACCTGAAGAGGGCAGCACTCAGACGTTTTTACACCATATATTTGAAAATTAAAACACTTTATACTCAAATGTTAAAAAAAAGTACTCGAATCAATTAACAGCATTTATGAAGCTCCATTCGTACAGATCATTAACTAAAAAAAAGTTGGTTTAGTGTTTAGTTACCCTTTAAGCTATGAAACTTGCAGGACGTTTTAATGGTACAAAGACCTCTTATATACCAAAAGATCAAGGCAAATTTGGTTTCTTTGTCAGCTTTCACAGCCATACTGGTAAATGAGCAAAACAAAATATATTTTTTTATTAAATACTGTGAGATTTAATCTGATTTCAATGCCACAGTTGTGTAGTATCTATTGTTGGCCGTGTTGTTCATGTTTCTACATTTAAAATGGTGTTGACGACCCAATATTGTTTGTGAGAAATACGTATATTTAAACCCACAGTAACTTTTACTTATGAAATGCTCTAACATCTTTTTCTTTTCTCCACCAAAACAGCTTAGGAGATGGTTCATACTAAGATGCAGATCTACCTCTAGTCCACCTTCATTCCCACACCCAGCTGGCCATCAATGTTTAATTAAATATGCAATAAAATATGTAGTCAATAACCAGTGTCTGCCATGCACAATCTGTTCCTTTTTCATTGCAAATGTTTTGGATTGTTCTATTAAAGCTCATTATAATCTTTGAGACCGGTATTAGGGTAGCGGCAACACTTCCTAGAGAAGGGAACTATCGTGTAGGTGTTCTGACAGAACTCGTCCAGCAGGAGCAAGGTGTGGGTCATATTGCTCCAAGATCCTCCAATCAGCACCAAGTCATCAGTGAAAGCCAGAGTAGTTACTAAACCTTATTTGTGACTATATTCAGCAGTTACTAGATTAAATTGTGTCCTTCCTTTTATATATATATATTATTTAAAGATGGTAAAAGTTGAATCAATTCTCTGGAAAGTAAATGGCATTAAATCTGTGAGGTAATATGAATCAAATTAATGTGTGTATTGTTTCCTCCTAGGGCTTCTTCCTCATAAATACAAGTGTTTTCCTTACCATTTCCACTTGCCACCTTTGTCCATACCTGTCAACATTTGGGTGCTAAAATACGGGAGATTTTTTATTTTTTTTATTATTTTTTTTGGGGGGGGGGGGGGGGGGTTTATTGGTTAGAAATACAAAATAATGTGATTACTCACGATAAAAACCTTATGTTTTTTATATTTTTTATAATGCCATAATTTCACATTTAATCTCCAAATTAATGTAGAAACCACAAAGACAGTAGCCTATATATTAAATATTTGTCTAAAAGGTAGGAAATATACAGAAATTTAATAAAGTTATCAAACAGTTTGCCATGGCCGCAGGAAGTAGGGGTGCTGAGGGTGCTGCAGCACCCCCTGACGACAGCTGTTTCACTACATTGGCATTTAAGATGACATTACTTTAAATAACTTTCAACATGTTTTTTAAAGCACCTTCTACATTTATAAAATTACTCTAAAGATTATTTCGATTACTTTGCACTGCATAAATGTTAAATTATACATAGCTAAATCCTTATTAAAGTTACAAATGTTCTTTTGTCTAGAGCAGTGAGTGTTTTTCTCTGTTCCCTTTGTTCTTTGATTAACTTTGCTGACAGAAAGCTTTATTTGGCTACTGTGTCTTTAAGAGCAGCCGCTGCTGACAGAGACGCGGATCTCACACGCGCCTCATTCTCTCACAACTCTTCTTTATGTTCATCATGTATTCATTTAGCGGTTCATGACTTTATTTAACTCATTTAAGAGTGCTCAGTCTGCTCTTATGAGGATACTCGACAAAACGGACATTTTTGCAGAATTGCGTGTGTTAGTTCGGTCAACTTCAAGCCGAAAGAGAACTCGATTCTGGCGCTCAATTTGTCTTTGCGTGAATGGTTCAAAAGCATTTGCAAGAATACAAGCGCATCATATAATGTAACGCCAGCCAAAGGATGACAGAAAAAACGGATGCTGTGTTAATTACGTGAAATATTTACCACGGAGTTTTCTTCTCATTTCTACCAGTGACGCTTTATTCAACGTCGATCTGCGCACGTCAACAGCGCTACTGAGTTGTAGGTTGCCAGGTTGAGCTCACAAATGGGTTGAAATGTGAATGATGTGTTGATTGCGCGAGTAGAATGGGTTTCATACAAGATCTGGCAACTGGGCAACCTTGGAATAATATATTGATGTGATTATTCATATAACGACGTTTGGGAATACAAATTACGGGAGTTTCACGGGAGAAAGGACAAAACGGGAGGGGGGCGGGAGATGGGTGTGAAATACGGGAGACTCCCGGTGAAAACGGGAGTGTTGACAGGTATGCCTTTGTCTTGCTCATTGAGAGTTTTATTTATATATTCTGATTTGTATCCAGTAAGAGGATAAAGTTGCACTTAAATCATTGAAAGCTTAATTAAAATAAATCCATGTTGTATTTATGCTTAGCTTTATTTTTTTCAGTACAGAATAATAAAATAAAAATGTCCCTCGTAAATATGAATGTAGTAAAACAAAATGGATCAATGAAACTGCATTTACAATGCAAAATCTCTTAAAGGTAAAACTACTGTTTTTTTCCCCACATGTACTGGTAAGGGAAAAACGCAACAATGGTTTTAATGCTTGTCAAATTGTACGCTAATAAACTACTAACAATGAGCCATCAATGTATTTGATATAAAAAAAAAATCCGTGTTTACATGCGAGTGGCACAATGCGAAGCCACGTATAATAGACCGCCGGCCGCTGCTGATCTGCTCGATCCTACATGCAGTTTCAAATGTTGAAGACTCATCGTATAGACATCCTATAGAGGTAAGGAAGACGGCTCAGTAACTATTAAAAACGGTCGTTCGAACGCGATGTTTACCAGATGCTACGATCTTTTACAGACGTCTCCGCGATGTACGTGTGCTATCTGGGTTGTCATTGGTCAGCTGTCAAAAAGGCGCTTGACGTAGGGCGTTCTTTTCAGAAAAGTTAAACTTTTTTCAACTTTAAAAGACGCTCTGAGCTGCAGAAAAAGACGCCGGCGGTGGCGTTTAAAAAAGCGCTCAGGACTTTTTTGAAAAAACGGTTTACTCCATAGGGTTCTAATGTAGAACAGACGCTGGCAGTTTGAAAAAAGACGCTAAGTGTGAACATAGCCTTACGTACCATCGCGTCACATATGCAAATATAGTCTCAAATACAGCAATTTTATTGGGTTCTGTGATTGTTGCCGCGTTAACGCGGACAAATAGTGCGTGTTGACGCGGTCAAAATTCACGCGTTTCGTTTAAAGACTTTAGGCCCCGTCCGCCTTCCATACTGTTTTCGTTCCCGTAGGATATCAGACTCTGTCAAATACTCCACAGTCCACACGATGTGCATTTTGCCATATTATTGTGTGTGTGTGTGTGTGTGTGTGTGTGTGTGTGTGTGTGTGTGTGTGTGTAAGAGAACTGAATTCGCTTCAGCTGTGTGTCCGTCAGCGCGAGCCCCGCATTGAGTCCTTGTTCGCGGATTATTGTGATTAACGTCAATACCTTTAAAGAACCGGCCGCATGGACACCAGTCCTTCACTGCAGACTCGACCGAGGAATGGCCAAGCTCTACTGGTGCTGTCCCACTGCAGTGATGGTCAAATACTCCTCAAACTGATGATGTTTCCATTCGCGTTCACTGTGAGAGATACACACACAAAACAAACAATGTATAACACAAAAACAACATCACAATTACTAAATGCTAGACATTAAACTCGTTTACCTTATAACCCTCAAGTTGGATACACAAAAATACAATGGGAAAGAAACACCGGCATGAATTGCAACGGCTGCGTCCTTCACAAAAGCGTGCGTACAGGAGCGCTTAATACTTGTGTTGGTGCACGTCAAGGCCATATCAAAATAAAAGTCCTTCAAAATAAAGTGTTTGATGAAACAGGTTACAGCAACACCTGTGTCAAAAAAGGTAAATGACTTTCAAAATAAATAATTTCTGTCTATAATATGTGTAGGCTAAATGTCACCAATTGCTTATTTGTGGACACGTAATATTCCACAATATTATGATTTGACTGCACTGATACTATTGGATGAGAACTGAACTGAGTTGGATTATTACAACATCACCATTCTGCAGAACTGCTAACTAATTTAACAATTGATCTTCTTTACAACTCCACTGAATCGTCACTGAACTGATCTCATCTGAATGATTTATAAATAAAGGTGACTTGACTAACCTATGCTTGCAGTTTAAGTGTTTGTTTTATTATACCACAAACAAGTAAACAAGTCTCTTTATAGAAATGGTATATATAGTATATACAAATAAAATTGTCTATTCCTTTTAAATGGACAGCAATATATTTAATCATGTCTGGCTACCTGAAAAACAAAACTTGAAAAAAGTGTGTTATTTGGGTCTGCAAAAGTTAAACATTTAATAATCTAAGCATTTCACATATTCTATGTACACTAATTATATTAAACAATACTGTCAGTACACCATAGTTGTACAAATGAACTAGATCAATGCCTTTATTTCCATTCAAAGTGATCCGATCAACACAGAAACATCAGAAAAACATCAGGCTTGAAAGATTCCTTATCCTGTGGCTCCCTCTAGTGGGCAACCTTAAAATCACAGCCTTTATCTTTCATTTCAAATGGCTGAAAGTTTAGAGTTTGCTGTTAGCAATTCATTAGAGAGCCAATTCAAGTTTGGTGCTTGGACCCCTATCAACAAAATATCAATTTCCAGGGCTCCAGGACACTGTCTACACTGCAAAAGAAAGGAAAAAATGCTTTTCTTTATCAGTATTTTTGTGTTGATTCCAGTCCAAATATCAAAACATTCTTAGATCAAGATGCATTTGCCAGATAAGATATTATATCTTGTTTTTTTTTGTTGAAAAACGGAAACAAGATTATTTTTCTCACCCCACT
>NC_136884.1:38493379-38554997 GCF_949152265.1 Phoxinus phoxinus
GCCAAACTATAAAAATGAAAAAGTCCAAAATGTTGAAGTGGTCTCAAAGCTCCAGGGCCTTCAAGGCAGTGCCCCAAGCCAGAGAGGGTGCACTCTGGCTGGGGAGAGAGTTCAATCTCCACTGTGGTGGTGGACAAAAAAACAAAAAAAAAACAAAAACAAACATGTAACCTCCAGGATAAGACGGCTGATTTTTCTGAAAAGTGCATCCGAGCAGGGCGCTGCTCTCCTGGGCAAGAATAAAGCCCGAAGCCCATGGAGAAATTGAATCAGAAGCCAAGCACTTAGAAATGACAAAGTCCAAAAAGGTGCTGTGGGCTAAAACCTCCAGGCTCACAGACCACCCTTGGCCAGCCCGGGGAGGTTGGCCCATCCTGGGTCAGAGTCAAGAGTTGCCCACCACCCCTGGAGCTCCTTTTGGAGCAAAGACGGTCCTAAAACGGACCTTCGGGGCTATATAGAAGAGGGAACAATGCTCCGCTCGGACAAGGAAGACTGACAGGAGAACTGTGCTAGTCAGACCGGCTGAGGAAATTGCAGAGTCAGAGTTGGCCACCACCCCTGAAGCTCCTTTTGGAGCTGAGACGTCCCTAAATCAGGCCTTGGGGTGTTTGTTAAGGAGGGGACTCTGCTCGGAAAAGGAACTCGGACCGGGGCACCGTGCTTGTCAGACTGGGTGGGGAAACACCAGATTCGGCCAAGAGAAATTGCATTTTGTGTGGGTGAAGACTATTATTACTAAATAGGGGTCTGGTTTGGACAACCAGTCCCTCGTTGCCCAGGCGTGCATCCCAGTGATGGTGCACCGTCCTGAGCCTGCTAAGGGTGAAAGACACAGTGGAGGGAATTCCTCATTAAAATGAACCATGCCCAAGATCTTGTATGCGAACAAGATTTCCATGCTCGCAGACCCAAAGAGGGTGGGTCGTCTCTGGTCAAAGCCAGATCTGTATGCCATGTGGCTCTCCTGCTGAAGGGTCAGTGGTCCAAACATGGAAGCTCGGGGTGTTGTAGAGGAGAGTGGATGTCGACGACATTCTTCTCGGACAAGGTAATCGTAAGCAGGCGCCTCCGGGTTGCCTGGGGCCCGTAGGAGCACACCCTCTCCTTTGGGCCGTACTGTCTGGGTGCCTGATCGATTGGAACTTTGGACGCGCCTGGGGAAGGCCCCTGCCCGGTCGAGAGACCGCTCTGGGCAGCTTGCTCCTCCCCGATTTGCGTGTCGACAAGAGATGTGGCCTCCCTCCGGGGAACGCGGGGCGCATCGACCTCGGGAGACTCAGATGGCCTGTCTAAAATGAATGTCCGCAGAGGCAGTGGTGGCTGCGGGTGCGTAGTGGGGCTTGGCGGTTGGTGGGGTTTCAGTGGGGTACCTCCAGCATGTCTTAGAGCCGAACTTCGCCCTGCGCATCCCTGGCTTTGAAAGCACCCTTCCTGGTTACGGCCTCGGTCCAGAGGCCAACTCACACCCTCCCTTTGGCAGAGGGTTCCTCACGCGCCCTATGAGTGGCCGTTCCGTCCCGGGCCTTGGGCCCTGGCCTGAGCGGAGCGAGACCCGTGTGTAGGAAGCAATTGCGTGGCGGTTCTCTGTCTGGGGCTCCTCAGATGATCCCAAAGTAATATACCATATGCTTGTCAAACAATTGGTCTGGGTAAACGGCGAAAAGACTCCAGGGGCTTGAGACACCCCTGGAGAAAAAGTAGTGGAGGAAGGTCCTCTGCTCGGACAAGGTGAAAGCAAATCAGGCGCCCTTTGAGGAAGGTGCACCTCTGAAAAACGGTGCAATCAAACAAGATTCCCAAGAATATGCTACTTCCTATTTGACAACCAGGGAAATTGCCCCGGTATCGTGCACGTTTGTATCCGTTGGCCATGATTCTTCTCGGACAAGGTAATGGTAAGCAGGCGCCTCCGGGTTGCCTGGGGCCCGTAGGAGCGCACCCTCTCCTTTGGGCCGTACCGTCTGGGTGCCTGATCGATTGGAACTTTGGACGCGCCTGGGGAAGGCCCCTGCCCGGTCGAGAGACCGCTCTGGGCAGCTTGCTCCTCCCCGATTTGCGTGTCGACAAGAGATGTGGCCTCCCTCCGGGGAACGCGGGGCGCATCGACCTCGGGAGACTCAGATGGCCTGTCTAAAATGAATGTCCGCAGAGGCAGTGGTGGCTGCGGGTGCGTAGTGGGGCTTGGCGGTTGGTGGGGTTTCAGTGGGGTACCTCCAGCATGTCTTAGAGCCGAACTTCGCCCTGCGCATCCCTGGCTTTGAAAGCACCCTTCCTGGTTACGGCCTCGGTCCAGAGGCCAACTCACACCCTCCCTTTGGCAGAGGGTTCCTCACGCGCCCTATGAGTGGCCGTTCCGTCCCGGGCCTTGGGCCCTGGCCTGAGCGGAGCGAGACCCATGTGTAGGAAGCAATTGCGTGGCGGTTCTCTGTCTGGGGCTCCTCAGATGATCCCAAAGTAATATACCATATGCTTGTCAAACAATTGGTCTGGGTAAACGGCGAAAAGACTCCAGGGGCTTGAGACACCCCTGGAGAAAAAGTAGTGGAGGAAGGTCCTCTGCTCGGACAAGGTGAAAGCAAATCAGGCGCCCTTTGAGGAAGGTGCACCTCTGAAAAACGGTGCAATCAAACAAGATTCCCAAGAATATGCTACTTCCTATTTGACAACCAGGGAAATTGCCCCGGTATCGTGCACGTTTGTATCCGTTGGCCATGATTCTTCTCGGACAAGGTAATGGTAAGCAGGCGCCTCCGGGTTGCCTGGGGCCCGTAGGAGCGCACCCTCTCCTTTGGGCCGTACCGTCTGGGTGCCTGATCGATTGGAACTTTGGACGCGCCTGGGGAAGGCCCCTGCCCGGTCGAGAGACCGCTCTGGGCAGCTTGCTCCTCCCCGATTTGCGTGTCGACAAGAGATGTGGCCTCCCTCCGGGGAACGCAGGGCGCATCGACCTCGGGAGACTCAGATGGCCTGTCTGAAATGAATGTCCGCAGAGGCAGTGGTGGCTGCGGGCGCGTAGGGGGGCTTGGCGGTTGGTGGGGTTTCAGTGGGGTACCTCCAGCATGTCTTAGAGCCGAACTTCGCCCTGCGCATCCCTGGCTTTGAAAGCACCCTTCCTGGTTACGGCCTCGGTCAAGAGGCCACCTCACACCCTCCCTTTGGCAGAGGGTTCCTCACGCGCCCTATGCGCGGCCGTTCCGTCCCGGGCCTTGGGCCCTGGCCTGAGCGGAGCGAGACCCGTGTGTAGGAAGCAATTGCGTGGCGGTTCTCTGTCTGGGGCTCCTCTGATGATCCCAAAGTAATATACCATATGCTTGTCAAACAATTGGTCTGGGTAAACGGCGAAAAGACTCCAGGGGCTTGAGACACCCCTGGAGAAAAAGTAGTGGAGGAAGGTCCTCTGCTCGGACAAGGTGAAAGCAAATCAGGCGGCCTTTGAGGAAGGTGTACCTCTGAAAAACGGTGCAATCAAACAAGATTCACAAGAACATTCAACTTCCTATTTGACATCCAGGAAAAAGTGCCTTGGTGTTAGGCATGTTTCAATCCGTCAGCAGTGACGGGCCTTGTCAGAGTGATCACTTCCCTAAAACGGACCTTGGGGGTTTTGTCGACGAGTACACAAGTGCTCCGCTCGGACAAGGTGAAGGAAAGCAGGCGTGCTGGAGGAAGGTGCTCCTTAAAAATCAAACAAAACAAAAAACGGACAGATACTGAAATGGTGTGGTCAGGCCAGGTTCCCACTAATACTCTACTCCCTGGCTGACGACCAGGGAGAGTGCCTCGAATGTCGTGCAAAGTCGGAGCAATGACGGACCTTTGGGTTTTTGTCGAGAGTGGACAAGTGCTCTTCTCAGACATGGTGATGGGAAAATGGTTGAGAGACCGCCATGAGTACTTGCACCTACCTGTCTTGCGCAGCTTTGGTTCGGTTTCTGACATCCTGGGGAGGATGTTTTTTCTGGGGTGTTAAGCAGTGTCGAGGTAGTCTGGAGGAAAGTCCCCCTCTGAAAAAAAAAAAAAAAAGGACAGTGTCCAGGAAATGTGCTGTCGAACGAGATTCCCACAACAACCAGTCTCCCTGGCTGGCACACAGGGAGAGTGCCTCAGACTCGGGCACGGTTGAATGGAGCTCCTGTCGGAACAAAGACGGTCCTAAAAATGGACTTTATAGGTTTAGTTGAGGGGATAAACACCCCGCTCTGATAAGGTAATGGACTAGAAAACCGGCGCTTCCAGTTTGCCTTTTGCCGGTTGCGAAGCTACCATCTGCTGGATTATGACTGAACGCCTCTAAGTCAGAATCCCGCCTAGAAGGAACCATACCGCAGCGCCGCGGGACTTTGATTGGCCCCGGATAGCCGGCCTCCGGGCCGGCGAGGAAGGCCGTCCGTGACCGGAACAAGGTGGCGTCCGAAAGAGCGTCGCCCCCTCTCCCCCTTATCGCACCTCAAGTTTGTGGAGAACCCGGTGCTAAATGACTCATAGACGACCTGATTCTGGGTCGGGGTTTCGTGCGTGGCAGAGCAGCTCCATCGCTGCGATCCATTTAAAGTAAGCCCTCGATCCAAGTTTTTGTCGGCCTCCGGGCCGGCCCCCCCGGGTTGGGGGTGTGGGGGGGGGGGGGGGGCGGAGACCGTGGGGTGAACCAGTGGAGGGGAGGCGAAGACAAAAGCGGCGGGCAGAGAGAGAGAGGGAGAGGCAGAGGCAGAGGCAGAGGCAGAGGCAGAGGCAGAGGCAAAGGGGGGTGATTCGGTGGTCCCCCACTGCCCAAAGCCTTGGTTCCCAGAGGCGGGCTGAGGCAGGAGAAGCTTGGCCGGCCGGAGGGAACCCCAGCCAAAACCTAAGTCAATTTTGGGGTACCAGTGGCGCGTTTTTTTTTTTTTTGGAGGCCAGGGTTGGCTGGGATAGTAATGCCCGGGCTTAAGTGTGGGGCCCCCGGGTTCGGCCGGTGTGTGGGTGAGGGCGGAGGACAGA
Organism: Phoxinus phoxinus; assembly: GCF_949152265.1. Lineage (NCBI taxonomy): Eukaryota > Metazoa > Chordata > Actinopteri > Cypriniformes > Leuciscidae > Phoxinus > Phoxinus phoxinus. Next base: position 38,498,357 of record NC_136884.1, read on the forward strand.
GCTGCGCTGGAGCTCTGGTTCTCCGAGTCGGGCGGAGGAGGTGGCGTGGTGGGGGTCCACGGGCCTGGCCCCTGGTTCCCTGAGGCGGGCATAGGGCGGTCCGTGGTGAGGGTGCCTGCCCATAGCTCTGGTTCCCCCGAGAACCAAAACCAAAGTCGATTACGGGGTACCAGTGGCGCTGATTTTTGAAGGCCCGGGTTGGCTGGGACAGTAATGCCCGGGCTTAAGTGTGGGACCCCGGGTCCGGCCGGTGCACAGGTGATGGTGGAGGCCCAAGTTGTGCAGGAGCTCTGGTCCTCCGAGTCGGGCAGAGGGTGGACCTGGGTGGTGGGTCCCTGCCCAGAGCTCCTAGTCGGGTGGCGTGGTGGGGGTCCCCTGGTCCCCTGACGCGGTAGGAGGGTGGGCGGTGGTGCTGCCCCATGCCCAAAGTCGCGATTCCCCGAAGCGGGTAAACGGCGGGAGTAACCTGGACTCTCTTAAGAGTCTAAGTGTGAGTTTTAACCTGTGTATCTCAGTGATGAAGCCGAGTTGGGGTTCCATACTCTGGGCGCAAGGGGATCTCCTAGTGGTTCCCTCTTATTTTTTTGGATACACCCGGTCAAAGTTCAAATTTCAAGCTGGCATATCTCTGGAACCAAGCCGAGTTGGAGCTCCATACTCTGGGCACGATACTCTCCTAGTGCCCCCCCCCCCCCCCCCCCCCACGCAATAGTATCTGTCTGCGTCCTGCAAGACTTCAAGTTACGCCCCTTTAAGTTACGCTCCACTTCAAGTTACGCCCCACTTCAAGTTACGCCCCTTCAAGTTACATCCATTCAAGTTACGCCCACCTCAAGTTGCTCACTGTTTTTTCAACTTAAAGCAGCGCTGCACAGACCGGTCGGTGTATGATATCAAAGTACCACGAGAGAGATTTGAGAACAGGCAGTTCCGTATGCTTTTGAATCGCTCTCGCGTAGAGTTGATTAAACTGACTCTTAGCTGTTCAAGAACCGAAATGCTTGTTTTGGTATTCAGTAAAGCAAGCTGCAATCTGCATTTGTGCCAGATACTGATAGTGTATTGCAAGAAACCATATTGCAATGGTTCTATCAATTATTCTTCCCACCTCAACTAAAGTGTGGAGCAAGCACTAACATGTCGTTTTGGAATTAGGCTTTATTTCTTTTTTTTTTCTTTTCTTTTTTTAAATAAATAATTTTAAACATCTTTTGATGTCTTATTGTATTCCTGATTTGCTGATGATTAAAAATGTTGACTGATATCAACAGCACTAATGAACAGCTAATGCACCGCTGACAAACAAATACTTTTGACTTTTGAGACAAATGAACAACAAGCACACTGCACACCCATAACAAAATCTTTTAATTGAAAGGCAACACAATGAGGGTTAAAGGACAAATGAAGAATTGTCACCTCAAAAGCACCACAGCTGCACAAAAAATAAAGAAACAGTCGTAAATTGGTATAGAAAACAATAAATTAGGCGATTTTCAGAATTTTAACCCCTTAAATGCCATTTGTTTACATGATGCCACTGTTTTTATCGGTGATAAAAAAAATTAAAAAAATTGTGTACTACATGCTAGGTGGATTTCTTGGGTGGGAATTATCACAGCCTATTATATGTCCATGATTAGCAGGAACATTGATTTTTACGCATTTTTATTTTTTGTGTTATGTCAGATTGAAAGAAAAAAATCACACTTAGCGCGTTAAGGACCAAAAATGGTCACATATTAAACACTGCCTAAAATATTATATATTATTATTATTTTCCACTTTTACTAAGTTAAATCTTTTAACCAGCATCAGTCCTCACCATAACTACAAAATATTTATTTAATTTCAGGATTTTAACTCTTTAAATTCCAGGTTTGGTGACGATACCATCAATTTGTATAAGAGGACAAAACACAAAAATGTAATTATTTTCCATATACTAAATGCAAAGTGAAAACCTTGGCTTTGGATTATCACAGTCTTGAATATGTCAAAGATTAACAGCAAAATTATTTTTGGTGCATTTAATTTTTTTTTCAAAATCACACATAGCGCTAAGGACAAATTTGATCGTATTTTAAACCCATTAAAATAAAAAAAATTGAACCCATTGTCATAATATCATAAAATCATATGATATTGAATTAATATCATTGGTACTTAATTTCAATAAGTACTTACTTAACGAGCGCTAAAAGAGTAGGTACTTTATAGCCAAATCTCGTTAAGTATGAATGCGAACCGGAAATCTGCCATGTTGACGTTATCATGTGACCTACGCCGCGTTATCACAAGTGCAACAACTTAAAAGATTTTAACGACTCGTTTAATTCATCTATCTGTAAATATCTTGATATTGATTAAACTTGCTCATTTTATGGTCTTTTTGAAGAAACTGCTGCCCATTTATTTTGTGAATACATTTAGGGTTGATTTAAGTTCTCATATTTAACCCTACTTATGTGACCCACCGTTTTATCCTGAACGATATTATTTATTTTTTATTACGAAATCCCAAAATTGTCATCTCTTGAATATGTTGTTAATTTCTTTATTTTATACCCAAACATTTTCATCCACAAGCAAAAGTGGATTACTGCTGTTTTCCTCTTTTTCTGTCGTTTCATCCCTCAGGCCTATAAATAACAAAAAATGCATTATTTAAATGTATTATAATTAATTATTTAAGAAAAGATATATGAAGATATTCAACCTTCTTCCTGTGTATAAAATCTCATATTATGTAATTGCAAACCCATGATATATATATATATATATATATATATATATATATATATATATATACACACACACACACACACACACCTCATAACATCAGTAACTCGACAGCCCTACAGAACTGTTTTCCTCAGCGTCTGTAATGTCTGCACAAACACAAAGGAGACGTTGGGCAGCTGTGTGAAGATTCGCCTTTGGAGAAAACTGTTGATTTTATACGTATCATTAATACTAAAAATCAATATTACCCCAGAATGAATTGCATTGCTATCCCACCCAAAACCATACAATAATAACAACGAGAAATACTGACCAGTACTTACTTATATTACTTTTTACTGAAAATGATATAATTCAACAAAACAAACAAAATGTAATGTATGTCATATGACATAGCTATGCATGAATACACTCTAGATGTGTATATTGAGAACATATCTACATTTTCATTTAAACAATTAATTAAAGCATTAATTAATTAAATAATTATATTTTATTTACTGACAACAATGATAAATATTAATAAATGAGTAAATGAATGAATAAAAGTCACCATCACACAATAAACAAATGCATATAAAAGTCAACACATGAAAAAAAAAAAGCTTTATTCAAACTACAATCATGCATGTAGACTACAGGCGCTGAACCACATCCACTGCCATCTCAACACAGCGGTTCCCCTTCTGCGGCTTTATTCTGATGAACCAGCCGACCGCCAGAGGTGAGCCGTGCCGGAGTGCCTGAGGTTGTTGCGTGATGTGTTGTGCTTCACAATCTGAGGCAATATGGAGTGATGGAGGGACTCGTAAGAGCCGGTGGAGTGATGGAGGGACTCGTAAGGGCCGGTGGAGTGATGGAGGGACTCGTAAGGGCCGGTGGAGTGATGGAGGGACTCGTAAGGGCCGGTGGAGTGATGGAGGGACTCGTAAGGGCCGGTGGAGTGATGGAGGGACTCGTAAGGGCCGGTGGAGTGATGGAGGGACTCGTAAGGGCCGGTGGAGTGATGGAGGGACTCGTAAGGGCCGGTGGAGTGATGGAGGGACTCGTAAGGGCCGGTGGAGTGATGGAGGGACTCGTAAGGGCCGGTGGAGTGATGGAGGGACTCGTAAGGGCCGGTGGAGTGATGGAGGGACTCGTAAGGGCCGGTGGAGTGATGGAGGGACTCGTAAGGGCCGGTGGAGTGATGGAGGGACTCGTAAGGGCCGGTGGAGTGATGGAGGGACTCGTAAGGGCCGGTGGAGTGATGGAGGGACTCGAAAGGGCCGGGGGAGTGATCGAGGGTCTCGTAAGGGCCGGTGGAGTGATGGAGGGTCTCGTAAGGGCCGGTGGAGTGATGGAGGGACTCGTAAGGGCCGGTGGAGTGATGGAGGGACTCGTAAGGGCCGGTGGAGTGATGGAGGGACTCGTAAGGGCCGGTGGAGTGATGGAGGGACTCGTAAGGGCCGGTGGAGTGATGGAGGGTCTCGTAAGGGCCGGTGGAGTGATGGAGGGACTCGTAAGGGCCGGTGGAGTGATGGAGGGACTCGTAAGGGCCGGTGGAGTGATGGAGGGACTCGTAAGGGCCGGGGGAGTGATCGAGGGTCTCGTAAGGGCCGGTGGAGTGATGGAGGGTCTCGTAAGGGCCGGTGGAGTGATGGAGGGACTCGTAAGGGCCGGTGGAGTGATGGAGGGACTCGTAAGGGCCGGTGGAGTGATGGAGGGACTCGTAAGGGCCGGTGGAGTGATGGAGGGTCTCGTAAGGGCCGGTGGAGTGATGGAGGGACTCGTAAGGGCCGGTGGAGTGATGGAGGGACTCGTAAGGGCCGGTGGAGTGATGGAGGGACTCGTAAGGGCCGGTGGAGTGATGGAGGGACACATAAGGGCCGGTGGAGTGATGGAGGGACACGTAAGGGCCGGTGGAGTGATGGAGGGACACATAAGGGCCGGTGGAGTGATGGAGGGACACATAAGGGCCGGTGGAGTGATGGAGGGACACGTAAGGGCCGGTGGAGTGATGGAGGGACACGTAAGGGCCGGTGGAGTGATGGAGGGACTCGTAAGGGCCGGTGGAGTGATGGAGGGACTCGTAAGGGCCGGTGGAGTGATGGATGGACACGTAAGGGCCGGTGGAGTGATGGAGGGACTCGTAAGGGCCGGTGGAGTGATGGAGGGTCTCGTAAGGGCCGGTGGAGTGATGGAGGGACACATAAGGGCCGGTGGAGTGATGGCTGTGATTGGTCAGATTATACACGATGCAACACAACCCGACGCAGAACCATAAATGGGGCCATAATGGGGCGGCAGTGGCTCAGTGGTTCATGTAGGTTGTCTACAAACCGAAAGGTTGGTGGTTCAATCCCCGGTTCCACCTGACCAAGTGTCGAGGTGTTTATGAGCAAGACACTTAACCCCAGCTGCTCCCGACGAGCTGGATGGCGCCTTGTATGGCTGACACCGCCGTCGGTGTGTGAATGGGTGAATGTGAGGCAATATGTTAAGCGCTTTGGTGGCCATTGGGTCTGTGAAAGCGCTATATAAATGCAGTCCATAAATGCAGTCCATAAAACGGAGTTGGTGCACGTCAAGGCCATATCAAAATAAAAGTCCTTCAAAATAAAGTGTTTGATGAAACAGGTTACAGCAACACACAGGTGTCAAAAAAGGTAAATTACTTTCAAAATAAATCATTTGACTGCACTGATACTATTGGATGAGAACTGAACTGAGTTGGATTATTACAACATCACCATTCTGCAGAACTGCTAACTAATTTAACAATTGATCTTCTTTACAACTCCACTGAATCGTCACTGAACTGATCTCATCTGAATGATTTATAAATAAAGGTGACTTGACTAACCTATGCTTGCAGTTTAAGTGTTTGTTTTATTATACCACAAACAAGTAAACAAGTCTCTTTATAGAAATGGTATATATAGTATATACAAATAAAATTGTCTATTCCTTTTAAATGGACAGCAATATATTTAATCATGTCTGGCTACCTGAAAAACAAAACTTGAAAAAAGTGTGTTATTTGGGTCTGCAAAAGTTAAACATTTAATAATCTAAGCATTTCACATATTCTATGTACACTAATTATATTAAACAATACTGTCAGTACACCATAGTTGTACAAATGAACTAGATCAATGCCTTTATTTCCATTCAAAGTGATCCGATCAACACAGAAACATCAGAAAAACATCAGGCTTGAAAGATTCCTTATCCTGTGGCTCCCTCTAGTGGGCAACCTTAAAATCACAGCCTTTATCTTTCATTTCAAATGGCTGAAAGTTTAGAGTTTGCTGTTAGCAATTCATTAGAGAGCCAATTCAAGTTTGGTGCTTGGACCCCTATCAACAAAATATCAATTTCCAGGGCTCCAGGACACTGTCTACACTGCAAAAGAAAGGAAAACATGCTTTTCTTTATCAGTATTTTTGTGTTGATTCCAGTCCAAATATCAAAACATTCTTAGATCAAGATGCATTTGCCAGATAAGATATTATATCTTGTTTTTTTTTGTTGAAAAACGGAAACAAGATTATTTTTCTCACCCCACTGGCAGAAAATGTAGCTTGTTTTCAGCAACAAGCAAAAAACTCAAAGTCAAAAGAAACTCAGATCGCTTTAGACAAGCCCTTTCGAACGCAACTTGTCCCGCATTCCGGTGCGGTTACGACTGTTACGACCCGACATCATATGTCGCTGTTTTCTTTAATTCCCTCTTCACTTTCCTCCTATGTCAGTGTGTCCCCATAGGTACCGTACAACTGCCAGCTTGTTTGGGGTCACAGATGTCAGCAATGAACACAATTTTAGAAATCTCACAAATATGAATATCTTATGCGCTAAGGCTCATATTTAGCCGCCCGCTTCACATTTATTTTGCTCTTTCACTGTTGTGATTTTGTATGTGTACCAATGGGTCATTTCCAATCTCAGTGAGCAATTTCCAAATATGTGAGAAAATATGCCAGGAAGTGAGAGTCACGCACCTGGAGAGTACAACTTAAAATCAAGTTGCAGTCCTGCACCACATTTGAATGGATAAAATATCCTTTTTCACATCTCTCATCATTGTCCACTGGGTTACGGCAGAGGACTGCCCTTACGGAAATAAGACATATTTCCCAATATATGAATGATCATTATATTCAATGAAATAACAGCATATTTGAAAATATACAGAATAATATATTGTGTTAATATATTACAATATATTGAATAAAGATAAGAAATTGACGCTTTTCATATATTGAAAAATATGTGACAATACTAACATATCATAATGTATGTAATTTTATATTCAGTAATACACTTCATAATATATAGATGCATATACTATCATATATGGTACTGCATGTGTAATATATTGCAGTTGTATTTACTAATACATTATAAACAAACATCAATAGAGAAGTATTTTATGTATTATATTTCCTATATTATATAATTATAACCACATCTCAAACTTGTGAATAAAGCTCAAGCACTTCCACATATAGTAAAGTATTTAGTCAATAGAGTATGATCACTGAGCTGAAGAGTGCACAGTTATATCTCTTAAATATATTAGTTTTGTTCACAGTAGGGATGTGCAGATCGATGCTGCAGTATCGATATATCGATACTCACAAGCTACTCACTTGGTATCGATACCTCTACAAAAATATCGATATTAAATTTATATTAATAACTTATGGATCACTAAGTGTTTCGGTACTTCTTTTAAATGTTTGTGTTAAATAGAAAACACCCCTCCCTGACATATTTAGCTTGCCTGTGAGAGAAGCGAGCGACGTGTGTTCCCTCCCTCCACACGTCATCGCACAGATTGCGCGCACCGCACACACACACACACACACACACACACACTTGCGGATAAACAGAGCAGAGAGAGCAGCCAGGTACAATGGCTGAGAGAAAACGAAGCGTTGTGTGGTGCTACTTCTCAACGATTGACAAAAATTTTGCTAGATGCAATATTTGTGATAAGAAGATTTCCCACTGCAGCAATACGAGCAACCTCTTTAAACATTTAAAAACCACACACCCTGAAACGTTTAAAGAGGTTGAACAAAAACAAGCTGCCAGTGCCCAGTCTCCCGCTCCACCCCCTGTCCGACAAAAGACGTTGCAGGAGAGTTTTCAGGGAGGCAGACCCTATCCAGGTATTACATAGTGCAAAGTCATTAGTTATTCTCTGTTTCATTAAAGGATAATTCCGGTATTTAACACCTTGAGTCTATATTGTAGTTTGTTTTGGATGAACAAGAGTGGTGGACAACATTTTTTTGACAATGGTTCCTCTCTCGAGTTTTTGACTATAAAAGAATTGGCCATGGACCCATTTAACATTGGAGTCAATGGGCATGTCCGAAAATGTCATTAAAACAGCCAATAATGTTCGTTTTAGAAAACTGTTAAACTCACCGAGTGATTAGTGATGTTAGTTGATGTTCCAGAAACAAAAAGTGTTGCGAAATACAGTTTCTGTCGTGTTTTATTCGTCATTTTGTAAAATCCCATTGTTGAAAAAATAGTTCCACTATAGCAAAATAAACGGATTGGAATCATATATTGCGACGATATATTGTTTATAATCATCAACGAACACCACTAACCACTCGGTGAGTTTAACAGTTTTGTAAACGAACATCATTGGCTGTTTTAATGACATTTTCGGACATGCCCATTGACTCCAATGTTAAATGGGTCCATGGCCAATTCTTTTATAGTCAAAAACTGGAGAGAGGAACCATTGTCAAAAAAATGTTGTCCACCACTCTTGTTCATCCAAAACAAACTACAATATAGACTCAAGCTGTTAAATACCGGAATTATCCTTTAAGCTACATTAGGGTAATAACATATATAGCCTAATTATAGGCTATCCATATAATTCTCTAACACACACACACACACATTATATAAATATATAGACATTAGCCTTAGGGCAACCCATGTTAATAATATATACAGATACTAATGGGATCTGTAATATTGCATTTTTTTATGTTCACAATTGTTGCATCTCTCTGACCAAAAATACAGTCAACACTGTAATATTGTGAAATATTCCTGCAATTCAATATTACAGCTTTTTATTTTAAACATTTTTAGATTTAATTTATTCCTGTGATACAAATCTGAATTCTCAGCAGTCAATACTCCAGTCTTCAGTCACATGATGCTTCAGAAATCATATGCTTCCCTTTAGTTATTGGATACCTTTATCCCTTTCAGATGATTCCCAAAGAGCTAAAGACATCACAAGGTGCATAGCCAAGATGATTGTTTCTGACTTGCAACCAGTTTCAATGGTTGAGGATGCAGGTTTCTGTCATTTCATGAAGGTGGTTGATCCACGATACCATATCCCGGGTAGGAAATTCTTTATGTCAAGTGAAATTCCAAAGCTATATGAGCAAGTCAAAACAACACTGAAACACTCCATAGACTCTGCTAGCAGTGTGGTTTTAACAAGTGACATGTGGACATCAAGAACAACGGAAGCATATTTGACTGTATCAGGACATTGTATTGACCAAAATTGGGAGATGCAGGCTTGCACTCTTGATACAATCCAGGTAGCTGTACAGCACACAGGACAAAATATATCCGAGCTCCTCACAAAAATATCTGATGACTGGGGCATTACCAGTAAGGTATTTGCTATGATTACTGACAATGGAGCAAATATGGTCTCGGCTGTGCGGAAAACTCCCTGGAAACACATTCCGTGTTTTTCACACACCCTTAACTTGGTCGTTAAAGACTCCATTAAGACTGATTCAAGTTTGGAGTCCATTCTGGAGAAGTGTGGTGCTATTGTTCGGTTCTTCCACCATAGCACGAAAGCATCTGACAAGCTAAAAGAAGTGCAAATGCATTTGCAAATGCCAGAGCACAAACTAATCCAAGCAGTAGAGACCAGGTGGAATTCAGTATTCTACATGCTGGAGAGACTGTCTAAGCAAAGACAAGCGGTTATAACAGCACTTTGCCTTCTTGGGAGAAACAGCATGTGCTTGAATGATGAAGAATGGTCCTACCTCAGCCAAGCCATTGAAGCACTCAGGCCCTTTGAAGAGGCCACTAAGGAAGTCTCAGCAGAGCAGTATGTAACCATTTCAAAAGTCATACCTCTGGTCTCTCTTCTCCAAAAGGCAACCATGTCTGCTGGGCAGAATGGTAACACTTTGGCTTCACAGCTTGCAACACAATGCAAAAGACGCTTTGAAAACATTGAGCACAACTATCCTCTTGCAGCCAGCACCTTTTTGGACATTAGGTTCAAAAACATTCCTTTTTCTGAGACTGGAAATGTGGAAACAATCAAATCGCGGCTCATCAGTGAGATGCAAGCTCTGGCCAGACAGGCATGTAGTGAACCCTCTGTATCAAACACCTCTACAGAAACAGCCTCGACAGCGTCACAAGAGTCATCTGCTGCAAACACTGAAAGGGATGCTGACTGTTCAACATCCAAGGGAGGAGTTTGACACACGCATGTTGGCATTTCAGGGGAATCGCACATCAAATACAGATGCATACATTCAGATGCGCAGATATATGGAAGAAAAGGTGATCCCAAGAAGTGAGGATCCTTTGCTCTGGTGGAAAAAAATGAGAGCACATTTCCACTGCTTAGCAACCTGGCTAAAAAATACCTTGGAATTGTCGCAACCTCTGTTCCAGCTGAGAGGTTGTTTTCCAAGGCAGGAGAAACAATTAGTCAGAGGCGAAATCGGCTAAAACCAACAAATGTTAACATGTTGCTTTTCCTTAACACCAATCTGAAGCTTAAAGATTAGAAAACCTGTATCAACAATTAAAAATAAAAAGAAATTGAAATGTCTAAAATTGCTAAATAGGAAAAATATGTAGAAAGTTGAAAATAAAGAAAAAATGGCCTGTTTAAAAACAAGGAATGTTTAATAAAGTGCAAATATGCACAATTTATGTTGTTGGTATTTTATTTTATTAATATTTATGTAATAATGTATTATTTTATTTATTCAATATTTTTTTAAATACTGTATTAAAGTGTAAATATGCACAATTATGTTGTTGGTATATTATTTCATAAATATTGAATGTATTTTACTTTTTTTATTATTTTTATTTTAAACATGTTTATTTATTTTTTGTGAAGTTTGCTTTTGTAATAAACTTATTAAAGGCCAGTATGTGTCATGTGGATTTTATTTGAATGTAAGTGTAATCAAAAAAAAAAAAAAAAAAAAGTTCAGTTTAGAGGTATCGTATCGGCGATACTGGCCTTGAAAGTATCGGAATCGTATCGAAGACAAAATAAATGGTATCGCCCAAGCTTAGTTCACAGAGCTTTTGGCCAATCGTCAACCCAACCACAGGCTCTACTCTTCAGCACAATGGTAACCCCAAAACTCACACATACCAGAAACCCTTTTAAATTCCAAAATAATAGAACATTAAACACTAACAGATCTCTCCCTATATTAATATCGAGGAAAACATATTAAATAACACTTCATTTTAACATTTGCTCTCATTTAACAGTCAGAAGCAAAGCATGCTGGTGTAACCGAGCTTTTGTATCGGGTTCGCTTAAACACTGTTGGATAATAAAATAATGAAAACGAGACACAGAAGTTCCATGAACGGTGCACACTTTTAATCTCTTTCACCTCCACCTCACATGTGCTCTTTTTTTGGACCCCTGAACACCTTATGCGCATGCACATCCCTCTCTTGCCTACGGCAAGTCCCAAAGGACAGAATGTGTTACACACACATAAACGCAACATAACCTTAACTTCTATTCAGACTTTAATCTGTTACATACGTCCCATCCCCCTAAAATAAACGTCCCCGTTTATCTACCAAACAACAAGCGATAGAACAGAAAATAGAAACAGGAATAATACACATCAACATGTACTCAAACCCACGTTCAACCATACAACAGTTTGTACCATATGAAATTACAATGATATACTTATAAAGTTGTTGTCACCTTGTTCAAAAAAAATTTTTTTGAAATAAAATGTTTTCACAACAATAAACAGGTACAATACAACAATGTATCTCAGTACAGTACAAAATCTCTCAAGCAACCAGGAGGTTTCAACCTTCTCCCAGCCCTGCTCATAACAGGAATGAGCTTATCAGGCCCCTCAAGTACCTCTCCTAAATCCTTTTGAGGTGAACTGCACTTCACTCCCCCCAACATTTCAGGCTCCTTAGAAGGGGAATCAGGCAAAGAATCAGGAACTACTGATAGACTCTCAGTAGAAGATAGTGTGGGAATAGGCAAAGTATAAGGTCTCAACCTATTATAGTGCACAACCTGTCCTCGTTCATCTGAGTCTATAGGGCTAACGATCCGGTACGTCAGTCCAGGCTCTCCACCAGACTCCAAGACCTGCACAATCCGAAAAGGTCCTTTCCAGTGGGGTGCCAGCTTCATGCGGCTCTCCACAGGGTTATGGAGCCACACCATGGCGCCGACTGTATAGGGCTGGTGTCTGAGGTCTGAATCATGGTACAGCTTCTGTCGATCATGCGCCACTTCACTGTACATTCTAGCACTCCTGAAAGCGTCTTGTAGCTTTGCCAGCAAAGTGGATACGAAGTCAGCATGAGACTTTGCAACGTCACAGTCAAGTGTACGGGTGGCCAGTAAACAGTCAGTGGGCATCCTTGGTTCCCGTCCGTGGACCAGGAAGTATGGCGAGAACTTGGTACTAGAATGACTTGAGGAGTTGTAGGCAAATGCCACCTGTTTGATATAATCGTCCCATTCGCCCCCACATGACAAGAGTATCTTAGCAATCTGATCAATTAACGTCCTGTTAAAACGCTCCACCATGCCGTCCGAGGCCGGGTGGTAGGGAGTGGTGCGTGTTTTCTTGATGTTGAGCAATTTACACAAGGTCAGGACCACCTCTGATTCGAACTGTCGGCCCTGATCTGAATGCAAAGTTTCGGGGATGCCATGTATTAAAATGTAGTCCGCAAACAGGCAATGTGCGACAGTTTGCGCAGACTGATTAGTCAGGGCATATAGATTAACAAACTTCGTGAAATAATCCTCAACTACCAGTACATACCGATTACCTTTGGTTGTTAATGGCAGTTCTAAAATGTCCATAGCAACTCTCTCAAAGGGCCGCATTGCGAGGGACCCACCCATGGGTGCCTGATGACTAGGGACAGGCCTACGACGAGTCTGGCACGCTGTGCACTGCTCGCACCATGTTTTGATGTCCTTAAACATAGACGGCCAGTAGCAAAACCGCCTCGCCCGTTCCCACACTCGCTCAGGAGAAAAATGAGCAACGGTTGGGGCCCCGTGAAGTTGCATAAGAATGTCATGTTTAAGAGCAGGAGGAACCACGACTTGAGCAACAGCGTCACCTGTGAGGGGACAGGAAACAGAGCGACACAACAGTCCATTTATTATAGAGAGACGGTTAAACACGGTCCAATATTTTCTTAAAGTCGGAGATGTACCCGCCAGTTGTCTCCTAGGGGGCCTTTGTGACCGTTCCACCCAGTGCCGTACTGTGTCAATATCTGGATCGTTCTGCTGCATAGCAACAATGTCTGCTGCATCACACGATAAATCAGAAAGACTCGATATGTTGTCCGCACTGAAGGACGAGTTAGTCACAGTCCCTTCCTCAACCACCTCAGCAGTCTCAGCGGAACAAGAAATGTCATTATTTGAGTGTTCAGCACTCACCACATTCACATCCTGCACTACTTGGACTGCTGTCTCAACGTCCTCCAGGTCTGGTGTCACCGGACGACGTGACAGTGCATCAGCGTTTTTATGCTGGTTGCCCTTTTTGTGCACAATGACCCAGTTCAACGGGTCCAATTCCAAGAGCCATCTAGCCCTTCGGCCCGTTGGGTCATCCTCGATGGACATGCGCCGTAGTGCTAAGAGTGGCCGATGATCCGTAATGATGGTGAATGAGGAGAGTCCAAGATAGTGTCTAAATTCCCTCACTGCCCACACGATAGCCCATAACTCCCGGTCAAAAGTGGACCAACGTCTTTGCGTGGCATTCAAAGCACGGCTGGCATAAGCCACCACATACTCGAGTCCCTCTTTTTCCTGCGCGAGCACAGCACCAACAGCCCACTTAGATGCGTCAGTATAAACTTTGAAAGGCACTTTAAACTCCGGCATTGTCACAATGGGAGCTGAAGACAGCACTTCCTTCAAATAGTTAAATGAGTTGTCACAATCGGTACTCCACACAAAAGGCACATTTTTGCCAACCAGCTGGTTCAGTGGAGCTGCATGTTTTGAAAAGTCCTTGACAAAACGTCGATAGTATGAACACAGTCCCACAAATGCTCTAACCTCAGTGGGAGACTGTGGAACTGGCCAATTTCTCACCTTCTCTGTGTTTCTCGGGTCAGGCTGAAGACCTTTCTCTGAAACGACATGACCCAAGAACACCACATGATCCCTGGCCAGGTGGCATTTTCCGGGGTTCAATTTCAAACCAGCCGATTTTATTCTAGAAAACACCTCTTTCAGATGGGTTAAATGCTCTTCAAATGTTCCACTATAAATCAAAATATCGTCCAGGTAAACCATGCAAATGTGCCATGGGAGTCCTCTTAGAACTAGCTCCATCATCCGCTGAAAAGTGGCGGGAGAGTTAGAAAGTCCCATCGGCATGGAGCGCCACTGATATAGACCCTGACCCGTTGTAAAGGCTGTTTTCTCTCTGTCCTGCTCGGCCACCTCCACCTGCCAGTAGCCATTAGAAAAATCCAACGTGCTGAACCATCTGGAGCCCGCTAATGCGTCCAGTGTATCATCCACGCGTGGCAGAGGGTGAGAGTCCTGGATCGTGACACTGTTCAAACGTCTGTAGTCCACACAGAAACGCCAAGCACCACATTTCTTTTTTACAAGAACGACTGGTGACGCCCAGGGGCTACAGCTTTCCTCGATGATGCCATCAGCCAGCAGGCCCGACACCTGTCTCTCGATTTCAGCTCGCTTTTCAGGCGATGTACGGTATGCTCGGTGCTTAATAGGGGCTTGTTCACCTGTTCTGATATAATGCTGCACTAACGTGCATTTTCCCGTATTCTGCCCTGCCGAGTTGAAAATGTCGCTGTACTCCAGCAACAATGACGAGAGCTTTTCTTTGTCTGGTACAGAAATCGGCGACTCATTTAAAGAAATGGGAGGATCTGTGTTATGGGGGTTAGGAACAGCCCTTTCACCTAGGTCCTGCTTAATATGCTGAACATCAGAATCAGCTACAGAATAAAACTCGCCCAGGTGCGTCCCCTGTCTTATAGAAATGTCCTGTCCGGTAGGATTCAAAATCCGAGCCTTAGTTAGTCCATTGTGCACATTAGTGAGTGTGTGTGCAATAACCAGGCTGGCTGAATCAGACACATTAGGTTCCAAATACCCCACAAAGTCATTAGACACCTGGGCCGCGCTAGGCAAACCAATCTTAACAGGCACAATAGACTCACTGAGGGGTGGAAAAGTCATATTTGTGGCCAGAGACACATTGCAGCATGCTGGGACAAAGTCTTTGCTGGCAAGAAGTGGAATGGAAACGTCCCACAACTGCAGTTTAGCATGACTAACATCCAGCAGGGCATGATTTTTTACTAAAAAATCCCATCCCAACAATATGGACTGCGTCGCTTCTCTCACCACATGAAAAACGTGTTGCCATGTTGCAGTACCCAGCTGTAGTGTCACAGTAAGTGTGCCCAGCGTATCCAACATCTGCCCATTTACAGCACGGGTCGCAATGTAGTCTTTCTTCAGAGGTCGAATGCGAAGTGCTGGGATTGACATTCGGAAATCAGAGCTCATTAGTGATACACTAGAACCGGAGTCTATTAAAATAGGAAGTTCAATGCCCTCAATAGTTCCTTTCACATATGATACCAGTGGCCCCTTATTAGTGTTTGTGTACGCATCCGCGTCCAACAATACATAGGAACTGTCATCAGGTTTAAGGCCCCTGGGTAGAACAGCTGGTGTTTGGGCCGCAACATCAGCTACAGCCCGTTTCCCGGCTCGTAGTTCCTCTCCTCACCGCTAGGGGTCATGAAGCGCACTCCCTGCTTCCTCGTTTCCTCCTCATAACTGCCTCGTCTCCGCATGCTGGGGTTGGGGGAGGGGCTGGCGGTGCGTCTCATAGGGCTACGAGTCGCATTGTATTCCTTACGACCATCGAACTCCATAAATGGTTTTCTTTCAGATGAGCGGCCTCTCTGCGTCTCATATGTCTGCATACGGCATGCACGCCCCTGACAGCAGCACTGACCTGACTCACGTGACGGGGAGCGCGCTCTACTCCACTCTGTGCCGCTACGGTTCACTCTCTCTTTCAGTCTGTGATTTTCGTCCTCCAAACGGTTAAGAGATACTTTCATGCCCCTCACCTCGTCAGTTAATCTATCAATCGCTCTGTACAGTCCACTAATATCTGACACAGAGTTCACATTAGCAACAACAGTCCCGTCGGCAATCTGACTGCGCCCGACATCAGCAATCACATGTCCCATATCAACCGCATTTCGCGCGTTCTCACACCGACCTGCAATTATTACAGCCTCCTCCATGTCCGTCGCCCCCTGCTCATAACATTTCGTCCTCAGCACTGGGTCCAGTCCGGCCACGAAACGGCGAAACTTCTCTTCCCTCTGGGCTCTGTCACCGTATTCAGGAAAAGCCTCATCCACAAGCCTGCTGATTTCTGCTGCGTACACTTCCAAACTCTCCCGCGCTGCGCGGGGGCGGGCAGATAGGCTGGCTCTGAATCGCTCCATGAACTGTCTCCTTCCAAAAGCCTCTTTCAGCTTTTCCTTCACCGCGTCATAGTCCGACTTAACAGCATCAGAGAGACTGTCCCATAGAGAAAAGGCTGCGTTGCACAGACGTGTAGGTAAAATCCTTGTCAGTTCATAGTTGTATGACGCGGCTCCACTCCCTTCCGTGAGCGCTTTGACCGATACCTCAAACTGTCTGGCCCAGCACACGAAGCTTTGCCTCTCCTCCCCGGAGAACGGCGAAGGCAAATCAATTCGCACGCTTCTATGGCCTCTGTCACGGTCCCGCGACATAGTACTAAAACTGTCCTCCTCGTCCTTGCACCACATAATGACAATCCGTTGACCGCGTGTGCTACCTTAACTATAAACTTTAGAAGCTAAAACTAAAACGGTTTAACACCCGTCGAAGCACTTTTAAAACACTAATTCATCCAACAAAAAAAATAAAACCGCTGCCACCAATGTAACCGAGCTTTTGTATCGGGTTCGCTTAAACACTGTTGGATAATAAAATAATGAAAACGAGACACAGAAGTTCCATGAACGGTGCACACTTTTAATCTCTTTCACCTCCACCTCACATGTGCTCTTTTTTTGGACCCCTGAACACCTTATGCGCATGCACATCCCTCTCTTGCCTACGGCAAGTCCCAAAGGACAGAATGTGTTACACACACATAAACGCAACATAACCTTAACTTCTATTCAGACTTTAATCTGTTACACTGGGAACTAGAAATCGGTTGTAACTCATTCCGTGAATGTGTGTGTGTGTGTGTGTCACTCATTTTCGCATTTATATGGGAACATGTGCAATATCTTTACACAATAAAGGATAAACCTTTGTGAATAATACATGTAATGGTATTTTTGTCTTCATTTAAATATTTTATTTGTATTAGACATACATGGTCAATGCTGCAATATACTGAACAAATATAAGGACATTCTATTACTGCTATTTACTTTAAAAAATTCATGGTAATTACATAATTAAAAGACTGTATGCTGCTAGCACATCATGTGTTGTTTCTGGTCCTGCAAAGTCTACAGTGACCGTCGACTTTCACGCCTTCTGATTGGCCAAGAGTATACAGTCACCGTAGACTCCGACTGGAGACAACCAATCACACGGTTGATGTTGACTGTACACTACCAATCAGAGACCAGAGATTCTGGGCTGTCTAATGTAGTCAGTTTGGCCTTCTGATTAGCCGAGAGTCTACCAATCACAGGCCACAACCGCTGCAACTGCTAATTCTGATGTGATTGGCATCCATCAGTCACTAGCGCAAGCATATCATAACAAGTTAAAGTTGGGTCGTAATTCTTTGTTTCTGCCTCTACAGTCGGGAAAATCTATTGTGAAAAGACATTCAGCACTAAAGTGAGAAAAAGGTAAGGCAACTTCTGTTAATTGTCCACATCACATCTGGCTAGTAAAGTGCTGACGGTGACAGTTACAGTGCATGCTAGGTTTGCTGTCCATGTTTAATGTGAAATGAAAAAGGGGAGATATTTGAAATAATATCACATCGTGTACTATTAATATTAGTACTGTGATAGTACTACTAATGCTATTATATTGTGCTTCTAAATAAAGATTTAAGGACACAGTCAAAGTTTAGGTTTTTACTGTAACGACAATACTACAATAGGACAGTGTACATAAGCTGAATTCATATTACAGAATTCAAAAACAAAATATACTTGATTTAACATTATACACCTTCTCTGACATGTGAAGTTAACCTATTGCCAACTATTACATGTTTAATAAAGCACACTTCAGTAGTTTAGGAATATTTAAATATAAAGATTTCATGCTTTCATGACCTGCACATTAAATACCTGTAATTTATTAGTAATATTGATGTTTGTAATGTTTATTTATTAGCTGGTGAATATAGAAATCTTCCTATCATGAGTACCATAGTAATTTTAAAGTCCGCGTGAACCGGAAGATGCACATGACTTTTCTCTAGTGTTGTGCCGTATTTCCGAGTGAAAGTGAATATTGGACAGAGGGCAGGGTCAGTTTAGCGCTCCTGCTCTCCATCTCTGCTCAGCACACTGACGGTGTGAGTGGTTACGCGTTTCCAACCCAAGCCGCAAAACCTACGTCATCAGAGAAGGAACGCCATTCCAGACCGGAAGTAACTTTGCAGACTTTGATTAAAGATTACCACAGCAAAAAAAAAAAAAAATCTGTTTATTAACTTGCACGGATTAATTGTTCACCACAAGACTAGTATGAGCTAACAAAGTAAATAGGGTCATTTTTGATTTCATGTCGACTTTAATGTGGTGTTTTTATTTCCGTGTACTTTGATATGTCGACACCGGTGATGATTTCCTCTGCCCAGCACTTCATACTGACGGGTCCCAGCACCATCACGACATAACCAGTCCACTGCACTAGCCCACGCTGAAGAGCACTTCATGCTGACGGGTCCCAGCACCATCACGACAGAACCAGTCCACTGCACTAGCCCACGCTGAAGAGCACTTCATGCTGACGGGTCCCAGCACCATCACGACAGAACCAGTCCGCTGCACTAGCCCACGCTGAAGAGCACTTCATGCTGACGGGTCCCAGCACCATCACGACAGAACCAGTCCACTGCACTAGCCCACGCTGAAGAGCACTTCATACTGACGGGTCCCAGCACCATCACGACAGAACCAGTCCCCTGCACTAGCCCACGCTGAAGAGCACTTCATGCTGACGGGTCCCAGCACCATCACGACAGAACCAGTCCACTGCACTAGCCCACGCTGAAGAGCACTTCATGCTGACGGGTCCCAGCACCATCACGACAGAACCAGTCCACTGCACTAGCCCACGCTGAAGAGCACTTCATGCTGACGGATCCCAGCACCATCACGACAGAACCAGTCCGCTGCACTAGCCCACGCTGAAGAGCACTTCATGCTGACGGGTCCCAGCACCATCACAACAGAACCAGTCCACTGCACTAGCCCACGCTGAAGAGCACTTCATGCTGACGGGTCCCAGCACCATCACGACAGAACCAGTCCACTGCACTAGCCCACGCTGAAGAGCACTTCATGCTGACGGGTCCCAGCACCATCACAACAGAACCAGTCCCCTGCACTAGCCCACGCTGAAGAGCACTTCATGCTGACGGGTCCCAGCACCATCACGACAGAACCAGTCCACTGCACTAGCCCACGCTGAAGAGCACTTCATGCTGACGGGTCCCAGCACCATCACGACAGAACCAGTCCGCTGCACTAGCCCACGCTGAAGAGCACTTCATGCTGACGGGTCCCAGCACCATCACGACAGAACCAGTCCACTGCACTAGCCCACGCTGAAGAGCACTTCATGCTGACGGGTCCCAGCACCATCACGACAGAACCAGTCCACTGCACTAGCCCACGCTGAAGAGCACTTCATGCTGACGGGTCCCAGCACCATCACGACAGAACCAGTCCGCTGCACTAGCCCACGCTGAAGAGCACTTCATGCTGACGGGTCCCAGCACCATCACGACAGAACCAGTCCACTGCACTAGCCCACGCTGAAGAGCACTTCATGCTGACGGGTCCCAGCACCATCACGACAGAACCAGTCCGCTGCACTAGCCCACGCTGAAGAGCACATCATGCTGACGGGTCCCAGCACCATCACGACAGAACCAGTCCACTGCACTAGCCCACGCTGAAGAGCACTTCATACTGACGGGTCCCAGCACCATCACGACAGAACCAGTCCACTGCACTAGCCCACGCTGAAGAGCACTTCATACTGACGGGTCCCAGCACCATCACAACAGAACCAGTCCACTGCACTAGCCCACGCTGAAGAGCACTTCATGCTGACGGGTCCCAGCACCATCACAACAGAACCAGTCCGCTGCACTAGCCCACGCTGAAGAGCACTTCATGCTGACGGGTCCCAGCACCATCACGACAGAACCAGTCCACTGCACTAGCCCACGCTGAAGAGCACTTCATGCTGACGGGTCCCAGCACCATCACGACAGAACCAGTCCACTGCACTAGCCCACGCTGAAGAGCACTTCATGCTGACGGATCCCAGCACCATCACGACAGAACCAGTCCCCTGCACTAGCCCACGCTGAAGAGCACTTCATGCTGACGGGTCCCAGCACCATCACAACAGAACCAGTCCACTGCACTAGCCCACGCTGAAGAGCACTTCATGCTGACGGGTCCCAGCACCATCACGACAGAACCAGTCCACTGCACTAGCCCACGCTGAAGAGCACTTCATGCTGACGGGTCCCAGCACCATCACGACAGAACCAGTCCACTGCACTAGCCCACGCTGATGAGCACTTCATGCTGACGGGTCCCAGCACCATCACAACAGAACCAGTCCACTGCACTAGCCCACGCTGAAGAGCACTTCATGCTGACGGGTCCCAGCACCATCACAACAGAACCAGTCCACTGCACTAGCCCACGCTGAAGAGCACTTCATGCTGACGGGTCCCAGCACCATCACAACAGAACCAGTCCACTGCACTAGCCCACGCTGAAGAGCACTTCATGCTGACGGGTCCCAGCACCATCACAACAGAACCAGTCCACTGCACTAGCCCACGCTGAAGAGCACTTCATGCTGACGGGTCCCAGCACCATCACAACAGAACCAGTCCACTGCACTAGCCCACGCTGAAGAGCACTTCATGCTGACGGGTCCCAGCACCATCACGACAGAACCAGTCCACTGCACTAGCCCACGCTGAAGAGCACTTCATGCTGACGGGTCCCAGCACCATCACGACAGAACCAGTCCACTGCACTAGCCCACGCTGAAGTGCACTTCATGCTGACGGGTCGCCGCACCATCACGACAGAACCAGTCCACTGCACTAGCCCACGCTGAAGAGCACTTCATGCTGACGGGTCCCAGCACCATCACGACAGAACCAGTCCACTGCACTAGCCCACGGTGAAGAGCACTTCATGCTGACGGGTCGCCGCACCATCACGACAGAACCAGTCCACTGCACTAGCCCACGCTGAAGAGCACATCATGCTGACGGGTCCCAGCACCATCACAACAGAACCAGTCCACTGCACTAGCCCACGCTGAAGAGCACTTCATGCTGACGGGTCCCAGCACCATCACGACAGAACCAGTCCACTGCACTAGCCCACGCTGAAGAGCACTTCATGCTGACGGGTCCCAGCACCATCACAACAGAACCAGTCCACTGCACTAGCCCACGCTGAAGAGCACTTCATGCTGACGGGTCCCAGCACCATCACGACAGAACCAGTCCGCTGCACTAGCCCACGCTGAAGAGCACTTCATGCTGACGGGTCCCAGCACCATCACGACAGAACCAGTCCACTGCACTAGCCCACGCTGAAGAGCACTTCATGCTGACGGGTCCCAGCACCATCACAACAGAACCAGTCCGCTGCACTAGCCCACGCTGAAGAGCACTTCATGCTGACGGGTCCCAGCACCATCACAACAGAACCAGTCCACTGCACTAGCCCACGCTGAAGAGCACTTCATGCTGACGGGTCCCAGCACCATCACGACAGAACCAGTCCACTGCACTAGCCCACGCTGAAGAGCACTTCATGCTGACGGGTCCCAGCACCATCACAACAGAACCAGTCCACTGCACTAGCCCACGCTGAAGAGCACTTCATGCTGACGGGTCCCAGCACCATCACGACAGAACCAGTCCGCTGCACTAGCCCACGCTGAAGAGCACTTCATGCTGACGGGTCCCAGCACCATCACGACAGAACCAGTCCGCTGCACTAGCCCACGCTGAAGAGCACTTCATGCTGACGGGTCCCAGCACCATCACGACAGAACCAGTCCACTGCACTAGCCCACGCTGAAGAGCACTTAATGCTGACGGGTCCCAGCACCATCACAACAGAACCAGTCCGCTGCACTAGCCCACGCTGAAGAGCACTTCATGCTGACGGGTCCCAGCACCATCACAACAGAACCAGTCCACTGCACTAGCCCACGCTGAAGAGCACTTCATGCTGACGGGTCCCAGCACCATCACGACAGAACCAGTCCACTGCACTAGCCCACGCTGAAGAGCACTTCATGCTGACGGGTCCCAGCACCATCACGACAGAACCAGTCCACTGCACTAGCCCACGCTGAAGAGCACTTAATGCTGACGGGTCCCAGCACCATCACAACAGAACCAGTCCGCTGCACTAGCCCACGCTGAAGAGCACTAAATGCTGACGGGTCCCAGCACCATGACAACAGAACCAGTCCACTGCACTAGCCCACGCTGAAGAGCACTTAATGCTGACGGGTCCCAGCACCATCACGACAGAACCAGTCCGCTGCACTAGCCCACGCTGAAGAGCACTTCATGCTGACGGGTCCCAGCACCATGACAACAGAACCAGTCCACTGCACTAGCCCACGCTGAAGAGCACTTCATGCTGACGGGTCCCAGCACCATCACCATCACGACAGAACCAGTCCACTGCACTAGCCCACGCTGAAGAGCACTTCATGCTGACGGGTCCCAGCACCATCACCATCACGACAGAACCAGTCCGCTGCACTAGCCCACGCTGAAGAGCACTTCATGCTGACGGGTCCCAGCACCATCACGACAGAACCAGTCCACTGCACTAGCCCACGCTGAAGAGCACTTCATGCTGACGGGTCCCAGCACCATCACGACAGAACCAGTCCACTGCACTAGCCCACGCTGAAGAGCACTTCATGCTGACGGGTCCCAGCACCATCACCATCACGACAGAACCAGTCCGCTGCACTAGCCCACGCTGAAGAGCACTTCATGCTGACGGGTCCCAGCACCATCACGACAGAACCAGTCCGCTGCACTAGCCCACGCTGAAGAGCACTTCATGCTGACGGGTCCCAGCACCATCACGACAGAACCAGTCCGCTGCACTAGCCCACGCTGAAGAGCACTTCATGCTGACGGGTCCCAGCACCATCACGACAGAACCAGTCCACTGCACTAGCCCACGCTGAAGAGCACTTCATGCTGACGGGTCCCAGCACCATCACCATCACGACAGAACCAGTCCGCTGCACTAGCCCACGCTGAAGAGCACTTCATGCTGACGGGTCCCAGCACCATCACGACAGAACCAGTCCGCTGCACTAGCCCACGCTGAAGAGCACTTCATGCTGACGGGTCCCAGCACCATCACGACAGAACCAGTCCACTGCACTAGCCCACGCTGAAGAGCACTTCATGCTGACGGGTCCCAGCACCATCACGACAGAACCAGTCCACTGCACTAGCCCACGCTGAAGAGCACTTCATGCTGACGGGTCCCAGCACCATCACCATCACGACAGAACCAGTCCACTGCACTAGCCCACGCTGAAGAGCACTTCATGCTGACGGGTCCCAGCACCATCACGACAGAACCAGTCCACTGCACTAGCCCACGCTGAAGAGCACTTCATGCTGACGGGTCCCAGCACCATCAGAACAGAACCAGTCCGCTGCACTAGCCCACGCTGAAGAGCACTTCATGCTGACGGGTCCCAGCACCATCACAACAGAACCAGTCCACTGCACTAGCCCACGCTGAAGAGCACTTCATGCTGACGGGTCCCAGCACCATCACAACAGAACCAGTCCACTGCACTAGCCCACGCTGAAGAGCACTTCATGCTGACGGGTCCCAGCACCATCAGAACAGAACCAGTCCGCTGCACTAGCCCACGCTGAAGAGCACTTCATGCTGACGGGTCCCAGCACCATCACGACAGAACCAGTCCGCTGCACTAGCCCACGCTGAAGAGCACTTCATACTGACGGGTCCCAGCACCATCACGACAGAACCAGTCCGCTGCACTAGCCCACGCTGAAGAGCACTTCATGCTGACGGGTCCCAGCACCATCACGACAGAACCAGTCCACTGCACTAGCCCACGCTGAAGAGCACTTCATGCTGACGGGTCCCAGCACCATCACGACAGAACCAGTCCACTGCACTAGCCCACGCTGAAGAGCACTTCATGCTGACGGGTCCCAGCACCATCACGACAGAACCAGTCCACTGCACTAGCCCACGCTGAAGAGCACTTCATGCTGACGGGTCCCAGCACCATCACGACAGAACCAGTCCGCTGCACTAGCCCACGCTGAAGAGCACTTCATGCTGACGGGTCCCAGCACCATCACGACAGAACCAGTTCACTGCACTAGCCCACGCTGAAGAGCACTTCATACTGACGGGTCCCAGCACCATCACAGGGTCCCCGCGGATCCTTAAAAAGTCTTAAAAAGTCTTAAATTCTTATTTTTACTTATGAAAAGTCTTATTTTTACCTATGAAATGTCTTAAATTTTAGATGACACTTTGACTTAGGCATATCTAAATACTTTCCAAATGAAAACGATCTAATTAGCGTACGTATTTTTTAATTTATTATTCTATCTTTGTGCATTTGCTTGCTCACGTGACAATTCGCGTCATTTAGCCTACGGCAGCGTATTAGCCTGCGTCTGTCTCCTGCATGCGAGAGGAGAGGATAAGAGATCGAGTAAATGTCAGTTCAATAGTAAGTTCATTCTTTGTGCTTAGGATTGTCTATGATATTGTAATCATTGTTTAAACTAGTGCGAGCCGACATCGCGTTTGTCTCTCATGCTTACTTTCACTGCGTGATGTGTCAGTGCAGTTATATGTCGCCAAATGAGTTTTTGTCTTATATTTATATCATATGATGTTGTTATATTAGAATATCACGAGCAAAAGTGCCGTTTTCCTGTGCACAATTGCAAATGTGCTATTTATTTTATACAACAGTTAAATTAACAATAAAGTTAACATTGTGTGTTACTTTTTATATTGTCAATATTGTTTGTTTCCCCCTTTATTTCGCCGACGAGAATTTCATAATGAAACTAGTCCAACAGACAGCTATTCTTTTTTTTTTTACTGAAATCCGCGTTTTGAACGAATCAT
This sequence comes from Phoxinus phoxinus, assembly GCF_949152265.1. Taxonomy (NCBI): domain Eukaryota; kingdom Metazoa; phylum Chordata; class Actinopteri; order Cypriniformes; family Leuciscidae; genus Phoxinus; species Phoxinus phoxinus. Next base: position 38,523,866 of record NC_136884.1, read on the forward strand.
TTGATTCAATGAATGAATCGGCCGTTTGAACAAATCGGTTGAATAAATAATTCATTAATAATTCATTACATTTATATAGCGCTTTTCTGGACACTCAAAGCGCTTTACATAGAAGGGGGGAATCTCCTCAACCACCACCAATGTGCAGCATCACCTGGATGATGCGACGGCAGCCATATTGCGCCAGACCGCCCACCACACACCAGCTTACTGGTGGAGAGGAGATAGTGATGAAGCCAATTAGTATATATAGGAGGATGATTAGGAGGCCATGATAGACAGAGGCCACTGGGCAAATTTGGCCAGGACGCCGGGGTTACACCCCTACTCTTTCGAAAGACATCCTGGGATTTTTAATGACCACAGAGAGTCAGGACCTCGGTTCATCCGAAGGACGGAATGACTCCAACAACTCGCTTATTAAGACAGTGACTTACCGCCACCTACTGGCGGATTTAGTTTCATATTTAAAGTACCCTTTAATTAAAATGTTAAAATTATAAATCATTTCATATTTAAATATTGAATATTCAATTGCAAATTAAAGGATAATTACGGTATTTAACACCCGAAAATGTCATTAAAACAGCCAATAATGTTCGTTTACAAAACTGTTAAACTCACCGAGTGGTTAGTGGTGTTCGTTGATGATTATAAACAATATATCGTCGCAATATATGATTCCAATCCGTTTCTTTTGCTATAGTGGAACTATTTTTTAGACACTTCACAACTGTGTAACTTCCGCTCAATATTTGAATCTGAAGCGTTAGCACACTCCCGACCACTTGATGGCGATAACCGATGTTTATGTCTCGCGGGACACTCACGGTCACAGTCGAGTTCAACTTCATATTGCACTGGTCAGTGGTCACGTCTTTCAATATTTTCAAGGTTTTGTTTGTTTATTTCGCTTACTCTCCCTGAGCACAGTTGCTCTGCTCACTAGCCTTATTAGAAACGGAAGCGAGCAAAAAGACTACATCGACCAAATGTAAACAGCCCCCTTTCCGTTTCCGGTAGCGCATTTATATTAACCAGCACTCAGTCCTTCAACAGAATTCAATGGGATTTTACAAAATGACGAATAAAACACGACAGAAACTGTATTTCGCAACACTTTTTGTTTCTGGAACATCAACTAACATCAATAATCACTCGGTGAGTTGCACAGTTTTGAAAACTAATGTTCAAGGTTGTTTTAATGACATTTTCGGACATGCCCATTGACTCCAATGTTAAATGGGTCCATGGCCAATTCTATTATAGTCAAAAACTCGAGAGAGGAACCATTGTCAAAAAAATGTTGTCCACCACTCTTGTTCATCCAAAACAAACTACAATATAGACTCAAGGTGTTAAATACCAGAATTATCCTTTAAGTGTAAATATAGTAATGCCAGTTCGGATGCCGCTTCTGTGTCACCTCTGCACTGCAAGGATGGATTTTAATTAAATTATTTAATTTGACAGTTCGAGAAATGTCAAGATATATTTTTGTTAATATTGCACACCCCTAATGTACGGTATTAATTTTGATTTCCTCAGGTCTTAAAAAGCCTTAAATTTGACTTTAAAAAATGTGCAGAGACCCTGCCATCACGACAGAACCAGTCCACTGCACTAGCCCACGCTGAAGAGCACTTCATGCTGACGGGTCCCAGCACCATCACAACAGAACCAGTCCACTGCACTAGCCCACGCTGAAGAGCACTTCATGCTGACGGGTCCCAGCACCATCACGACAGAACCAGTCCACTGCACTAGCCCACGCTGAAGAGCACTTCATGCTGACGGGTCCCAGCACCATCACAACAGAACCAGTCCACTGCACTAGCCCACGCTGAAGAGCACTTCATGCTGACGGGTCCCAGCACCATCACAACAGAACCAGTCCGCTGCACTAGCCCACGCTGAAGAGCACTTCATGCTGACGGGTCCCAGTACCATCACAACAGAACCAGTCCACTGCACTAGCCCACGCTGAAGAGCACTTCATGCTGACGGGTCCCAGCACCATCACGACAGAACCAGTCCACTGCACTAGCCCACGCTGAAGAGCACTTCATACTGACGGGTCCCAGCACCATCACGACAGAACCAGTCCACTGCACTAGCCCACGCTGAAGAGCACTTCATGCTGACGGGTCCCAGCACCATCACAACAGAACCAGTCCACTGCACTAGCCCACGCTGAAGAGCACTTCATGCTGACGGGTCCCAGCACCATCACGACAGAACCAGTCCACTGCACTAGCCCACGCTGAAGAGCACTTCATGCTGACGGGTCCCAGCACCATCACGACAGAACCAGTCCACTGCACTAGCCCACGCTGAAGAGCACTTCATGCTGACGGGTCCCAGCACCATCACGACAGAACCAGTCCACTGCACTAGCCCACGCTGAAGAGCACTTCATGCTGACGGGTCCCAGCACCATCACGACAGAACCAGTCCACTGCACTAGCCCACGCTGAAGAGCACTTCATGCTGACGGGTCCCAGCACCATCAGAACAGAACCAGTCCGCTGCACTAGCCCACGCTGAAGAGCACTTCATGCTGACGGGTCCCAGCACCATCACGACAGAACCAGTCCACTGCACTAGCCCACGCTGAAGAGCACTTCATGCTGACGGGTCCCAGCACCATCACAACAGAACCAGTCCACTGCACTAGCCCACGCTGAAGAGCACTTCATGCTGACGGGTCCCAGCACCATCACAACAGAACCAGTCCACTGCACTAGCCCACGCTGAAGAGCACTTCATGCTGACGGGTCCCAGCACCATCACAACAGAACCAGTCCACTGCACTAGCCCACGCTGAAGAGCACTTCATGCTGACGGGTCCCAGCACCATCACGACAGAACCAGTCCACTGCACTAGCCCACGCTGAAGAGCACTTCATGCTGACGGGTCCCAGCACCATCACAACAGAACCAGTCCACTGCACTAGCCCACGCTGAAGAGCACTTCATACTGACGGGTCCCAGCACCATCACGACAGAACCAGTCCACTGCACTAGCCCACGCTGAAGAGCACTTCATGCTGACGGGTCCCAGCACCATCACGACAGAACCAGTCCACTGCACTAGCCCACGCTGAAGAGCACTTCATGCTGACGGGTCCCAGCACCATCACAACAGAACCAGTCCACTGCACTAGCCCACGCTGAAGAGCACTTCATGCTGACGGGTCCCAGCACCATCACGACAGAACCAGTCCACTGCACTAGCCCACGCTGAAGAGCACTTCATGCTGACGGGTCCCAGCACCATCACGACAGAACCAGTTCACTGCACTAGCCCACGCTGAAGAGCACTTCATACTGACGGGTCCCAGCACCATCACGACAGAACCAGTCCACTGCACTAGCCCACGCTGAAGAGCACTTCATGTTATCCGACGGAGCGGATCTTCTGTCGGATAACATCTCCAAGACGTTAAAGACCGTTTGACTAGTTACCAAAAATCCAAATCACAGTCTCTGCTGCACCAAATTAATTGATATAAATACTAGTTTAGAACATTTAATAGAAACTGTGTCTATTCCTCGTTTAGTGAGATCAAATAATAAATCTACTGTAGGATCTAGGAAAAATCTAATTGTTATTAAAACAGAAAATCTCGCTATTAGTGAACAAAAACAATTTCTAAAGCTAGGTCTTCTAAACATTAGATCGCTTACACCTAAGGCGGTTATTGTAAATGAAATAGTCACAGATAATAGCATCGATGTACTCTGCCTTACTGAAACCTGGCTTAAACCAAATGACTATTTCGGTCTAAATGAGTCCACTCCACCAGGATACGGTTATAAGCATGAGCCCCGTCTGATTGGTCGTGGCGGCGGTGTTGCAACAATCTATAGAGATATTCTTAATGTTACTCAGAAAACAGGTGACAAATTTAATTCGTTTGAAGTACTTGTATTAAATGTTACGCTCTTAGATGTAAGGAAAAAATCCCTATTATCTCTAGCCTTGGCTACTGTATATAGACCGCCAGGGCCCTACGCTGATTTCCTAAAAGAGTTTGCAGATTTTCTCTCAGATCTATTGGTCAACGTCGATAAAGCATTAATTGTTGGAGATTTCAACATACACGTAGATAATTCAAATGATGCGTTAGGGGCTGCGTTTACAGATTTATTAAACTCCTTTGGGGTCAAGCAAAACGTCACCGGACCAACTCATCGTCTTAATCATACACTCGATTTAATTATATCATACGGAACCGATCCAACCGATATAGATATCATTCCACAAAGTGATGGTGTCAGTGACCACTTCCTGGTAACTTGTATATTACGGACTACAGTACTATGTCATACTGCGCCGCGTTACCGACCAGGCAGAACAATCCTTTCATCCACCATAGATAATTTCTCAAATTGCTTATCTGATTTGTCTCAGTTACTGCCTGAACCCAAACAAACAGACGAATTAGAGGAAGTAACTAGCACTATGAGCACCATTCTCTCTAGAACATTGGATATTGTTGCACCCATTAGATTAAAAAAGGTCAGAGAGAAAAGTAAAGCACCATGGTACAACAATACTACGCATGTTCTAAAGAGAGAAACCCGTAAATTAGAGCGTAAATGGAAACAAACTAATTTAGAGGTCTTTAGAATCGCGTGGAAAGACAGTATGTCACGTTATAAAAAGGCCCTAAAAGCGGCAAGGGCTGAGCATCTCCGCAAACTAATAGAAAACAACCAAAATAATCCAAGATTTTTATTTACCACCGTGGCTAGACTAATAAATAAACAAACGTCACCTGACCAAAATATCCCGTTACAGTTTAGCAGTAATGATTTCATGAACTTCTTCACTGAGAAAATAGAAAGCATCAGAACCACAATTGTAAACACTCAATCTTCAATCGCGCCTTATAAATCAGCCTCAATTATCACCCCACAAGAACAATTACAGCGCTTTACAACTATAGAACAAAAAGAGCTAAATAAACTTATCACTTCATCTAAAACAACAACGTGCTTATTAGATCCTATACCAACTAAACTACTGAAAGAAGTGTTACCTGTAGTGGAAGAGCCTCTTCTCAATATCATTAACTCGTCTCTATCTTTAGGTCACGTTCCAAAAACATTTAAACTGGCAGTTATAAAACCACTCATTAAGAAACCACAATTAGACCCACATAATCTAGCAAATTATAGACCCATTTCAAATCTTCCATTTATGTCTAAAATACTAGAAAAAGTTGTGTCCGCTCAACTGAGCTCTTTTTTGCAAGAAAATGACATCTATGAAAAGTTTCAGTCTGGATTCAGGCCGCACCATAGCACTGAAACTGCGCTCGTTAAAATCACTAATGATTTACTTTTAGCTTCAGACCAAGGCTGTATCTCAATACTAGTTTTACTTGATCTTAGTGCTGCGTTCGATACTATAGATCACACAATACTCTTAGATCGACTACAAAATTATACTGGCGTTCAAGGACAAGCATTAAGCTGGTTTAGATCATACTTATCTGACCGCTACCATTTTGTCTATTTAAATGGAAAAAAATCGATCATAACTTCAGTAAACTATGGAGTGCCGCAGGGATCTGTGCTAGGCCCTCTATTATTCTCAATATATATGCTGCCACTTGGAAATATTATAAGGAAACATGGAATTAGTTTCCATTGTTATGCTGATGACACTCAATTATATATTTCATCACGGCCGGATGAAAACGCTAAATTATCAAAATTGACAGAGTGTGTTAAAGATATAAAAGATTGGATGACGCGTAATTTTCTTCTATTAAATCCAGACAAGACGGAGGTACTACTCATCGGTTCAAAAAAACGCCCACAAAACCTCTCACAATACAACTTTAACATAGTAGGATGTCCTGTTACTTTATCCTCTACAGTAAAAGACCTGGGTGTCATACTAGACTGCGACCTGTCTTTTAAAAATCATATTTCATATGTTACAAAAACGGCATTTTTCCACCTTAGAAACATTGCTAAGCTACGTAATATGCTATCAGTTTCTGATGCAGAAAAGTTAGTTCATGCATTCATGACCTCGAGACTAGATTACTGTAATGCTTTATTAGCTGGTTGTCCTGCATCCTCAATAAACAAGCTACAGTTAGTCCAAAATGCAGCCGCTAGAGTTCTTACCAGATCAAGAAAATATGATCATATAACACCGATCTTATCATCTCTACACTGGTTACCTATAAAGTTCCGTATTAATTATAAGGTATTGTTACTGACTTATAAAGCTCTAAACGGCTTAGCTCCAGTTTATTTAACGGATCTTCTATCGCCCTATAATCCATCGCGCTCTTTAAGATCGCTAAATTCGAGGCTTTTGGTTATACCTAGGATATCTAAGTCCACCAAAGGAGGGAGAGCATTCTCACATTTAGCTCCAAAACTCTGGAATAGCCTTCCTGATACTGTTCGTTGCTCAGAGTCGCTCTCCCAGTTCAAAACTAGATTAAAGACGCATCTCTTTAACCAGGCATTCATATAAATGTTCTAATCTTACAGTTAAATCCGGCCTCTAGTTCATAACCGCCAGAGGAGAACTGGCCCCCGACTGAGCCTGGGTTCTCCCAAGGTTTTTTTTTTCTCCATTAGGTCACCTGATGGAGTTTTTCGTTTCCTTGCCACTGTTGCCTTTGGCTTGCTCAGTTGGGGATATTCAATTTAATGAATCAATCAATATTACTATTGATTAGCATTACCAAACATGGACGTTTTATTATTATTTTAATTTAATACTGTGAAGCTGCTTTGATACAATCTGTATTGTGAAAAGCGCTATACAAATATTCTTGACTTGACTTCATGCTGACGGGTCCCAGCACCATCACAACAGAACCAGTCCACTGCACTAGCCCACGCTGAAGAGCACTTCATGCTGACGGGTCCCAGCACCATCACAACAGAACCAGTCCACTGCTCTAGCCCACGCTGAAGAGCACTTCATGCTGACGGGTCCCAGCACCATCACGACAGAACCAGTCCGCTGCACTAGCCCACGCTGAAGAGCACTTCATGCTGACGGGTCCCAGCACCATCACAACAGAACCAGTCCACTGCAGTCCACCAGTCAGTTTCATGGACACAAAAGCATTGAATAGGTTGGAAGTGGACACAATATGCGTTTCGTGGACAAAAGTATTAAATAGGTTGGAAGTGGACACAATATGCGTTTCGTGGACACAAAAGCAATAAATAGGTTGGAAGTGGACAAAATAGGCGCTTCGTTGACACAAAAGCATTAAATAGGTGGGAAGTGGACACAATAGGCGTTTCGTGGACACAAAAGCATTAAATAGGTTGGAAGTGGACACAATATGCGTTTCGTGGACAAAAGTATTAAATAGGTTGGAAGTGGACACAATAGGCGTTTCGTGGACACAAAAGCAATAAATAGGTTGGAAGTGGACAAAATAGGCGTTTCGTGGACAAAAGCATTAAATAGGTTGGAAGTGGACACCATAGGCGTTTCGTGGACACAAAAGCATTAAATAGGTTGGAAGTGGACACAATAGGCGTTTCGTGGACACAAAAGCATTAAATAGGTTGGAAGTGGACACAATAGGCGTTTCGTGGACACAAAAGCATTAAATAGGTTGGAAGTGGACACAATAGGCGTTTCGTGGACACAAAAGCATTAAATAGGTTGGAAGTGGACACAATAGGCGTTTCGTGGACAAAAGCATTAAATAGGTTGGAAGTGGACACAATAGGCGTTTCGTGGACACAAAAGCAATAAATAGGTTGGAAGTGGACAAAATAGGCGTTTCGTGGACAAAAGCATTAAATAGGTTGGAAGTGGACACCATAGGCGTTTCGTGGACACAAAAGCATTAAATAGGTTGGAAGTGGACACAATAGGCGTTTCGTTGACACAAAAGCATTAAATAGGTTGGAAGTGGACACAATAGGCGTTTCGTGGACACAAAAGCATTAAATAGGTTGGAAGTGGACACAATAGGCGTTTCGTGGACACAAAAGCATTAAATAGGTTGGAAGTGGACACAATAGGCGTTTCGTGGACACAAAAGCATTAAATAGGATGGAAGTGGACACAATAGGCGTTTAGTGGACACAAAAGCAATAAATAGGTTGGAAGTGGACACAATAGGCGTTTCGTGGACAAAAGCATTAAATAGGTTGGAAGTGGACACAATAGGCGTTTCGTTGACACAAAAGTATTAAATAGGTTGGAAGTGGACACAATAGGCGTTTCGTTGACACAAAAGCATTAAATAGGTGGGAAGTGGACACAATAGGCGTTTCGTGGACACAAAAGCATTAAATAGGTTGGAAGTGGACACAATATGCGTTTCGTGGACAAAAGCATTAAATAGGTTGGAAGTGGACACAATAGGCGTTTCGTGGACACAACAGCATTAAATAGGTTGGAAGTGGACACCATAGGCGTTTCGTGGACACAAAAGCATTAAATAGGTTGGAAGTGGACACAATAGGCGTTTCGTGGACAAAAGCATTAAATAGGTTAGAAGTGGACACAATATGCTTTTCGTGGACAAAAGTATTAAATAGGTTGGAAGTGGACACAATAGGCGTTTCGTGGACACAAAAGCATTAAATAGGTTGGAAGTGGACACCATAGGCGTTTCGTGGACACAAAAGCATTAAATAGGTTGGAAGTGGACACAATAGGCGTTTCGTGGACACAAAAGCATTAAATAGGTTGGAAGTGGACACCATAGGCGTTTCGTGGACAAAAGCATTAAATAGGTTGGAAGTGGACACAATAGGCGTTTCGTGGACAAAAGCATTAAATAGGTTAGAAGTGGACACAATATGCGTTTCGTGGACAAAAGCATTAAATAGGTTGGAAGTGGACACAATAGGCGTTTCGTGGACAAAAGCATTAAATAGGTTAGAAGTGGACACAATAGGCGTTTCGTGGACACAAAAGCATTAAATAGGTTGGAAGTGGACACAATAGGCGTTTCGTGGACAAAAGCATTAAATAGGTTAGAAGTGGACACAATATGCGTTTCGTGGACAAAAGCATTAAATAGGTTGGAAGTGGACACCATAGGCGTTTCGTGGACACAAAAGCATTAAATAGGTTGGAAGTGGACACAATAGGCGTTTCGTGGACAAAAGCATTAAATAGGTTGGAAGTGGACACAATAGGCGTTTCGTGGACAAAAGCATTAAATAGGTTGGAAGTGGACACAATAGGCGTTTCGTGGACACAAAAGCATTAAATAGGTTGGAAGTGGACACCACAGGCGTTTCGTGGACACAAAAGCATTAAATAGTTTGGAAGTGGACACAATAGGCGTTTCGTGGACACAAAAGCATTAAATAGGTTGGAAGTGGACACCATAGGCGTTTCGTGGACAAAAGCATTAAATAGGTTGGAAGTGGACACAATAGGCGTTTCGTGGACAAAAGCATTAAATAGTTTGGAAGTGGACACCATAGGCGTTTCGTGGACAAAAGCATTAAATAGGTTGGGAGTGGACACAATAGGCGTTTCGTGGACAAAGCATTAAATAGGTTGGGAGTGGACACAATAGGCGTTTCGTGGACACAAAAGCATTAAATAGGTTGGAAGTGGACACAATGGGCGTTTCGTTGACACAAAAGCAATAAATAGGTTGGAAGTGGACACAATAGGCGTTTCGTTGACACAAAAGCATTAAATAGGTTGGAAGTGGACACCATAGGCGTTTCGTGGACAAAAGCATTAAATAGGTTGGAAGTGGACACCATAGGCGTTTCGTGGACAAAAGCATTAAATAGGTTGGAAGTGGACACAATAGGCGTTTCGTGGACAAAAGCATTAAATAGGTTGGAAGTGGACACAATAGGCGTTTCGTGGACACAAAAGCAATAAATAGGTTGGAAGTGGACACAATGGGCGTTTCGTTGACACAAAAGCAATAAATAGGTTGGAAGTGGACACAATAGGCGTTTCGTTGACACAAAAGCATTAAATAGGTTGGAAGTGGACACCATAGGCGTTTCGTGGACAAAAGCATTAAATAGGTTGGAAGTGGACACCATAGGCGTTTCGTGGACAAAAGCATTAAATAGGTTGGAAGTGGACACAATAGGCGTTTCGTGGACAAAAGCATTAAATAGGTTGGAAGTGGACACAATAGGCGTTTCGTGGACAAAAGCATTAAATAGGTTGGAAGTGGACACCATATGCGTTTCGTGGACAAAAGCATTAAATAGGTTGGAAGTGGACACAATAGGCGTTTCGTGGACAAAAGCATTAAATAGGTTGGAAGTGGACACCATAGGCGTTTCGTGGACAAAAGCATTAAATAGGTTGGAAGTGGACACAATAGGCGTTTCGTGGACAAAAGCATTAAATAGGTTGGAAGTGGACACCATATGCGTTTCGTGGACAAAAGCATTAAATAGGTTGGAAGTGGACACAATAGGCGTTTCGTGGACAAAAGCATTAAATAGGTTGGAAGTGGACACCATATGCGTTTCGTTGACAAAAGCATTAAATAGGTTGGAAGTGGACACAATATGCGTTTCGTGGACACAAAAGCATTAAATAGGTTGGAAGTGGACACAATAGGCGTTTCGTGGACACAACAGCATTAAATAGGTTGGAAGTGGACACCATAGGCGTTTCGTGGACACAAAAGCATTAAATAGGTTGGAAGTGGACACAATAGGCGTTTCGTGGACAAAAGCATTAAATAGGTTAGAAGTGGACACAATATGCTTTTCGTGGACAAAAGTATTAAATAGGTTGGAAGTGGACACAATAGGCGTTTCGTGGACACAAAAGCATTAAATAGGTTGGAAGTGGACACCATAGGCGTTTCGTGGACACAAAAGCATTAAATAGGTTGGAAGTGGACACAATAGGCGTTTCGTGGACACAAAAGCATTAAATAGGTTGGAAGTGGACACCATAGGCGTTTCGTGGACAAAAGCATTAAATAGGTTGGAAGTGGACACAATAGGCGTTTCGTGGACAAAAGCATTAAATAGGTTAGAAGTGGACACAATATGCGTTTCGTGGACAAAAGCATTAAATAGGTTGGAAGTGGACACAATAGGCGTTTCGTGGACAAAAGCATTAAATAGGTTAGAAGTGGACACAATAGGCGTTTCGTGGACAAAAGCATTAAATAGGTTGGAAGTGGACACAATAGGCGTTTCGTGGACAAAAGCATTAAATAGGTTAGAAGTGGACACAATATGCGTTTCGTGGACAAAAGCATTAAATAGGTTGGAAGTGGACACCATAGGCGTTTCGTGGACACAAAAGCATTAAATAGGTTGGAAGTGGACACCATAGGCGTTTCGTGGACAAAAGCATTAAATAGGTTGGAAGTGGACACAATAGGCGTTTCGTGGACAAAAGCATTAAATAGGTTGGAAGTGGACACAATAGGCGTTTCGTGGACAAAAGCATTAAATAGGTTGGAAGTGGACACAATAGGCGTTTCGTGGACACAAAAGCATTAAATAGGTTGGAAGTGGACACCACAGGCGTTTCGTGGACACAAAAGCATTAAATAGTTTGGAAGTGGACACAATAGGCGTTTCGTGGACACAAAAGCATTAAATAGGTTGGAAGTGGACACCATAGGCGTTTCGTGGACAAAAGCATTAAATAGGTTGGAAGTGGACACAATAGGCGTTTCGTGGACAAAAGCATTAAATAGTTTGGAAGTGGACACAATAGGCGTTTCGTGGACACAAAAGCATTAAATAGGTTGGAAGTGGACACCATAGGCGTTTCGTGGACAAAAGCATTAAATAGGTTGGGAGTGGACACAATAGGCGTTTCGTGGACAAAGCATTAAATAGGTTGGGAGTGGACACAATAGGCGTTTCGTGGACACAAAAGCATTAAATAGGTTGGAAGTGGACACAATGGGCGTTTCGTTGACACAAAAGCAATAAATAGGTTGGAAGTGGACACAATAGGCGTTTCGTTGACACAAAAGCATTAAATAGGTTGGAAGTGGACACCATAGGCGTTTCGTGGACAAAAGCATTAAATAGGTTGGAAGTGGACACCATAGGCGTTTCGTGGACAAAAGCATTAAATAGGTTGGAAGTGGACACAATAGGCGTTTCGTGGACAAAAGCATTAAATAGGTTGGAAGTGGACACAATAGGCGTTTCGTGGACACAAAAGCAATAAATAGGTTGGAAGTGGACACAATGGGCGTTTCGTTGACACAAAAGCAATAAATAGGTTGGAAGTGGACACAATAGGCGTTTCGTTGACACAAAAGCATTAAATAGGTTGGAAGTGGACACCATAGGCGTTTCGTGGACAAAAGCATTAAATAGGTTGGAAGTGGACACCATAGGCGTTTCGTGGACAAAAGCATTAAATAGGTTGGAAGTGGACACAATAGGCGTTTCGTGGACAAAAGCATTAAATAGGTTGGAAGTGGACACAATAGGCGTTTCGTGGACAAAAGCATTAAATAGGTTGGAAGTGGACACCATATGCGTTTCGTGGACAAAAGCATTAAATAGGTTGGAAGTGGACACAATAGGCGTTTCGTGGACAAAAGCATTAAATAGGTTGGAAGTGGACACCATAGGCGTTTCGTGGACAAAAGCATTAAATAGGTTGGAAGTGGACACAATAGGCGTTTCGTGGACAAAAGCATTAAATAGGTTGGAAGTGGACACCATATGCGTTTCGTGGACAAAAGCATTAAATAGGTTGGAAGTGGACACAATAGGCGTTTCGTGGACAAAAGCATTAAATAGGTTGGAAGTGGACACCATATGCGTTTCGTTGACAAAAGCATTAAATAGGTTGGAAGTGGACACAATATGCGTTTCGTGGACACAAAAGCATTAAATAGGTTGGAAGTGGACACAATAGGCGTTTCGTGGACAAAAGCATTAAATAGGTTGGAAGTGGACACAATAGGCGTTTCGTGGACAAAAGCATTAAATAGGTTGGAAGTGGACACAATAGGCGTTTCGTTGACACAAAAGCATTAAATAGGTTGGAAGTGGACACAATAGGCGTTTCGTGGACACAAAAGCATTAAATAGGTTGGAAGTGGACACAATAGGCGTTTCGTGGACACAAAAGCATTAAATAGGTTGGAAGTGGACACAATAGGCGTTTCGTGGACAAAAGCATTAAATAGGTTGGGAGTGGACACAATAGGCGTTTCGTGGACACAAAAGCATTAAATAGGTTGGAAGTGGACACAATAGGCGTTTCGTGGACAAAAGCATCAAATAGGTTGGGAGTGGACACAATATGCGTTTCGTGGACACAAAAGCAATAAATAGGTTGGAAGTGGACACAATAGGCGTTTCGTTGACACAAAAGCATTAAATAGGTTGGAAGTGGACACAATAGGCGTTTCGTGGACAAAAGCATTAAATAGGTTGGAAGTGGACACCATAGGCGTTTCGTGGACACAAAAGCATTAAATAGGTTGGAAGTGGACACAATAGGCGTTTCGTTGACACAAAAGCATTAAATAGGTTGGAAGTGGACACAATAGGCGTTTCGTGGACAAAAGCATTAAATAGGTTGGAATTGGACACAATAGGCGTTTCGTGGACACAAAAGCAAAAATCGTTGACACAAAATCAAGCGCTGTGTTTGTGTTTGAAGCTCCGTCGACTTGATTCATAAATCGTTGATTTTGTTCTTTACACTAATTTAGAAACGAGCATTTTCTATTTTTCCAGCGTGTGAACATATCTCCGATACTACTCTCTATAAAAAACAATCGGATTGCTTTGATATCGCTAGTTATATCCAACTTTCCGAACTTCCGTTACTATCTCTAACGATAGCCCGCTAGCATTGCTCGCGTGGCCTCGCCTATCGACCGTCTTATTTACACTCGAATCACTGAAATCGCTCTGTTTGTGTTGGAGTTTGTGTTTGTGCTTGTGCTTCGAATCGCTTGTTGTGTTTGAAGTTTGTGTTTGTGCTTGTGCTTCGAATCGCTTGTTGTGTTTGAAGTTTGTGTTTGTGCTTGTGCTTCGAATCGCTTGTTGTGTTTGAAGTTTGTGTTTGTGTTCGAACCGCTTTGGTTGTGTTTGGAGTTTGTGTTCGAATCGCTTAACTGTTAGTTTGTGAGCATGTGAACATATCTCCGATACTAACGTTACTCTCTATTAAAAAAAACAAAAAAACAATCGGATTGCTTTGATATCGCTGGTTATATCCAACTTTCCGAACTTCCGTTACTATCTCTAACGTTAAGTTAGCCCGCTAGCATTTGCACACGTGGTCTCGCCTATCGACCGTCTTATTTACACTCGAATCACTGGAAGGATACGGGTTCTATCCATGATTTCAGTCCTAAATTAGTAGTGATATTGGTAGCATCACTGCTAATTTATTGTTCATCTGTCATAATGGCGAATACATCGTATGTGTGTCTACCTCTGAGTGCAGGTGAGGACACGTTTGAGCTGCATTCGGTGCGGTTGGAGCTGGAGTCCGTGGAGAAGCAGATCCGTGATCTGCTGGGGAGGCAGGCCGAGCTGCGAGACCGACGATCAGCGCTTGAAGCATCACGCGCCGATGCTCACAAGTCAGTGGTTAGTAACTTTTCGACTCCGGCCTCCTCTACTCCGTGTATTTCTCTGCACAGGACCCGAGCACCCCTGGTTTCGTTTACCCCGACACCGACACAGCACCATGGACCCTGGATGATGCCACAGCGGAAGACACGAGCCAGGACCAGAGCAAGGACCTCTCCGCCCCTCCCGGTCTTCGAGATCTCCACCCGGAACCGCTTCTCCCCTCTTCGCGAGACGGAACGCGACGACGCTGTGATCATCGGCAGTTCCATGGTCCGGCATGTCCGCGCTACCTCAGGTAAAGGTATGGTGCGCACTCACTGCTTTCCTGGTGCTCGTGTTCTCGATGTCGCTGCGCAGGTCCCCGAGATCCTGAACGGTGACGAGCGCGTCGGAGCTGTCGTGCTGCACGTGGGGGTGAACGACATCAGGCTGCGGCAGACGGAGGTTCTGAAGAGGGACTACAGGAGCCTGATCGAGACGGTACGCAGAACATCGCCTGAAGCAAAGATCGTCGTGTCTGGACCGCTTCCCACGTACCGACAAGGACAAGAAAGGTTCAGTAGATTGTTTGCACTAAATGAATGGTTGATGTCATGGTGTAATGAACAGAGACTGCTCTTTGTAAATAATTGGAATCTGTTTTGGGAGCGACCTAGGCTCTACCGTGCTGATGGCCTGCACCCCAGCAGAATCGTAGCGGCTGTTCTGTCGGAAAACATCTCCAAGACGTTACACACCATATGACTAGTAAGTCAAAGTCCAAATCACATTCTTTGCTGTCCCAAATTAATTGATATAAGTACCAGTGTAGAACACTATATAGAAACTGTGTCTATTCCTCGTTTAGTGAGGCCAAACAATAAATCTACTGTAGGATCTAAAGCCGCGTTTCCACCGCGGGAACTTTCCCCAGGAACTAGGAACTTTGGGGTGGTACTCGGTGTGTTTACACCGCAGGAACCTGGGTCTAAACGAAGTTCCGGGTAAATATTTCCCCCTCCGAAAGTCCCTGCTGGCGAGGTAGTACTTTTTAAAAGTTCAGGAACTTGTGCGCTGAACATGCGGATTGGTTGTGTTCACGCCGCATTTTGACTGGAGGACTCCACGCAGCATTCTATTTTAACAAGCATTTTAAAAAATCTATTGCGGTTCGTGGCTTCATGCATTAAGAGTTGTCTGTCTGCAAATATGGAATTTAATAAAAAAAAGAAAAAAACAGCTGGACTGGACAGACGACGACGAGGTTCAGGCTTTATTAAGCGTATTGTAACAGGAAATTTTCTGCGCGTTCGTCCCAGCCATCTCATTCAATGTCCGCGATACATCACAAATACAACTGCAGCACAGTTTGACTCTCCTCCATACTTATTATAAATGTGGCGCTCAAAACTGATTACTGTGCGTCGCAGACTGGGAGGAGCAGCCGCGCGCAGTTTATAATCTTCCCGGTACTTTAGACCGCGGTGTAAACGCAGAAAGCAACCGCTCTGGGGCAAAAAAAGTTCCTGGGAAAAAAGTTCCTGGGACAAATTGTTCCGGGTAATTTCGGTGGAAACGCGGCTTAAGAAAAATCTAGTTGTGATTAAAACAGAAAATCTCAATATTAGTGAACAAAAACAATTTCTAAAGCTAGGTCTTCTAAACATTAGATCGCTTACACCTAAGGCGGTTATTGTAAATGAAATGGTCACTGATAATAGCTTCGATGTACTCTGCCTTACTGAAACCTGGCTTAAACCAAATGATTATTTCGGTCTTAATGAGTCCACTCCACCAGGATACGGTTATAAGCATGAGCCCCGTCTGATTGGTCGTGGCGGCGGTGTTGCAACAATCTATAGAGATATTCTTAATGTTACTCAGAAAACAGGTCACAGGTTTAATTCGTTTGAAGTACTTGTGCTAAATGTTACGCTCCTAGATGTAAGAAAGAAATCCCTATTATCTCTAGCCTTGGCTACTGTATATAGACCGCCAGGGCCTTACGCTGATTTCCTAAAAGAGTTTGCAGATTTTCTCTCAGATCTATTGGTCAATGTCGATAAGGCAATAATTGTTGGAGATTTCAACATACACGTTGATAACACAAATGATGCGTTAGGAGCTGCGTTTACAGATTTATTAAACTCCTTTGGGGTCAAGCAAAACGTTAGTGGTCCCACTCATCGTCTTAATCATACTCTAGATTTAATTATATCATATGGAACCGATCCAACCGATATAGATATTATACCGCAAAGTGATGATGTCACTGATCATTACATGGTAACTTGCATACTACGTACGGCTGAAATGTGTCATGTTGCGCCACGTTATCGACCAGGCAGAACAATCCTTCCAACCACTATAGATAGATTCTTGAATAGCTTACCTGATCTATCTCCGCTCCTCAGTGAACCCAAACAAACAGATGAACTAGAGGAAATGACTAGCAGTATGAGCACCATTTTCTCTAGTACATTAGAAATTGTTGCACCAATTAGATTAAAAAAGGTTAGAGAGAAAACTAAAGCACCATGGTACAACAGTGCTACGCATGTTATCAAGAGAGAAACTCGTAACTTAGAGCGCAAATGGAAACAAACTAATTTAGAGGTCTTTAGAATCGCGTGGAAAGACAGTATGTCACGTTATAAAAAGGCTCTAAAAGCAGCCAGGGCTGAGCATCTCCGCAAACTAATAGAAAATAACCAAAACAATCCAAGGTTTTTATTTAACACTGTGGCTAGATTAACAAATAAACAGACATCACCTGAACAAAATATTCCGTTACATTTTAATAGTAATGATTTCATGAATTTCTTCACTGAGAAAATAGAAAGCATCAGAAACACAATTGTAAATGTACAATCTTTGACAGCGTCTTATGATTCAGCCTCAATTATCGCCCCTCAACAACAACTACAGCGCTTTACAACTATAGGACAGGAAGAGCTAAATAAACTTATCACTGCATCTAAACCAACATGTTTATTAGATCCAATACCCACTAAACTACTGAAAGAAGCGTTACCTGTAGTGGAAGAGCCTCTTCTCAATATTATTAACTCGTCTCTATCTTTAGGACATGTTCCAAAAACATTCAAGCTGGCAGTTATAAAACCTCTTATTAAGAAACCACAATTAGATCCAAATAACCTAGCAAATTACAGACCCATTTCAAATCTTCCATTTATGTCTAAAATACTAGAAAAAGTTGTGTCCGCTCAATTGTGCTCTTTCTTGCAAGAAAACGATATCTATGAAAAGTTTCAGTCAGGATTCAGGCCACATCATAGCACAGAAACTGCACTGGTTAAAATTACAAATGATTTACTTTTAGCTTCTGACCAAGGCTGTATCTCAATACTAGTTTTACTCGATCTTAGTGCTGCGTTTGACACTATAGATCATAAAATACTCTTAGATCGACTTCAAAATTACACTGGTGTTCAGGGACAGGCATTAAGCTGGTTTAGATCGTACCTATCTGACCGCTACCATTTTGTCCATTTAAATGGGGAAAAATCAAAGATAACGTCAGTAAATTATGGAGTGCCGCAGGGATCTGTATTAGGCCCTCTGCTATTCTCAATTTATATGCTGCCACTTGGTAATATTATAAGAAAACATGGAATAAGTTTCCACTGTTATGCTGATGACACTCAATTATATATTTCATCTAGACCAGATGATAACACTAAATTATCTAAAATGACAGAGTGTGTTAAAAATATAAAATATTGGATGACGTGTAATTTTCTTCTATTAAATTCAGATAAAACGGAGGTATTACTGATTGGTCCAAAAAACTGCCCACAAAACCTCTTACAATACAACCTTAATCTAGATGGATGTCCTGTTACTTTATCCTCTACAGTAAAAGACCTGGGTGTTATACTAGACCGCAACTTGTCTTTTGAAAATCATATTTCAAATGTCACAAGAACAGCCTTTTTCCACCTTAGAAACATTGCTAAGCTACGTAATATGCTATCTGTTTCTGATGCAGAAAAGTTAGTTCATGCATTCATGACCTCGAGACTAGATTACTGTAATGCTTTATTAGCTGGTTGTCCTGCATCCTCAATAAACAAGCTACAGTTAGTCCAAAATGCAGCCGCTAGAGTTCTTACTAGGTCAAGAAAATATGATCATATAACACCAATTTTATCATCTCTACACTGGTTACCTATTAAGTTCCGTATCAACTACAAAGTATTGTTACTGACCTATAAAGCCCTAAATGGTTTAGCTCCTGTGTATTTAAGAGACCTTCTATCGCCATATATTCCATCGCGCTCTTTAAGATCGCTAAATTCGAGGCTTCTGGTCGTACCGAGGATAACTAAGTCCACTAAAGGAGGGAGGGCGTTTTCACATCTAGCTCCTAAACTCTGGAATAGCCTTCCTGATACTGTCCGAGGTTCAGACTCGCTCTCCCAGTTTAAAACTAGATTAAAGACGCATCTCTTTAGCCAAGCATTCACATGATGCATCTCATACCTTTTATACTACAGTTAAATCAGATCAAATGCATTCATATTAAGAACAGCAGCTACGCTAATTATTTCCCATCTGCCTTTTTTGTTGTTATCTCGGGACGCCTGTCCCGAGATAACTCAAATAGAGTTTGTCAGCTCCAGTTATGTATCCAGCCTCTCATGGAGACTTCAGATGCCCCAACGCCTGTGATGAGACGACTCGACGCCTGTGAAGAGACGACCCAACGCCGGCGATATGTTATGCCCTAAATTTCATGATTAACTAACTGTATTTTTGTATGTATATTTTTGAAATGCATTTTCTGTAAAGCTGCTTTGAAACAATGTGTATTGTGAAAAGCGCTATACAAATAAACTTGAATTGAATTGAATTGAACAAAAGCATTAAATAGGTTGGAAGTGGACACAATAGGCGTTTCGTGGACAAAAGCATTAAATAGGTTGGAAGTGGACACAATAGGCGTTTCGTGGACAAAAGCATTAAATAGGTTGGAAGTGGACACAATAGGCGTTTCGTGGACACAAAAGCATTAAATAGGTTGGAAGTGGACACAATAGGCGTTTCGTGGACACAAAAGCATTAAATAGGTTGGAAGTGGACACCATAGGCGTTTCGTGGACAAAAGCATTAAATAGGTTGGAAGTGGACACAATAGGCGTTTCGTGGACACAACAGCATTAATTAGGTTGGAAGTGGACACAATAGACGTTTCGTGGACAAAAGCATTAAATAGGTTGGAAGTGGACACAATAGGCGTTTCGTGGACAAAAGCATTAAATAGGTTGGAAGTGGACACAATAGGCGTTTCGTGGACAAAAGCATTAAATAGGTTGGAAGTGGACACCATAGGCGTTTCGTGGACAAAAGCATTAAATAGGTTGGAAGTGGACACAATAGGCGTTTCGTGGACAAAAGCATTAAATAGGTTGGAAGTGGACACAATAGGCGTTTCGTTGACACAACAGCATTAAATAGGTGGGAAGTGGACACCATAGGCGTTTCTTGGACACAAAAGCATTAAATAGGTTGGAAGTGGACACCATAGGCGTTTCGTGGACACAAAAGCATTAAATAGGTTGGAAGTGGACACAATAGGCGTTTCGTGGACAAAAGCATTAAATAGGTTGGAAGTGGACACAATAGGCGTTTCGTTGACACAAAAGTATTAAATAGGTTGGAAGTGGACACAATAGGCGTTTCGTGGACACAAAAGCATTAAATAGGTGGGAAGTGGACACAATAGGCGTTTCGTTGACACAAAAGCATTAAATAGGTTGGAAGTGGACACAATAGGCGTTTCGTGGACACAAAAGCATTAAATAGGTTGGAAGTGGACAAAATAGGCGTTTCGTGGACAAAAGCATTAAATAGGTTGGAAGTGGACACCATAGGCGTTTCGTGGACACAAAAGCATTAAATAGGTTGGAAGTGGACACCATAGGCGTTTCGTGGACACAAAAGCATTAAATAGGTTGGAAGTGGACACAATAGGCGTTTCGTGGACACAAAAGCATTAAATAGGTTGGAAGTGGACACAATAGGCGTTTAGTGGACACAAAAGCATTAAATAGGTTGGAAGTGGACACAATAGGCGTTTCGTGGACACAAAAGCATTAAATAGGTTGGAAGTGGACACAATAGGCGTTTCGTTGACACAAAAGCATTAAATAGGTTGGAAGTGGACACAATAGGCGTTTCGTGGACACAAAAGCATTAAATAGGTTGGAAGTGGACACAATAGGCGTTTCGTGGACACAAAAGCATTAAATAGGTTGGAAGTGGACACCACAGGCGTTTCGTTGACACAAAAGCATTAAATAGGTTGGAAGTGGACACAATAGGCGTTTCGTTGACACAAAAGTATTAAATAGGTTGGAAGTGGACACAATAGGCGTTTCGTGGACACAAAAGCATTAAATAGGTTGGAAGTGGACACAATAGGCGTTTCGTGGACAAAAGCATTAAATAGGTTGGAAGTGGACACAATAGGCGTTTCGTGGACACAAAAGCATTAAATAGGTTGGAAGTGGACACAATAGGCGTTTCGTGGACAAAAGCATTAAATAGGTTGGAAGTGGACACCATAGGCGTTTCGTTGACACAAAAGCATTAAATAGGTTGGAAGTGGACACCATAGGCGTTTCGTTGACACAAAAGCATTAAATAGGTTGGAAGTGGACACAATAGGCGTTTCGTGGACACAAAAGCATTAAATAGGTTGGAAGTGGACACAATAGGCGTTTCGTGGACACAAAAGCATTAAATAGGTTGGAAGTGGACACCACAGGCGTTTCGTTGACACAAAAGCATTAAATAGGTTGGAAGTGGACACAATAGGCGTTTCGTTGACACAAAAGTATTAAATAGGTTGGAAGTGGACACAATAGGCGTTTCGTGGACACAAAAGCATTAAATAGGTTGGAAGTGGACACCACAGGCGTTTCGTTGACACAAAAGCATTAAATAGGTTGGAAGTGGACACAATAGGCGTTTCGTGGACAAAAGCATTAAATAGGTTGGAAGTGGACACAATAGGCGTTTCGTGGACAAAAGCATTAAATAGGTTGGAAGTGGACACCATAGGCGTTTCGTGGACACAAAAGCATTAAATAGGTTGGAAGTGGACACAATAGGCGTTTCGTGGACACAAAAGTATTAAATAGGTTGGAAGTGGACACCATAGGCGTTTCGTGGACAAAAGCATTAAATAGGTTGGAAGTGGACACAATAGGCGTTTCGTGGACACAAAAGCATTAAATAGGTTGGAAGTGGACACCATAGGCGTTTCGTGGACAAAAGCATTAAATAGGTTGGAAGTGGACACAATAGGCGTTTCGTGGACACAAAAGCATTAAATAGGTTGGAAGTGGACACAATAGGCGTTTCGTGGACACAAAAGCATTAAATAGGTTGGAAGTGGACACAATAGGCGTTTCGTGGACACAAAAGCATTAAATAGGTTGGAAGTGGACACAATAGGCGTTTCGTGGACACAAAAGCATTAAATAGGTTGGAAGTGGACACCACAGGCGTTTCGTTGACACAAAAGCATTAAATAGGTTGGAAGTGGACACAATAGGCGTTTCGTGGACACAAAAGCATTAAATAGGTTGGAAGTGGACACAATAGGCGTTTCGTGGACAAAAGCATTAAATAGGTTGGAAGTGGACACAATAGGCGTTTCGTGGACACAAAAGCATTAAATAGGTTGGAAGTGGACACAATAGGCGTTTCGTTGACACAAAAGTATTAAATAGGTTGGAAGTGGACACCATAGGCGTTTCGTGGACACAAAAGCATTAAATAGGTTGGAAGTGGACACAATATGCGTTTCGTGGACAAAAGCATTAAATAGGTTAGAAGTGGACACAATAGGCGTTTCGTGGACACAAAAGCATTAAATAGGTTGGAAGTGGACACAATAGGCGTTTCGTGGACACAAAAGCATTAAATAGGTTGGAAGTGGACACAATAGGCGTTTCGTGGACACAACAGCATTAAATAGGTTGGAAGTGGACACAATAGGCGTTTCGTGGACACAAAAGCATTAAATAGGTTGGAAGTGGACACAATAGGCGTTTCGTGGACACAAAAGCATTAAATAGGTTGGAAGTGGACACAATATGCGTTTCGTGGACAAAAGCATTAAATAGGTTGGAAGTGGACACAATAGGCGTTTCGTGGACACAAAAGCATTAAATAGGTTGGAAGTGGACACAATAGGCGTTTCGTGGACACAAAAGCATTAAATAGGTTGGAAGTGGACACCACAGGCGTTTCGTTGACACAAAAGCATTAAATAGGTTGGAAGTGGACACAATAGGCGTTTCGTTGACACAAAAGTATTAAATAGGTTGGAAGTGGACACAATAGGCGTTTCGTTGACACAAAAGCATTAAATAGGTGGGAAGTGGACACAATAGGCGTTTCGTGGACACAAAAGCATTAAATAGGTTGGAAGTGGACACAATATGCGTTTCGTGGACAAAAGCATTAAATAGGTTGGAAGTGGACACAATATGCGTTTCGTTGACAAAAGCATTAAATAGGTTGGAAGTGGACACAATAGGCGTTTCGTGGACACAAAAGCATTAAATAGGTTGGAAGTGGACAAAATAGGCGTTTCGTTGACACAAAAGCATTAAATAGGTTGGAAGTGGACACAATAGGCGTTTCGTGGACACAAAAGCATTAAATAGGTTGGAAGTGGACACAATAGGCGTTTCGTGGACACAAAAGCATTAAATAGGTTGGAAGTGGACACAATAGGCGTTTCGTGGACACAAAAGCATTAAATAGGTTGGAAGTGGACAAAATAGGCGTTTCGTGGACAAAAGCATTAAATAGGTTGGAAGTGGACACCATAGGCGTTTCGTGGACACAAAAGCATTAAATAGGTTGGAAGTGGACACAATAGGCGTTTCGTGGACAAAAGCATTAAATAGGTTGGAAGTGGACACCATAGGCGTTTCGTGGACACAAAAGCATTAAATAGGTTGGAAGTGGACACAATAGGCGTTTCGTGGACACAACAGCATTAAATAGGTGGGAAGTGGACACAATAGGCGTTTCGTGGACACAAAAGCATTAAATAGGTTGGAAGTGGACACAATATGCGTTTCGTGGACAAAAGCATTAAATAGGTTGGAAGTGGACACAATAGGCGTTTCGTGGACACAACAGCATTAAATAGGTGGGAAGGTGACACAATAGGCGTTTCGTGGACACAAAAGCATTAAATAGGTTGGAAGTGGACACAATATGCGTTTCGTGGACAAAAGCATTAAATAGGTTGGAAGTGGACACCATAGGCGTTTCGTTGACACAAAAGCATTAAATAGGTTGGAAGTGGACACAATATGCGTTTCGTGGACAAAAGCATTAAATAGGTTGGAAGTGGACACCATAGGCGTTTCGTTGACACAAAAGCATTAAATAGGTTGGAAGTGGACACAATATGCGTTTCGTGGACAAAAGCATTAAATAGGTTGGAAGTGGACACAATATGCGTTTCGTGGACAAAAGCATTAAATAGGTTGGAAGTGGACACAATAGGCGTTTCGTGGACAAAAGCATTAAATAGGTGGGAAGTGGACACAATAGGCGTTTCGTGGACAAAAGCATTAAATAGGTTGGAAGTGGACACAATAGGCGTTTCGTGGACACAAAAGCATTAAATAGGTTGGAAGTGGACACAATAGGCGTTTCGTGGACAAAAGCATTAAATAGGTTGGAAGTGGACACAATAGGCGTTTCGTGGACACAAAAGCATTAAATAGGTTGGAAGTGGACACAATAGGCGTTTCGTTGACACAAAAGTATTAAATAGGTTGGAAGTGGACACCATAGGCGTTTCGTGGACACAAAAGCATTAAATAGGTTGGAAGTGGACACAATATGCGTTTCGTGGACAAAAGCATTAAATAGGTTGGAAGTGGACACAATAGGCGTTTCGTGGACACAAAAGCATTAAATAGGTTGGAAGTGGACACAATAGGCGTTTCGTGGACACAAAAGCATTAAATAGGTTGGAAGTGGACACCACAGGCGTTTCGTTGACACAAAAGCATTAAATAGGTTGGAAGTGGACACAATAGGCGTTTCGTGGACACAACAGCATTAAATAGGTTGGAAGTGGACACAATAGGCGTTTCGTGGACACAAAAGCATTAAATAGGTTGGAAGTGGACACAATAGGCGTTTCGTGGACACAAAAGCATTAAATAGGTTGGAAGTGGACACAATATGCGTTTCGTGGACAAAAGCATTAAATAGGTTGGAAGTGGACACAATAGGCGTTTCGTGGACACAAAAGCATTAAATAGGTTGGAAGTGGACACAATAGGCGTTTCGTGGACACAAAAGCATTAAATAGGTTGGAAGTGGACACCACAGGCGTTTCGTTGACACAAAAGCATTAAATAGGTTGGAAGTGGACACAATAGGCGTTTCGTTGACACAAAAGTATTAAATAGGTTGGAAGTGGACACAATAGGCGTTTCGTTGACACAAAAGCATTAAATAGGTGGGAAGTGGACACAATAGGCGTTTCGTGGACACAAAAGCATTAAATAGGTTGGAAGTGGACACAATATGCGTTTCGTGGACAAAAGCATTAAATAGGTTGGAAGTGGACACAATAGGCGTTTCGTGGACACAAAAGCATTAAATAGGTGGGAAGTGGACACAATAGGCGTTTCGTGGACAAAAGCATTAAATAGGTGGGAAGTGGACACAATAGGCGTTTCGTGGACACAAAAGCATTAAATAGGTTGGAAGTGGACACAATATGCGTTTCGTGGACAAAAGCATTAAATAGGTTGGAAGTGGACACAATATGCGTTTCGTTGACAAAAGCATTAAATAGGTTGGAAGTGGACACAATAGGCGTTTCGTGGACACAAAAGCATTAAATAGGTTGGAAGTGGACAAAATAGGCGTTTCGTTGACACAAAAGCATTAAATAGGTTGGAAGTGGACACAATAGGCGTTTCGTGGACACAAAAGCATTAAATAGGTTGGAAGTGGACACAATAGGCGTTTCGTGGACACAAAAGCATTAAATAGGTTGGAAGTGGACACAATAGGCGTTTCGTGGACACAAAAGCATTAAATAGGTTGGAAGTGGACAAAATAGGCGTTTCGTGGACAAAAGCATTAAATAGGTTGGAAGTGGACACCATAGGCGTTTCGTGGACACAAAAGCATTAAATAGGTTGGAAGTGGACACAATAGGCGTTTCGTGGACACAAAAGCATTAAATAGGTTGGAAGTGGACACAATAGGCGTTTCGTGGACAAAAGCATTAAATAGGTTGGAAGTGGACACCATAGGCGTTTCGTGGACACAAAGCATTAAATAGGTTGGAAGTGGACACAATAGGCGTTTCGTGGACACAACAGCATTAAATAGGTGGGAAGTGGACACAATAGGCGTTTCGTGGACACAAAAGCATTAATAGGTTGGAAGTGGACACAATATGCGTTTTCGTGGACAAAAGCATTAAATAGGTTGGAAGTGGACACAATAGGCGTTTCGTGGACACAACAGCATTAAATAGGTGGGAAGTGGACACAATAGGCGTTTCGTGGACACAAAAGCATTAAATAGGTTGGAAGTGGACACAATATGCGTTTCGTGGACAAAAGCATTAAATAGGTTGGAAGTGGACACCATAGGCGTTTCGTTGACACAAAAGCATTAAATAGGTTGGAAGTGGACACAATATGCGTTTCGTGGACAAAAGCATTAAATAGGTTGGAAGTGGACACCATAGGCGTTTCGTTGACACAAAAGCATTAAATAGGTTGGAAGTGGACACAATATGCGTTTCGTGGACAAAAGCATTAAATAGGTTGGAAGTGGACACAATATGCGTTTCGTGGACAAAAGCATTAAATAGGTTGGAAGTGGACACAATAGGCGTTTCGTGGACAAAAGCATTAAATAGGTTGGAAGTGGACACAATAGGCGTTTCGTGGACACAAAAGCATTAAATAGGTTGGAAGTGGACACAATAGGCGTTTCGTGGACACAAACGCATTAAATAGGTGGGAAGTGGACACAATAGGCGTTTCGTTGACACAAAAGCATTAAATAGGTTGGAAGTGGACACCATAGGCGTTTCGTGGACACAAAAGCATTAAATAGGTTGGAAGTGGACACCACAGGCGTTTCGTTGACACAAAAGCATTAAATAGGTTGGAAGTGGACACAATAGGCGTTTCGTGGACACAACAGCATTAAATAGGTTGGAAGTGGACACAATAGGCGTTTCGTGGACACAAAAGCATTAAATAGGTTGGAAGTGGACACCACAGGCGTTTCGTTGACACAAAAGCATTAAATAGGTTGGAAGTGGACACAATAGGCGTTTCGTGGACACAACAGCATTAAATAGGTTGGAAGTGGACACAATAGGCGTTTCGTGGACACAAAAGCATTAAATAGGTTGGAAGTGGACACCACAGGCGTTTCGTTGACACAAAAGCATTAAATAGGTTGGAAGTGGACACAATAGGCGTTTCGTGGACACAACAGCATTAAATAGGTTGGAAGTGGACACAATAGGCGTTTCGTGGACACAAAAGCATTAAATAGGTTGGAAGTGGACACAATATGCGTTTCGTGGACAAAAGCATTAAATAGGTTGGAAGTGGACACAATAGGCGTTTCGTGGACACAAAAGCATTAAATAGGTTGGAAGTGGACACAATAGGCGTTTCGTGGACACAAAAGCATTAAATAGGTTGGAAGTGGACACAATAGGCGTTTCGTGGACAAAAGCATTAAATAGGTTGGAAGTGGACACAATAGGCGTTTCGTGGACAAAAGCATTAAATAGGTTGGAAGTGGACACAATATGCGTTTCGTGGACAAAAGCATTAAATAGGTTGGAAGTGGACACAATAGGCGTTTCGTGGACACAAAAGCATTAAATAGGTTGGAAGTGGACACAATAGGCGTTTCGTTGACACAAAAGCATTAAATAGTTTGGAAGTGGACACAATAGGCGTTTCGTGGACACAAAAGCATTAAATAGGTTGGAAGTGGACACAATAGGCGTTTCGTTCACACAAAAGCATTAAATAGGTTGGAAGTGGACACAATAGGCGTTTCGTTCACACAAAAGCATTAAATAGGTTGGAAGTGGACACAATAGGCGTTTCGTGGACACAAAAGCATTAAATAGGTTGGAAGTGGACACAATAGGCGTTTCGTGGACACAAAAGCATTAAATAGGTTGGAAGTGGACACAATAGGCGTTTGGTGGACACAAAAGCATTAAATAGGTTGGAAGTGGACACAATAGGCGTTTCGTAGACACAAAAGCATTAAATAGGTTGGAAGTGGACACAATAGGCGTTTCGTGGACACAAAAGCATTAAATAGGTTGGAAGTGGACACAATAGGCGTTTCGTGGACACAAAAGCATTAAATAGGTTGGAAGTGGACACAATATGCGTTTCGTTGACACAAAAGCATTAAATAGGTTGGAAGTGGACACAATATGCGTTTCGTTGACACAAAAGCATTAAATAGGTTGGAAGTGGACACAATAGGCGTTTCGTGGACACAAAAGCATTAAATAGGTTGGAAGTGGACACAATAGGCGTTTCGTGGACACAAAAGTATTAAATAGGTTGGAAGTGGACACCATAGGCGTTTCGTGGACACAACAGCATTAAATAGGTTGGAAGTGGACACAATAGGCGTTTCGTTGACACAAAAGCATTAAATAGTTTGGAAGTGGACACAATAGGCGTTTCGTTCACACAAAAGCATTAAATAGGTTGGAAGTGGACACAATAGGCGTTTCGTGGACAAAAGCATTAAATAGGTTGGAAGTGGACACAATAGGCGTTTCGTGGACACAAAAGCATTAAATAGGTTGGAAGTGGACACAATAGGCGTTTCGTTCACACAAAAGCATTAAATAGGTTGGAAGTGGACACAATAGGCGTTTCGTGGACACAAAAGCATTAAATAGGTTGGAAGTGGACACAATAGGCGTTTCGTGGACACAAAAGCATTAAATAGGTTGGAAGTGGACACAATAGGCGTTTCGTGGACACAAAAGCATTAAATAGGTTGGAAGTGGACACAATAGGCGTTTCGTTCACACAAAAGCATTAAATAGGTTGGAAGTGGACACAATAGGCGTTTCGTGGACACAAAAGCATTAAATAGGTTGGAAGTGGACACAATAGGCGTTTCGTGGACACAAAAGCATTAAATAGGTTGGAAGTGGACACAATAGGCGTTTCGTGGACACAAAAGCATTAAATAGGTTGGAAGTGGACACAATAGGCGTTTCGTGGACACAAAAGCATTAAATAGGTTGGAAGTGGACACAATAGGCGTTTCGTGGACAAAAGCATTAAATAGGTTGGAAGTGGACACAATAGGCGTTTCGTTGACACAAAAGCATTAAATAGGTTGGAAGTGGACACAATAGGCGTTTCGTTGACACAAAAGCATTAAATAGGTTGGAAGTGGACACCATAGGCGTTTCGTGGACACAAAAGCATTAAATAGGTTGGAAGTGGACACAATAGGCGTTTCGTGGACAAAAGCATTAAATAGGTTGGAAGTGGACAAAATAGGCGTTTCGTGGACACAAAAGCATTAAATAGGTTGGAAGTGGACACCATAGGCGTTTCGTGGACACAAAAGCATTAAATAGGTTGGAAGTGGACACAATATGCGTTTCGTGGACACAAAAGCATTAAATAGGTTGGAAGTGGACACAATATGCGTTTCGTGGACAAAAGCATTAAATAGGTTGGAAGTGGACACAATATGCGTTTCGTGGACAAAAGCATTAAATAGGTTGGAAGTGGACACAATAGGCGTTTCGTGGACACAAAAGCATTAAATAGGTTGGAAGTGGACACAATAGGCGTTTCGTGGACACAAAAGCATTAAATAGGTTGGAAGTGGACACAATATGCGTTTCGTGGACAAAAGCATTAAATAGGTTGGAAGTGGACACAATAGGCGTTTCGTGGACACAAAAGCATTAAATAGGTTGGAAGTGGACACAATAGGCGTTTCGTGGACACAAAAGCATTAAATAGGTTGGAAGTGGACACAATAGGCGTTTCTTGGACAAAAGCATTAAATATGTTGGAAGTGGACACCATAGGCGTTTCGTGGACACAAAAGCAATAAATAGGTTGGAAGTGGACACAATAGGCGTTTCGTGGACACAAAAGCATTAAATAGGTTGGAAGTGGACACAATAGGCGTTTCGTGGACACAAAAGCAATAAATAGGTTGGAAGTGGACACCATAGGCGTTTCGTGGACACAAAAGCATTAAATAGGTTGGAAGTGGACACAATAGGCGTTTCGTGGACAAAAGCATTAAATAGGTTGGAAGTGGACACAATAGGCGTTTCGTGGACACAAAAGCATTAAATAGGTTGGAAGTGGACACAATAGGCGTTTCGTTGACACAAAAGCATTAAATAGGTTGGAAGTGGACACAATATGCGTTTCGTGGACACAAAAGCATTAAATAGGTTGGAAGTGGACACAATAGGCGTTTCGTGGACACAAAAGCATTAAATAGGTTGGAAGTGGACACAATAGGCGTTTCGTTGACACAAAAGCATTAAATAGGTTGGAAGTGGACACCATAGGCGTTTGGTGGACACAAAAGCATTAAATAGGTTGGAAGTGGACACAATAGGCGTTTCGTTGACACAAAAGCATTAAATAGGTTGGAAGTGGACACCATAGGCGTTTCGTGGACACAACAGCATTAAATAGGTTGGAAGTGGACACAATAGGCGTTTCGTGGACACAAAAGCATTAAATAGGTTGGAAGTGGACACCATAGGCGTTTCGTGGACACAACAGCATTAAATAGGTTGGAAGTGGACACAATAGGCGTTTCGTGGACACAAAAGCATTAAATAGGTTGGAAGTGGACACAATAGGCGTTTCGTTCACACAAAAGCATTAAATAGGTTGGAAGTGGACACAATAGGCGTTTCGTGGACACAAAAGCATTAAATAGGTTGGAAGTGGACACAATAGGCGTTTCGTGGACAAAAGCATTAAATAGGTTGGAAGTGGACACAATAGGCGTTTCGTGGACACAAAAGCATTAAATAGGTTGGAAGTGGACACCATAGGCGTTTCGTGGACACAACAGCATTAAATAGGTTGGAAGTGGACACAATAGGCGTTTCGTGGACACAAAAGCATTAAATAGGTTGGAAGTGGACACAATAGGCGTTTCGTTCACACAAAAGCATTAAATAGGTTGGAAGTGGACACAATAGGCGTTTCGTGGACACAAAAGCATTAAATAGGTTGGAAGTGGACACAATAGGCGTTTCGTGGACAAAAGCATTAAATAGGTTGGAAGTGGACACAATAGGCGTTTCGTTGACACAAAAGCATTAAATAGTTTGGAAGTGGACACAATAGGCGTTTCGTGGACACAAAAGCATTAAATAGGTTGGAAGTGGACACAATAGGCGTTTCGTTCACACAAAAGCATTAAATAGGTTGGAAGTGGACACAATAGGCGTTTCGTGGACACAAAAGCATTAAATAGGTTGGAAGTGGACACAATAGGCGTTTCGTGGACAAAA
>NC_136885.1:0-112500 GCF_949152265.1 Phoxinus phoxinus
GGAGGTGGTGAAATGTGATTGGATGAAGTGACCCGAAACATCATCGTCCTTCATGAAGATTGACAGGTGGTAAATTGGTCCAACGAACACCTGAAACACACACACCACAACAACAACAACAACAAACCACCCACATTTCCATATTGCAACACATAATACGTACGAGTACGTAACACCCATTAATTGCCCATCTTTGGATAATGTGTGCTAACAGTTGTTTTTATTTTTTTAGGAATGTGTCTGCATCACGCTCTCCTTCTCCAGCACCGCAGAGGGGCACGCAGGTGTTGTTCAGTTCTCAGTGCGATGGAGAATCATACAAAGTAAGTGCACAGACATAATATGTTACTGATGAAATGTAATTGTGTTTACATCGTCATAATATACAATTTGGGCCTACCTATTCTTGTGTGAAATTACAAAAACGGTTGTCTTTTTTTAAAATCCATGGCCATTAGTGATTGATAATGATAATAATCGTTTCTTTGATTGTGTTATCAACAGATGTGACAATGAACATGTCCAAGCACCTGTCCCGAAGAGAGCCAAGGCAAACAAGCAGGCAAGCAACAGGTCCAAGTCCACCCTGTCATGGAAAACCGAGACTGATGTTGACATGGTTCCACAGACTGCGTGATTCCTGCCCGCACGGGAAACTGGACCGCAACTGAGCTCTGTTGACTCACATTCGCCCAGGAGTCTTTTCAAACTATTTTTTTTTCAGAAAGTGCTGTGTCAACTCTGTGCCACAACACCAATGCTCAGGCTGCCAAGGCAACTGCAAAGGGCTGCAAATATAAATGGACAGATGTCAGCATCAGTGAGATGTACCGCTATATTGGGCTGCTGTTTTACATGGCCATGGTGAAGGTCAGCTTCATCAGGGACTACTGGCGTCAAAGCAGGTTATATAGCAGCTTATACAGTTATATAGGCAGGGCTTAATTTGAGCCGGAACACGCCGGAACATGTTCCGGCACCTCCGATGTTGGATCCGGAACCTTTTTTATTGGATCCGGCACCTAAAAAAGGTGCCGGTTCCTATGTCACTATGGAAAATTAATCACCTAAATTAAAAAATGTAATTACTATTTGTGTAGTGTTCAATGTTGTTATCGATAGAGAGGCGCAGATGGGGTATTATTTCATCCGCAACCGCATCACAAAACTCATCATCCGCACCAAAGTTTTTTGACATTCAATTTTCAAAGCCGCACCCGCCCACCATCCGCTGATTGTTTTGCGGTCTATGGACGATACAATGCTCTGCTGATGCGAGCCGCGAGAAAGCCCTTGTCTGTTCTAGAAAGGATGCAGCAAAGATATTTAATGATAATGTATGAGGCATAGGCCTACGCTGAGTTTCATTCATTTATGATGAGATGCGCTCCAGTTAACAATATAATGCAAGTGAACGCGGCGCGCCGGCGCCTCAATGTCACGGTTATTATCTGCTATATTTGCTTTTTATTTATTAAATACATGCAATTGGTTGATGAAACATTTATAAAATTTATAAAATTTTATAAAATTTATAAAATAATAAAAATCATGTTTCCCGATATATTGCGCATCTTATGATCCTATCTTTTATTACAATTGTTTTTGAGCTAAAATGTAACACAGAATATATATATATATATATATATATATATATATATATATATATACACACTGTAGCCTGTTTCTTTTATCAAACATGTTTGGGGCCAGTCAAGGGGTAATTAAACTGCACGATCAGTTATCGGTAATGATACATTGTTTATTATTGCAAATGTTTATTGCAAATGTTTTTCATTTGTTTAATAAATCTCATAATGATGGCACATCAGTTATTTCTATCTCAAATGATTGGGGTCGGTCAGGGGGTTCTTGGCTAAAAAATAAAATTATTATTGAAAAAAAATTGAGAAGCATAGGCTGTGTAATTTTTTTTTTTTTTTCGTTCCTTTGCCTCCAACCCGCATTTTGAGTCGCCGGATCCACCTGATCCATGTGCTCCGGGACCCCCCACGTTACAAATTATGCACTGTATATAGGTTATGTCTATATAGGTTATATAGGTATATGTAGAATTTTAGATAGGTATCTGTCAAAAGTTTGCAAACATTTTTTATGTTTTTAGAAGAAGTCTCTTATCAACTCTGCGTTTATTTGATAAGAAAATACAGAAAAAACTGTAATATTGTGAAATAGTATTACAATTTACATTACAATTAGTATTACAACTGTATAGTTTAAAATGTTATTAATTTCTGTGATTCATCATGACTTCAGTGTCACATGATCCTTCAGAAATCATTCTCGTATGATGATTTTTTTTTTAAATCAGTGTTGGAAA
The DNA here is from genome assembly GCF_949152265.1 of Phoxinus phoxinus. Taxonomy (NCBI): domain Eukaryota; kingdom Metazoa; phylum Chordata; class Actinopteri; order Cypriniformes; family Leuciscidae; genus Phoxinus; species Phoxinus phoxinus. Next base: position 2,342 of record NC_136885.1, read on the forward strand.
CAGTTGTGTTGCTTAGTATTTTTTATAACCTGTGATAGTTTTTTCAGGATTCTTTGATGAATAAAAAAATATTAAAGAACAGCATTTATTTAAAATCTTTTGTAACAGTATACACTACCTTTCTTTCTTTTTTTGAAAGGATGTGTTAAGTTATATTTTTAGGAAAGATTTCTATTTTGAATAAATGCTTTTCTTTTTGATCAGTGGATCCTGAAAAAAGTATCACAGGTTATAAAAAAATATTAAGCAGCACAACGGTTTCCAACATTGATAATACCTGATTATCAAATCATGATATTAGAATGATTTCTGAAGGATCATGTGACACTGAAGACTGGAGTAAGGATGCTGAAAATTCAGCTTTGATCAAAGAAATACATTTTATTTTAAAGTATATTAAAATAAGAAAATCATTATTTTAAATTGTAATAATATTCCACAATATTACTGTTGTTTCTGTATTTTTGATCAAATAAATGCAGCCTTCCAAAAATATAAAGAAATGGTAATGTGTCCAAACGTTTGACTGGTACTATATGTTTATATATGTACTGTAGCACTGTGGTCTTGTGAGGCACAACATTTAGTTCCTCCACATAGAGGAATTACAATAAAAACAGATTAAAAAACAAAACCTTTGATTCTCCTCTCATTCTCAGATTCTCCTCTCTGCCTCACAGCACCGTGATGGGGCATTAGCCATTGATGGGGGAGTGTCTATTGTCTCCCCTCATTCATATTCATGGCCATCAACACGCCTACACATACAGCAGTGCTGACACAAAAACTGACTTACAAAGTTTAAATCGTTATATTGTTGTTTTGTGAAAGAGTGATCAGAATGATTTTCACATCATTTTGAAGTAAATATTCTAGCCTACAAGAATGGTAACTTAAAAGTCTTGTGCCAAACTATTCAGTATGAGTTATATGCAAGGGCGTAGGTTTGGTCTCAGCTTTGGTGGGGACATCCCACCCCCACACCAACCCCTTGTTTTTTCAGCCAATCAAATGACGGCATTCCTTGTACTGTCGTACTGGCCATGGGAATCGATGCAAATAGCTGCAGCAGGGTTTTTTTCCTGGCTCAAAACTAGGCGGAGTTGGTAAAATTCTGATGAAGTATTTTATTTAAAAGATAATTTAACTTGTATTTTTTCATATACCAACATATAGCCTACTCTGTTTTCCACAGTACTTTTGTGGGTGGACCTCAGTATCTCTAGAAGGGTCCGGGTGCATGCCCACCCATAAGAAAATTTTGTACATTTTAAAGATAAATTCATTAATCGGGTGCACTTTGAGTCACCAGAATCCGCTGTTAAAAATAAATAATCCACCCGTCCAAACCTATGATATTCTCTGATTTAGATATCTGATCATCACATTACAATTATTCAAATTATCAGTGTTAAACATGATAATATGGTAAAATGTCACACTGTAGTAGGGTGATTTAAAAATAACATGTATTAAAAATAAAAGTTCTTCTTTTGGCAAAATTACATTTCTTTAATAGTCTAAACCGAGGCTTTACTCCCTTCAAACTTAAATTGTCAATGTTTCATTACGTCACTGTTGGAAAACAATCTTATCAGAATATATTTTTTTACATTTATAAAGGGCATTTCCCCCTAATTTTATTAAATGTATGCTCAGCGCCAACGCTCCCACCACGCGCTGAAAAAATGCCTAATGAAAATCAATAATAATGCCGATATTATTTCAGTATAGAAACACAGACATCACGGGAGTCTCCCGCATATTGATAGTGGCTCACTGATGCCCGCGAATTTGTTAAAATCTCCCGGAATCGCGAGCGCGCCCGCGAGACAGATACTGTGCTCCAAACCGCATAGCGCGTGCACGGCAGAGAGGAAGAGAGAGCAAGAGACCGCGGCACCGCGCGCGTGTGCCTCAAGAAGCGCATGTAATATGTTTGATGGACAGAGGACAGAATGGACACAGGAACCCAACAGAACCGTCACGGTGGAAAAAGTGTATCTGAGCATGTGACTGTCTATCCGAGTTTTGTCCAGAGCAGAAGGCGGCACTTAATTTGACGGAGACGGCCGCCTCGTAATTCTCTCACAGATATTGGTGGGGACAATTTTGTCATTTTAAAATATTGATTGGGACTAGTACCTAGCGTCCCCCCCTAAACCTACGCCCATGGTTATATGGGCTCATTGCAGTGACAATGTTCTTCCCAAAACTTACTAACCACGCATAATATTTTTTTTCAATAAAATGCAAACATGCTACTTCCATTTTGCTCACATATTATTGTAGCAGAGTTTGTGCTGAATACAGCATAATTATGAGTTGGCCAAAGGTATGTTGTAAGTAGCTGAAATAAGCACAAATGTCAGGGCATGTCAAAATATCTCAAGGGCCCCAAAAAACCCTCAGACCCCAGAGGGTTAATATCATTAATTCATCTTTGTCTCTAGGATACATACCAAAAACCTTTAAGCTAGCTATGATTAAACCGCTTGTTAAAAAAACAAGTGATTAATTAGCTTTCACTGTTATGCCGACGATACTCAGCTCTACATTTCTTACAAAACCTAACGAAACTTACCAATTCACAAAATTAACGGAATGCATAGCTGATATAAAAAATTGGATGACTAGTAATTTCCTACTACTCAATTCAGAAAAAAACAGAGATTCTAATTATTGGACAAAAAACTTCCACACGTAATAACCTAGAGTACTGTCTAACACTTGATGCTGCTCTGTTAAGTCTTCGTCGTCAGTTAGGAACCTGGGTGTGTGTGTGTGTGCTCTTTGATACCAATCTTTCATTTGAAAGTCACGTGTCTAGTATCTGTAAAACCGGATTTTTCCATCTTAAAAATATATCTAAATTACGCCATATGCTCTCATTGACAAATGCGGAACAATTAGTTGATGCGTTCATGACCTCAAGGCTAGATTATTGTAATGCTCTACTGGGTGGTTGCCCTGCACGCTTAACAAACAAACTACAGCTAGTTCAAAACGCAGCAGCTCGAGTTCTTACCAGAACCAGGAAGTATGAACATATTAGCCCCGTTCTGTCAACACTGCATTGGCTGCCTATTCAACATCGTGTAAACATTGTATAAATTTAAAAATATTGCTGATTACTTACAAAGCACTAAATGGTTTATCTCCGCAGTACTTGAGCGAGCTCTTAACGCATTATAGTCCTTCGCGTCTACTGCGATCTCAAAACTCCGACCAGTTAATAATACCTAGAATATCAGAATCGACTGGTGGCGGTAGATCCTTTTCCTATTTAGCACCAAAACTTTGGAACAGTCTTCCTACCATTGTCCGGGAAGCAGACACACTCTGTCAGTTCAAATCTAGACTAAAAACACATCTCTTCGGCCTAGCATTCACATAACACATTATAGACTTCTATAACTCAATGTTAGGCTGCATAGATCAGGTCAGACGGAACTGGGAACACTTCCCCTTAAATCCTGATGTACTCGTTACATCATAAGAAGAATGGCATCTTCGCTAATTTTAGTGTCTTTGTTTATCCCGAGGTTTTTCCACAGCCTGTCGGATCCAGATCTGAGGAAGGACCTTCGCCTGGACCCGATGACAGCGCAGCGCTGAAGTGCCGACTAGCCTCTCCCTATGGAGGATCCCTTTATCACTCTACAGATAAAGCATTGTGGAAAATTCGTGTATCTACCCCGTAGTGATAAAATAAAATTCTGTATCAAATTTATAGGCAGGACAAGTAGTGTGTTTAGGCTTGGTTTGTAGAGAATTACAAACATGCGCACATATATTCAAACGCACATAACTATAGAATTAATTCTTGATGCGCACGTGAGCGCTATCAGTGTTTATCACAGGTTCGCGTTTAAAGTCTGTGTAGAGAGAACGGTGACGTCTTAGCGGCCCCTAATTTAATAACAAATTATCCTTTCGACATAAGTGAATCAATCAAAACTAACTTTGGCTGGAAAATAACATTATTCAAGAACCGCTATAAAGCCAAAGCAATCTGTTACCTTAAATGATACGTTTATCTCTGTAAAGCAGCTTTGAAACAATCTACATTGTTAAAAGCGCTATATAAATGAAGATGACTTGACATTATAAACCAACCTGGATAAACCCTCAGCTTTAACCAATAACACACCGCCAGTTAAAGAGAGATCTCTCATCAGCCAAGAATTCAGTTTCTTTTCAAATGATTGAATGATGTGAGTGAAGTTTATCCTGTTAACCGTTGCCATTGCGTCTGCGCACTGAAGCATTTTTTTGTTTAAATAGTTCAAAGTTACTATCAGATTTAATGTTATTACCTTGACAAACTATACATCATTAAAAAGATATAAGACTCAAGTTTCAGTATTTGACCACTATTGTATTCTGAGAAACTTATAGTGACAGTTACGTCTTAATTTGTGTCAAGAGTTATGTAATGAAAAAAATGAGTCGATACCTTTAATATGAATTATGAGCGTCAGCCACTTCATTCAGAAAAAAAACTCCTGTGCTGTCGTCATGACAGCGCTGGACAAAACAACGTCCCTCCGGGCTTTTGGCTCAAATGTGCAGATTTGGAGAAATATTGATAGATTATCATAGGTTTACATCAGATTTCTATAGACAGGAATAATATTTATTGAATTTATACCCAAATGCGTCGATGCAATCATGAGAGCTGGATACTCTGATGTACTGTGTTTTCAATCCATACCAGCAGCCTGAGGGTGCCATATGCACAGTATAGTCCATATATGGAACACATGAAGAAGTGCAATCATGTGATATTCCAGGAAGTCCCTGACATAAACAAAGCTTTCAGAGATCGCTGTAACATGCAGATAAAGATGTTTTGAAGACAATAAACATGATTGCAATGATATTTGATTTACCTGTGTTCTTCGAGCCATGTCAAGTATTTTCATAATAATAGATTATATTTATTGTCACAAGCTGGGCTCGGACTCGGGTCTCAGGTGTGGAAAGTTGAGTGTTCTACCACTTAGCCATAGAGGAGATATTATTGGACCCAAACAAAACAGGCAATACTCCAGGCAAAGTAGATTTATAAAAAAAATAAAAAAATAAAAAGGTACTATGCAAGTAAAAAATAATCCAACAAAAGATATTCTCAGAAATTGGTATTACTAACAGTGATAATGCAAACAATAACAGGAGACAAAAAATTAAATAAAAATTGAGAAAAACAAAATCAAATTACTAAGAATAGCTTACTTGGGATAGCTTGGATTACTTGGAAGGACTCGGTGGGACACAGCAGGAGACACATAGCCAAGACTCAAAAACCGAGTGAGGAAACAAGGGAAAAAAACATAGCTAGGGAGAAAGGGAGTAACGAAACATGAAAAGTGGGGTTAATTCTAAGGGAGTGAGGGAGAAACAAACGATAAGAAACAGGGTTGACTTTCCTTGCTATGCGAAAAGGGCCGATGTATTTCTGGGAAAGCTTCTTGGATTCGACCCGGAGGGGCAGGTTCTTAGTGGCGAACCAAACTCTTTGACCAGCTCGTAAATTATGGGCCGTCCAGCGGCGGCGTTTAGCCTGGCTTTGGCATCTCTGGGAGGTCCGAAGGAGGGTACGCCTGGCCTTCTTCCAGGTCCGCCTACAGCGTAGGACAAAGCGCTGGGCCGAGGGAACACTAACTTGCGCCTCTTCCTCAGGAAATAATGGAGGGGTGTATCCGGACTGGCATTCGAAAGGGGACAATCTGGTGGCTGAGGACTGGAGGGTGCTGAGGGCATATTCAGCCCAAATGATACAGGTGGCCCAAGACGTGGGAATACTGGCCGCCATACACCGCAAGGTGGTCTCAAGATCCTGGGGTCGCTGACGTGTAGACTTTCCCTGGTTGCACAAAGGGCTGGCCTCAACATAGACCTGAACGTCCTTCTTGATGGACAGCCACCAAAACCGCCGCTGGAGGAACTCCAGTGTGCGAGCACTTCCTGGATGGCATGTCAAGGGCGGCTCATGACTGCAAGACCCGGGCACAAACAGAGAAATTAATGTGCAGGCGTCCGGCGGGACCACCGCCTGGATTGGCCTCATGGAAAAGGGCCTCTCGTACCCCTTTTTCTAGTTCCCACTGAAGAGGTGCGACGATCCTAGACCTCGGAATAATCGATGCCAAGGGCTTCTCTTGTACTTCGGGAGAGTAGGCTCGAGAGAGAGGGCATCCGGCTTGACATTCTTGGTGCCAGGTTTGTAAGACAGGAGAAACTGGAATCAATTAAAAAACAGGGACCATTGCGCTTGCCGAGGGTTCAACCACTTTGCCTGCTGGAGATATTCCAGGTTCTTGTGGTCTGTGAGAACCTGGAAAGGATGCTGAGCCCCCTCAAGCCAATGGCACGTGGTAGTTGTGCTCGCCTCAGACAGGCGGCGAGACATGAAAGCACAAGGGTGTAATTTTCCATCCTCACCCCTCTGTGACAGGACTGCTCCCACCCCCACCTCTGAGGCGTCCACCTCAACCATGAAAGGTCTTTCTGGGTCAGGGATCACCAGAATTGGAGCAGAAGTGAAGCGGCACTTGAGATCCTCGAAGGCTCCTGCTGCCTCCGGACCCCAGTGAATTTTGGTCCATCCTCCCTTGGTAAGCGTCGTCAAGGGGGCTACCACAGAGCTGAAATTCTTAATGAACTTCCTATAGAAGTTGGAAAAGCCAATGAAACGTTGAACCTCCTTGACTGTGGAAGGTGTGGGCCAGTTGTGGACCGCTTTGACCTTCTTGGGGTCCATCTCCAGGTAGCCAGGAGTGACAATAAACCCGAGAAACTGAGTCTGGGAAACATGAAATTCACACTTCTCGGGTTTTACGTGGAGATGATTGTCAAGGAGACTCTGGAGAACCTTGCTAACATGCCCCTCATGCTCCTTTAGTGACCTCGAGAAGATGAGGATATTGTCTAGGTACACGAAGACAAACAGATTAAGCATGTCCCGGAGAACATCATTAATCAGGGCTTGGAATACTGCGGGGGCATTGGTGACCCCGAACGGCATCACCAAATATTCATAGTGTCCGGGGGGTATGTTGAAGGCCGTTTTCCATTCGTCTCCTTGCCGGATCCGCACGAGATGGTAAGTTTTGCGGAGATCCAATTTAGTAAAAATGGAAGCCCCTTGAAGCAGCTCAAAAGCAGTGGCCATGAGAGGAAGGGGGTATCGATTCCGAACCATGATCTTGTTGAGGCCTCGGTAATCAATACAAATTTTCTACATACAAGAAGCTCGCCCCAGCCAGGGAAGTAGAGGCATGGATGATGCCGGCTGCCAAGGACTCCTTAATGTAGGGATCCATAGCTGAGTGCTCGGGGGAAGGTAAGGAAAAGATCCGACCCCTAGGGGGGCAGGAACCAGGGAGTAGATCAATGGCACAGTCGTAAGTGGGGTGAGGCGGTAAGGAAGTAGCCCAGGAATTGCTGAACACTGCGGTCTCGGGAGACGTCGACGGACTCTTGAAACTCGGTACTAGTGGCTGAGAGACTCTGAAGCATGCAGGTGAGTTGGCAAGTGGAAACCCAGCTTAGAATGGTGCCAGTAGGCCAGTCGATCTGGGGATTATGTCTGCACAGCCAAGGGTGACCCAGGATAATAGGTTACTCGGGGGAGTCAATGAGATAGGTCTCCTCCTGCTGGTCTTGAAAGATGGTAAGTTACCTGCCATCTAGCTGTTATTTTTATGATTTTTTTCTAAATAGGAATGCTGACTGAAATGTTAGCACGTTGACAGTTTCAAATGTGAAGTGAGAACTTTGATAAAAGAAATTAGGGATTTAAACTTGCGTGAATAGCCAGTCGTTAGTAATTATAATGCAGACAAAAGAAAAGCATATTTGGAGCCATAACCAGGCTGGAGAGGTGTGAATGTGTGCAGGGGAGACTGACACTGAATGGGGCTCGTTTGCACCACAAAACAATAGAGACAATAGACTAAATAGATGCTTATAGATGACAATAAACAAGTTTGTCTAATCAAAATAAAGTCATATGACATAATCTTGAAAAATATTTAAATAAATACAGCGTTTTAGCCTTAAATCTAACACTAATCATCTTCAGATTTTAAATATAACATGGTCAGACATGTGGCTTTAGCTGCAGTGCATTTCTAGATTGATACAATGGCCACTTCAATTTTATTTTCATAAAGATTTTTCATAAAAATACATTTCTAATAACTTTACAAAACTTTGAAGCTATTTATAAAATAAATAAAAATAATTATGACAATAATTAATTCTACATTTACAATAAACTGCCAGGTGTCATCTTTCAAATGAGATCATACTTGTGTTTTTAGTGCAAAGGGTTCATGAACTGTATCTGTTTCAGTTTGAGTATGCCATTTCTGGGGATTTTTCAAAAGTGGCGTTGCAGCTTAACAGGTTAACTCATTCCTGACTTCCTTCATTCCTAATTTCTTTCACAGGAATATTGCATACTGCGGTAAAGTCACAGGGACCTAGAGCCATACGCTCACATTTATTAAAATTTAGGGAAAGACCAGAAAGACTATTAATGAAATTTTTTACAAAGCCTTCGATACAATTAAACATGACTTTATTTTTAGAACTCTTACATTTTTCGGTTTTGGTGACAAATTTCTAAAAGTAATCAGAACCCTATATAATAATAGCTCTGTAAAATTGACATATGGAACTTCTCATAGATTCGAAATTAAAAGGGGTATTCATATTCGTCCTATTACTCCATTGCTTTTTTTGTTGGTTACACAAATTATGTTTTAAATTTTTTGTGGTATAAAAATAGAAGATACAGAAATCAAATGCACACAATTAGCTGATGACACGACTCTTTTCTTAAGAGACTATACTGAAGTTGAAAAAGCAATTAAGTGTCTGAAGTTCCCTTTCGTTGTCACTTCGAGTTACGTCGAATGACGACGAATGGGGTTCGCTTATCCTCTTCGAACAGTAATAAAACGAGCCAATGGCAAGCAAATGCCATGGGTCTGCTGAATTTGCATAGCGTAACTCCGCCCCACAGTGTGGGTATATAAGGAAGTGAGCCGGCAACATGCAGATATGTTTTCGCTTTCGGAGCCAAGAGCATTCTTCACTCCACAAGCCATTCTGAGATCATCTCTCTTCACTCTTCGAGACGAGCTGCTCTTCAGAAGTGTTGGTGTGACGGCGAATTCCAGCGAGCTTCATATTGCCTGCCGATCTGCGCAGTGGTCTGCCAGTCGTGTGTCTCTCCCTGGGCGCTTCAACACTGCTGTTTGAGTTTTATCTCTCTAAAAGAGCTGCACGCGGCGCGTCTTTTTAAAGACGGTTCGCCCGTGTGTTTCTGGGTGCGATACACAGATTAAATCAGCTGATGGGCACGGACGCTGTCTGATGTGTTTGGGCAAACGCACAGACAGCGTTCGTGGATGCGTCATGTTCTCATTGCGGGGACATGACCATCGCAATGTAACGATCGAGACTCGATGACCTCCTCGAGAGAGAGTCCCCTCATCCACACCCCGATCTATTCTCTCCGAAACAAGAGGGAATACTTTGGCTGGTGGCCAGGGTGATCAGAGGCTGCTGTGTGGAACCAACCCGACGATCTATCCTCGGCCCACACACCCCTCTTCACATTGCAACCCGTGTGGTATCCGGATGAGATCGCTGACCAGTCCCGGCCAGAGGTCGCGGGCTGGTCCAGCATTTCATTCGATGCCCCGGCAGATGAAATCTTGTCTATCGCCGCATCACAAGGTGGGCGTGAGTACGCTGGAGAAGACTCGGCTGTGCTGCCTCCTCCGGGTGTGCCAGCATTGCCCGAGTCTGAACCAGAACTCTGCCATGCTTCCCCGGGCAGTCGCAAGCATTTGGGTTTGTGTGGAACCCTCCGCCATGTCCCAAGTGCTTAAGGCTGATGATCGGTTTTTGGGGACGCACCGGCACACGTCGGCCCGCCCCCAATTCCTTTCTTCCTGGACGTGCATGAAGAGGTCATGAGATTACTCAGCGGCCTCTTCCACCTTCTCTGCCCTCGATGAGGTCGCGGCCAGTGGGTACACTGGGGTTCCCCCTATGGAGTGTTCTGTGGCAACACAACTGTGTCCCCACAGCGCCTCCACTGGCGTGGCGGCCCTAAGCACCCACCCACCCCAAAGCATGTAGGTTTTTGTCTACTCCGGTGGCAGAGATCTATAGAGCTGCGGGGCTGGCTGCCACCTCACTGCATGCTATGCCCATCCTTCAGGTCTACCAGGCCAGGGGTGCTCATTGCTAATGCACGAGGGTAGGGTTGGTCCAGGGCTCTTGCAAGAGCTGCGTGCCGCCACCGACCTCGCTCTACGGGCGACGAAGGTGACCACATGCTCCCTGGGTCAGGTGATGTCCACATATGTGGTCCAGAGACAAAAACTGGCTTAGTCTGGTTGATATGGGTGAGGCTGAGCGAAACCGCTTCCTCAACTCCCCATATCCCAGACTGGCCTCCTCGGCGGCGCAGTCGAGGACTCTGCCCAGAGTTCTCGGCTGCCCAGAGCAGACTGAGGCTCTGATCCCGCGGCCAACTGCTCAGCCGCCGGCTCAGCTGCCTCATTCCGCTCGCCGCCGAGGGCGCCCTCCTGCGACACTCCCTGCCGGCCCTAGCAGCACCCTTCACCCAGGCCGTGCCGTGGAGGTAGTCGCAGGAAGGCGCCCCAGCCCGTACCAGCCCCGCAGCAATGCGGTTCTCCCGTTACGGGCAGCTCAGAGATGGGTTGCAGTTCTTTCTAGGAGGTGGTTGCAGGGCCACTCCTTCCCCCGGTGGAGGGCCGGGGGAAAACCTCTTTTTCCAAAGAACTGTCTCTCCCATCTCTGAGCACACAGAGTTCTCGGACGACAGTGCGCGCCACCCTCGGGTCCCGCCACTCTCGCCCTCCTCTGTCACAGAGTTCTCGGATGACAGTGCGCACGGTCACGGGCCTCGCCACTCTCGTCCCCCTCTGTCGCCAGACCCCTGCCAGAGCACGCCCCTGTGGAACGCTGGTCCTTCCCTGGCCTCCTCTGGCAGGACGCAGCTAATGACCGTGCCCCCACACCGGGCCGCTATGCCACCCACGTCTGGGCCGGTCATTCCGCTTCGCTGCACCCTCGGGGGTACGTCTGTCGTTCGCATGACCCCGCTGGCACAGTCCGTGGGAGCCTGGTTAGAGCTTCCCCCCTGTCCTGCTGGCTCGCGCGAACCATCAGGCTCGGCTATGCGATTCAGTTCGCACGGTCTCCTCCCCGCTTCAGGGGAGTCCGCTTCACTATGGTCGGTGGCAATGCCCCTGTCATGAGAGCGGAGGTCGCCACCCTGCTGGCGAAGGGTGCGATCGAGACTGTCCCTCCAGCCGCAATGAGGTCCGGCTTCTACAGCCCCTACTTCATTGTCCCCAGGAAATCCGGTGGGTTACGGCCAATCCTGGATCTGCGCGTCTTGAACCGTTCCCTTCACAGGCTTCCGTTCAAGAGGCTCATGGCCAAGCGCATTTTCGAATGTGTGCAGCCACAGGATTGGTTTGCAGCGATCGACCTGAAGGACGCCTACTTCATGTCTCCATTTTTTCTCGACACAGACCGTTCTTGCGGTTTGCTTTCGAGGGGCAGGCATACCAGTACGCAGTTCTCCCATTCGGGTTGGCCCTGTCTCCTCGCGTCTTCACGAAGGTCGTCGAGGCAGCCCTTGTGCCGCTACGGCAGCACGGGGTTCGCATCCTGAATTATCTCGATGACTGGCTAATCCTAGCTCACTCTCGGACCAGGGTTGCGAACACAGGGACCTAGTGCTCCGGCACCTAGCCCGTCTGGGCCTTCGGGTCAACTGGGAGAAGAGCAAACTTTGCCCCGTGCAGAGGATCTCTTTTCTCGGTAGGAAATTCGACTCGGTCGCCATGTGCGCGCAGCTTACGAGCGAGCACGCGCAGTCACTGCCGACTTGCCTGAGACAATTTGAGGGCAAGAGTGCGGTTCCACTGAAACTTTTTCAGAGGCTCCTGAGGCATATGGCATCTGCAGCCGCGGCAACGCCGCTCGGATTGCTTCATATGAGACCGCTTCAGCACTGGCTTTGCGATCGAGTCCCGAGGTGGGCATGGCGTCAGGGCACGTTCCGAGTACCAGTTACTCCAACCTGCCATCAGACCTTCTCCCCGTGGACGAATCTCAGCTTTCTCGGGCCCGAGTGCCCTTAGAACGAGTTTCCAGGCATGTTGTTGTCTCAACGGATGCCTCCTCCACGGGCTGGGGCGCCATGTGCAATGGACATGCTGCCGCGGGCTCCTGGACAGGACCCCACCGCCTATGGCATGTCAATTGCCTCGAGTTGCTGGCAGTACGTCTCGCTCTGCACCGCTTCCGGGCGCTGCTCAAGAACCAGCACGTACTAGTCCCATCAGACAATACCGCGTCAGTAGCGTACATCAACCGACAAGGTGGTCTACGCTCCTGCCGTATGTCGCAACTCGCCCGCCACCTCCTCATATGGAGTCAGAAGCATCTGAGGTCGCTTCGAGCCATTTATATTCCGGGAGACCTGAACTGTGCAGCCGACTAGCTCTCTCGGCTTCAGCCTCTTCCGAGAGAATGGAGACTCCATACCCAGGCAGACCCTGTGCAAGATCAGGGAGGACGAGGAGCAGGTCATATTGGTTGCGCCGCACTGGCCCACCCGAACCTGGTTCTCCGAACTTGTACTCCTCGCGACAGCTCCTCCCTGGCCAATTCCTCTGAGGAAGGACCTCCTTTCTCAGGGACGGGGCACCCTTTGGCACCCTCATCCCGATCTCTGGAACCTCCACGTGTGGCTCCTGGACGGGACGAGGCAGGTTTGAGTACCCTACCACCAGCGGTGGTGGCTACCATCACTTCCGCTAGAGCGTCGTCCACTAGGCATGCCTACGCGCCGAAGTGGAACCTCTTCGTCTCTTGGTGCTCTTCTCACTCAGAAGACCCCAGATCATGCCCGATCAGTGTCGTGCTTTCCTTCCTGCAGGATGGGTTGGAGCGAAGCTGTCTCCCTCCACCCTGAAAGTGTATGTTGCCGCTATCGCCGCACATCATGACGCAGTCGAAGGTAAGTCCGTGGGAAAGCACGACCTGGTCATCAGGTTCCTGAGAGGAGCAAGGAGACTACATCCTCCTCGCCCTCCTCTCGTTCCCTCTTGGGACCTCTCAGTGGTTCTAACTGCCCTGCAAAGTGCTCCCTTTGAGCCTCTGCAATCAGTGGAGCTTAAGTTCCTGTCAATCAAGACAGCATTCCTGGTTGCATTGGCCTCCATCAAGAGGGTAGGGGACCTGCACGCATTTTCTGTAGACGAAGCGTGCCTGGAATTCGGGCCGGCCTTCTCTCACGTGATCCTGAGACCCCGGCCTGGATATGTGCCCAAGGTTCCCACCACTCCCTTCCGGGACCAGGTGGTGAACCTGCAAGCGCTGCCCCTGGAGGAGGCAGACCCAGCCTTGGCATTGCTCTGTCCAGTACGTGCCCTCCGTGCTTACGTAGACAGAACGCAATGTTTCAGGACCTTAGATCAGCTCTTGTCTGTTATGGTGGGAAGCTGAAGGGAAAGGCTCTCTCCAAGCATAGGTTGTCTCACTGGATAGTGGACGCCATTGCTTTGGCTTACCAGCAGCAAGGTTGACCATGCCCCCTTGGTGTGACGGCCCACTCCACCCGGAGTGTGGCCTCCTCTTGGGCTCTAGCGCATGGCGCCTCGCTAACAGACATCTGCAGAGCTGCAGGCTGGGCGACACCCAACACATTCGGCAGATTCTACAATCTCCGAGTGGAGCCAGTGTCCTCCCGTGTACTCGCTTCAACCAGCCGGTGCTAGGACCCGCTCAGGTGTCTTCGCTTGCTCGCCATTCCACTCCACGGACTGGATACGTGCGATATTTCCTCAGGTTAGCCTGATAAGCCCTGAGTTCCTCCAGCGCTGTTGACGTCAACGCCAGAGTTATGCCTCCGGCAGCTTTCGCGTTGGCTAGGTGCCACCATGTGCATGGTTCCCCCGCTGGGCGACCCCCACGTGTGTATTTCCACTGTAAGCCTCTCTCGAGCATGTGTCTTTCCCTTGGCAAGCCAGTCTGCCACCCCTGGGGTTGAAATACTCCACCCTACGGGCTGGACACCCCAGTGTTTTCCGTATGCACCCCCCTCCGGGTCATATGTTATTCTTAAGTCCCCCCTTCGGGCGGGCACTGATTGCATATTCCACTGAGATATGCTCCCAGTGTACCTTGGTATTCCTGTGTTAAGTAGGAGTCCTTCGTCCGTGCTAGTCACGACAGGGAGCTCAGACTTACGCAGGGCACTGGAAGACAGCCGAGGTGGCGTGATTGGACTGGGAACCCCATTCGTCGTCATTCGACGTAACTCGAAGTGACAACGAAAGGGAACGTCTCGGTTACGGATGTAACCCTCGTTACGTCTTCCTGTCACTTCCGCTGTACCGCTGGAACAGCCTGAGTTCAGCTTGGCTCCTTCAGCGAAGAAACATATCTGCATGTTGCCGGCTCACTTCCTTATATACCCACACTGTGGGGCGGAGTTACGCTATGCAAATTCAGCAGACCCATGGCATTTGCTTGCCATTGGCTCGTTTTATTACTGTTCGAAGAGGATAGGCTTCTAAGCGAACCCCATTCGTCGTCATTCGACGTAACGTCTCCGTTCCCTACTCAGGGAACGAGGGTTACATCCGTAACCGAGACGTTATTTTCATCTGTATCTGATCTTTTCCTAAATATGAATAAGATGTTGACAGCCAAACACATTTTCGAAAGTGTTCGTCCATTAGACTGGTTTGCAGCGATCGACCTGAAGGACGTGTACTTTCATGTCTCCATTCTTCCTTGACACAGACCGTTTCTTCGGTTTGCTTTCGAGGTGCAGGCATACCAGTACACGGTTCGCCCTGTCCCCTTGCGTCTTCACAAAAGTCGTTGAGGCAGCGCTTGTGCCACTCCGGCAACACAGGGGTTCGCGTCCTGAACTATCTTGATGACTGGTTACTCCTAGCTCACTCTCGAGACCAGGTTTGCGAACACAGGGATCTGGTGCTCCGGCACCTCGCCCGTTTGGGCCTTCGGGTCAACTGGGAAAAGAGCAAACTCTCCCACGTGCAAAGGATCTCTTTTCTCGGTATGGTCGCATCGGTCGCCATGTGCGTGCAGCTTACGAGCGTGTGTGCGCAGTCACTGCTGACTTGCCTGAATCAATTCCAGAGCAAGAATGGCTTCCCGATTGATTCCCGAGATGGGCATGGCAACCAGGCACGCTCCGAGAACCAGTTACTCTGGCCTGCCGTCAGACCTTCACCCTGTGGTTGAAGATCTTCTTTCTACGGGCCCAAGTATCCTTAGAACGAGTTTCCAGGCATGTTGTTGTCTCAACAGATGCCTCCACCACGGGCTGGGGCGCCATGTGCAAGCGACATGCTGCCGCCAGGCACTGATTAACGCACGGGCCTACTGGGCACTTGCCCAGGGCACTGGGCCAGCAGGGGGCCCTGTCAAATTTATATTCTTTTCAAATAATAATTATTTATTTATTTTGTCAGTAAAATTGTGTTGAATATTGTGGAATAATGTGATTATTTTAAGTATTAAGTAAGTATTAACTGGTAAATAAATCAAATAAATAATATGAATGTATTGCTGCACTGTTGAGATGGACATCTAGAGGCAAGTGAAAATCATTGCCTAATATAGGCCTACGGGTAGAAGACGGTTACTCGAAAAACAAAACAAAAATGAGTTTAAAACCATAACCAAGTGGATCAATTAAAAGAAAGAAAAAAGAAGCAAGAGAAGCTCAATTGCTACGCGAGTCGCGACGATAACGATAACCAAACTTCTCATCTGAGCTGCTTCAGCATTCAAACACCTGACCGAGTGACCAGATGACCAATCAAATCACAGTAGGCAGGCTTTATGTTCACAGAAGCGCGAGCCGAGCGCGAATTCCAGCGCAACTCGCTTCACGCTTTAGTTAACTGTCATACAGTGCGAGATAAGAGGCAAAACAGCTGTCTTAAGATTTTAAGCGACCGACAAAAATAATCAGTTTGCAAAGTTCCAACTTTGGGAAGGGAAGATATCCAGGTCAAGATAAAGAGACTGATAGAAGAAAGAGAGGAGATGGAAATGAGAGTGGAAGAGCAGGTATTGCATACTGTGCCCAGAATTAATTCATATGAACAAAAAAAACTAAAAAAATGTTGAAACATGTGGTGAAGGGGGCCTTTGAGACATCCGTGCCCAGGGCACATCATCGCCATAATCCGTCCCTGGCTGCCGCGGGCTCCTGGACAGGACCCCAGCGCCTTTGGCATGTCAATTGCCTCAAATTGCTGGCAGTACGATTCGCTCTGCACCGCTTCCGGGCATTGCTCAAGGGCCAACACGTACTCGTCTGGACAGACAACACGGCCACAGTAGCGTACATCAACCAACAAGGTGGTCTACGCTCCCGTCGTATGTCGCACGCGTTGAAGTGGAACTTCTTCGTCACCTGGTGCTCTTCTCGCAGAGAAGACCCTAAAAAATGCCCGATCAGTGTCGTGCTTTCCTTCTTGCAAGATGGGTTGGAGCGAAAGATGTCTCCCTCCACAAAGTTTAAGTTGCCGCTATCGCCGCACATCACGATGCAGTTGAAGGTAAGTCTTTAGGGAAGCATGACCTGGTCATCAGGTTCCTGAGAGGAGCGAGGAGACTGAATCCTCCTCGCCCTCCTCTCGTACCCTCTTGGGTTGGGACCTTGCAGAGCTCCCTTTGAGGCTTTGGAATCAGTTGACCTTAAGATCCTGTCTATGAAGAAAGCCCTCGTGGGTGCATTGGCCTCCATCAAGAGGGTAGGGAACCGGCAGGCATTTTCGGTTGACGAAGCGTGCCTGGAATTCGGGCCGAATAATTCTCACGTCATGCTGAGACCCCGGCCTGGATACGTGCACAAGGTTCCCACCACTCCATTTCGAGATCAGGTGGTGAAGCTGCAAACACTGCCCCTGGAGGATGCAGACCCAGCCTTGCCACTCCTCTGTCCAGAACGTGCCCTCCATCCTACGTAGACAGAATGCAGTGTTTTAGGACCTCAGACCAGCTCTTTGTCTGTCACGGTGGGAAGCTGAAGGGAAAGGCTGTCTCCAAGCAAATGTTGTCTCACTGGATAGTGGACACAAATGTCAGGGAGGTTTTATAGGTAATGTGCTTCTCTGTACTGTTGGCACCTGCACAGAGAGGATTTTGTATATCTACTTGTCGAATAAAAGTTCTATTTCATTTACTTTTAAAATACATCAAAACAAAATATGATGTAACTGACCCCTGAATGATGAGCAGCAGCTATTGCATCAGTGCATTCACTGTGTTTAGATGTGTTGCTTTCACACCTCTAATGAATAGATCATCTCTGCATTCAGCACAGGTGTTAACAGCACCCTCAGGTACACATTTACTCAACAGCAAACCGTAATGGCTATAATTGGTCTTCAGAGTTTACTGTGGCTGTAATGAACAACCTCAGATGACTTATTATCAGGAGTAAATGAGAAACTTGCCATTGCATGTTTGACAAATCAACAGCTTCAAAGAAACTGGTAGCCAGGCAACAGACAAGTGACCAATCCTGAGTGGCGACTTCACTGCATGCATTCTACCAGCACTGTTTCCTACTGTTTCCTTCCTTTTCTGCTGTGTAACAACAAAAGAGATATGCGCCACCCAATGGTCTAAGTTGACACAATGAACCTTAGATGGCCTGAGCAGAAAAAACAAAAAATATATATATATATATATTGTTATTGATCATATGTGTATGGCGACACGCAGCAGCAGTTTGGGAAGCGTGCAGTGTAGTTTTGTGCTTGTTTGTTGTTTGTTTTGTGTGTTTTTTTATTATTATAAAACAAATTTTATTGTTTAATTACTTATTTTAATATGACAGGCTTTTTCTTTTTTAAGCACTTTTTGAGTGTTTTTTGTGAGTCAAGTCAAGTCAAGTCACCTTTATTTATATAGCGCTTTTTACAATACAGATTGTATCAAAGCAGCTTCACAGTGATAACATGAAAATAATACAAAAAACAATTTCATCATCGTCCACCTTTAAGGCAGATCTATAATATTGTTGAATATTAAATGTCCCCAACTAAGCAAGCCAGAAGGCAAGGCAACAGCGGCAAGGAACCAAAACTCCATCAGGGACAGAATGGAGAAAAAAACCTTGGGAGAACCCAGGCTCAGTCGGGGGCCAGTTCTCCTCTGGCCAATGAGTGAACAGTGTATGAAGTTCAGAATGAATCAGAGTATTTGTCCAGTTCCGGTTGGTTGAGGTCGGAGTGGAGAGGAGGAGAGACTGGTTGACACTTCAGGTCAGCGTCGTCGTCGTGTCCTGGCGCTGGTCCTTCATCAGATCTGGATACGGTCTGGTTCCGGTGGACAGTGGTAAACCTCGGGATAGACAGAGAGACTAATATTAGCGTAGACGCCATCCTTCTTATGATGTACCAAGTACATCAGGATTTACGGGAAGTGTTCCTGGTCCCGGCTGTTCTAAACTATGCAGCCTAACATTGAGTTATAGAAGTCTATAATGTGTTATGTGTATGCTAGGCCGAAGAGATGTGTTTTTAGTCTAGATTTGAACTGACAGAGTGTGTCTGCTTCCCGGACAATGGTAGGAAGACTGTTCCAAAGTTTTGGTGCTAAGTAGGAAAAGGATCTACCGCCAGCAGTCGATTCTGATATTCTAGGTATTATTAACTGGCCGGAGTTTTGAGATCGCAGTAGACGTGAAGGACTATAATGCGTTAAGAGCTCGCTCAAGTACTGCGGAGATAAACCATTTAGTGCTTTGTAAGTGATCAGCAATATTTTAACATTTATACGATGTTTAATAGGCAGCAATGCAGTGTTGACAGAACGGGGCTAATATGGTCATACTTCCTGGTTCTGGTAAGAACTCGAGCTGCTGCGTTTTGAACTAGCTGTAGTTTGTTTATTAAGCGTGCAGGGCAACCACCCAGTAGAGCATTACAATAATCTAGCCTTGAGGTCATAAACGCATGAACTAATTGTTCTGCATTATTCATTGAGAGCATATGACGTAATTTAGAAATATTTTTAAGATGGAAGAAAGCGGTTTTACAGATACTAGACACATGACTTTCAAATGAAAGATTGGTATCAAAGAGCACACACACACACCCACACACCACACACACACACACACACACCACACACACACACACACACACACACACACACACACACACACACACAGGTTCCTAACCGACGACGAAGACTTAACAGAGCAGCCATCAAGTGTTAGACAGTACTCTAGGTTATTACGTGTGGAAGTTTTTTGTCCAATAATTAGAATCTCTGTTTTTTCTGAATTTAGTAGTAGGAAATTACTAGTCATCCAATTTTTTATATCAGCTATGCATTCCGTTAATTTTGTGAATTGGTAGGTTTCGTTAGGTTTTGAAGAAATATACAGCTGAGTATCGTCGGCATAACAGTGAAAGCTAATTCCATGTTTCCTAATGATATCTCCTAATGGTAGCATATACAGAGTGAACAGCAGCGGTCCTAGTACTGAGCCTTGTGGTACGCCATACTGAACTTGTGATCAATAAGACATCTCTTCATTTACTGCTACAAACTGATAACGGTCAGATAAGTATGATTTAAACCATGCTAGTGCAATTCCACTAATGCCAACATAATGTTCGAGTCTATTTAAAAGGATGTTGTGGTCAATGGTGTCAAATGCAGCACTAAGATCAAGTAATACTAATAGAGAGATACAACCACGATCGGATGATAAGAGCAAATCATTTGTGACTTTAACGAGAGCTGTCTCGGTACTATGGTACGGTCTAAATCCGGACTGAAAATCCTCGCAGATATCATTTCTTTCAAGAAAGGAACACAGTTGTGAGGATACTGCTTTTTCTAATATCTTTGACAGAAATGGCAGATTAGAGATCGGCCTGTAATTGACTAGTTTTGTAGGATCAAGTTGCGTTTTTTTAACAAGCGGTTTAATCATAGCTAGCTTAAAGGTTTTTGGTACGTATCCTAGAAACAAAGATGAATTAATGATATTAAGAAGAGGATCTATGACATCTGGAAGCATCTCTTTCAGCAGCTTAGTCGGTATAGGGTCTAACATGCACGTTGTCGATTTAGATGATTTGACGAGTTTGCAAACTTCTTCCTCTCCTATAGCAATGAATGAATCAAATTTTCCCTCAGGGAGACTACAATGCACTTCCTGATGCGATACTGTATTAGACGGTTGCATAGTTATAATTTTGTCCCTGATATTATCGATCTTATAAGTGAAGAAGTTCATAAAGTCATTACTGCTGTGTTGCTTGGAAACTTCTAGGCTTGAAGCTTTCTTTTTCGTTAGTTTAGCCACTGTTTCAAATAAATGTTCAAGTTCTTCTAAGCTATTCGGGATGCTGAGATGATTAAACTGATTAGGAAGATTATTGATAAAGCAATCTTTAGTGGCAGAAGTGATCGGTCTAACATATTTATAACACGGAGTCGGCTTTGCAGCCTTGGCTAAATGTAATTTACACGAGACTAGATAATGATCTGAGATGTCATCGCTCTGCTGCAGTATTTCAACGGCATCAACATCTATTCCATGTGATAGTATTAGATCTAGAGTATGATTACGACAATGAGTCGGTCCTGACACGTGTTGTCTAACTCCAATTGAGTTTATAATGTCTTTAAATGCCAATCCCAATGCATCTTTTTCATTATCTATGTGTATATTAAAGTCACCAACAATTAGTACTTTATCTGCAGCCAATATTAATTCTGATAGAAAGTCCGCAAATTCTTTGATAAAGTCTGTATGGTACCCAGGTGGCCTGTATACAGTAGCCAGCAGAATTTTCAAACGTGATTTATGGTTTACACTATATATTTTTACATTAAGCACCAACACTTCAAAAGAATTATATTTACAACTAGATTTCTTAGTGGTTTTGAAAATATTACTATAAATTACAGCAACACCTCCTCCTTTGCGTTTCAGACGAGGTTCATGTTTATAACCGTAATCTTGTGGGGTTGACTCATTTAAAGCAATGTAATCGTTTGGTTTTAGCCAGGTTTCTGTTAAACACAGCACATCTAGGTTATAATCTGTAATCATATCATTAACTATTAGCGCTTTTGAAGTAAGAGATAGAATATTCAGCAACCCAAGCTTTATCATTTGCTCATTTGTATTATATCTGTTTTTTATTTGTTGAAGATCAATTACATTTTTAACCTTAGATGGGTTTGAACGTATTTTGGATTTCCAAGTTCGGGGAACAGACACAGTCTCTATATGATGATATCTAGGTGAAAGAGGCTCTATATGATGATATCTAGGTGAAAGAGGCTCTATATGATGATATCTAGGTGAAAGAGGCTCTATATGATGGGATTTATCTGACCTTGGTGACGTGAGGCCGCTAGCAGACGGTCGGTTAAGCCAGTCTGTCTGCTTCCTGACCTGAGGCCCAGATTGTCATGTTTTATCTCTAAGACTATGAGCCAAATTACTAGAGAAAAGAGCAGCACCATCCCAGGAGGGACGAATACCATCTCTTTTCAACAGGTCAGGTTTGCCCCAAAAACTTTTCCAATTGTCTATGAATTCTATATTATTTCGTGGACACCACCCAGACAGCCAGCCATTGAGTGAACACAATCTACTAACTATCTCATCACTCCGACGAACAGGAAGGGGGCCAGAGCAGATTACAGTGCTTTACATCGTACTTGCAAGTTCACACACCTCTTTAATATTAATTTTGGTGATCTCTGACTGGCGGAGTCGAACATCATTAGTGCCGACGGGAATAATAATCTTAGAGAATTTACGTTTAGCATTAGCCAGCACTTTCAAATTTGCTTTGATGTCAGGCGCTCTGGCTCCCGGCAAACATGTGACTATGGTGGCTGGTGTCTCTATTTTCACGTTCCGTGTAATAGAATCGCCAATAACTAGGGCACAATCAGAATAATTCTCAGTGGGTGTTTCACTGAGCGGGGCAAATCGATTTGTATTCGGAACGGAAAAGTGTTTTTTTGATCCGCGACTAGAGCGATCCCTCACTGTCACCCATCTGCCCTGCTGCACGGGCTCTACTTCAGCCGGAACCGACTCATGTAAAGAGTTCACTAGGCTAGGCGCATCCAAAATAGTATCTAAAGCTCTAGCACTCTTCTTACTATTCTCGATTAAAGTTTGGATGCGTGTCTCTAGTTCTGAAATCTTCTCCGTCAGCCTGACTGTCTCCTTGCATTTATCACATATAAATCCTATATTGCCGACAGAGAAGGCTATGGTAAACATGTGACATGAAGTGCAGGTGACAATAACAGGAGAAGACATTACTCACCGTGTTTGTTGACTGATTCTTACTCACCTGGGCTTTTATGAACTCAAAGGCGCGGGCGCGCGAGAGAAAAATAAATAACTGAGCGCACGGGTGGTGCGTTAAAAGGCTAGCGAGTTACTAGTGTGTTGTGCTAACAATAACGGAAGCTAGCAATGTCAGGTTAATCTGAGATGTTGAGTAAGCTGTATTTAGTAGTATAAACAACTAGAATTTATAATAAATGATGGTTCAAAAGAGAAAAAAACTCTGTGTGCCTCTCCTGAGCTCCGTGTGCCTCTGCAGTAAAGCCGCAAGTTTCCTCTACTAATACGTAACTCTGGAGAAGGTATTGTTGATCCTCTTGCGGCGTTTCCAGCTGAGGTTATCCAGTCGGATTTTACCGCGGCAAACCGAGAGTGTGTATAAACATGACAATCTGGGGCTCAGGTCAGGAAGCAGACAGACTGGCTTAACCAACCGTCTGCTAGCGGCCTCACGTCACCAAGGTCAGATAAATCCCATCACATAGAGACTCTTTCACCTAGATATCATCACATAGAGCCTCTTTCACCTAGATATCATCACATAGAGCCTCTTTCACCTAGATATCATCACATAGAGCCTCTTTCAACTAGAAATCATCACATAGAGACTCTTTCACCTAGATATCATCACATAGAGCCTCTTTCACCTAGATATCATCACATAGAGCCTCTTTCACCTAGATATCATCACATAGAGCCTCTTTCACCTAGATATCATCACATAGAGCCTCTTTCACCTAGATATCATCACATAGAGACTCTTTCCCCTAGATATCATCACATAGAGACTCTTTCACCTAGATATCATCACATAGAGCCTCTTTCACCTAGATATCATCACATAGAGCCTCTTTCACCTAGATATCATCACATAGAGACTCTTTCACCTAGATATCATCATATAGAGCCTCTTTCACCTAGATATCATCACATAGAGCCTCTTTCACCTAGATATCATCACATAGAGCCTTTTTCACCTAGATATCATCACATAGAGCCTCTTTCACCTAGATATCATCACATAGAGACTCTTTCACCTAGATATCATCATATAGAGCCTCTTTCACCTAGATATCATCACATAGAGCCTCTTTCACCTAGATATCATCATATAGAGACTCTTTCCCCTAGATATCATCACATAGAGCCTCTTTCACCTAGATATCATCATATAGAGCCTCTTTCACCTAGATATCATCACATAGAGCCTCTTTCACCTAGATATCATCACATAGAGACTCTTTCACCTAGATATCATCACATAGAGCCTCTTTCACCTAGATATCATCACATAGAGCCTCTTTCACCTAGATATCATCATATAGAGCCTCTTTCACCTAGATATCATCATATAGAGCCTCTTTCACCTAGATATCATCACATAGAGACTCTTTCACCTAGATATCATCATATAGAGCCTCTTTCACCTAGATATCATCACATAGAGCCTCTTTCACCTAGATATTGTCACAGGTCGGGGTGGACTCCCCTCCCCTTCAGCAACGTACCACCTCGAGGAGTTACCCAGAGACACCAAGAGACAGACAAGGTAATGATCAAAACGTTTATTTTTATTTACTTAAAACAAGTCAACTCTCCTTTTCTATCCAGCAGGTGGCGGGGGTAGTTCACTCTTCAGTCCCTCTCGACCAGAAGTACGTGATGAAGCTTCACACCGTGGTTCCTCTTCGGCTGGAGGTAAGTAGTGGAAGGTAAGCAATGGCTCAGGCACCGGCGGGGGTCTGTACAGCAACTCCTCTTCGGCTGGAGGTAAGTAATGGACGGTAAGTAGTGGCTCAGGCACTGGCGGGGGTTTGCACAGCAACTCCTCTTCGACTGGAGGTAAGTAGTGGGAGGTAAGTGATGACTCAGGCACGGACGGGGGTCTGCACAACAGCTCCTCTTCGGCTGGAGGTAAGTAATGGACGGTAAGTAGTGGCTCAGGCACTGGCGGGGGTTTGCACAGCAACGCCTCTTCGACTGGAGGTAAGTAGTGGGAGGTAAGCAGTGGCTCAGGCACCGGCGGGGGTCTGTACAGCAACTCCTCTTCGGCTGGAGGTAAGTAATGGACGGTAAGTAGTGGCTCAGGCACTGGCGGGGGTTTGCACAGCAACTCCTCTTCGACTGGAGATAAGTAGTGGGAGGTAAGTGATGACTCAGGCACGGACGGGGGTCTGCACAGCAGCTCCTCTTCGGCTGGAGGTAAGTAGTGGAAGGTAAGCAGTGGCTCAGGCACCGGCGGGGGTCTGTACAGCAACTCCTCTTCGGCTGGAGGTAAGTAATGGACGGTAAGTAGTGGCTCAGGCACTGGCGGGGGTTTGCACAGCAACTCCTCTTCGACTGGAGGTAAGTAGTGGGAGGTAAGTGATGACTCAGGCACGGACGGGGGTCTGCACAGCAGCTCCTCTTCGGCTGGAGGTAAGTAATGGACGGTAAGTAGTGGCTCAGGCACTGGCGGGGGTTTGCACAGCAACGCCTCTTCGGCTGGGGGGTGTTAGGTTCTCTATGTGCACAGAATGATGTTAGTGAATCGAAGACTTAACATTCAGCCACTGTATCTTCTTACCACAGGACAGCGAGAGCGGGATCTCGAGGGCAGCGAGCAAGACTCCTTGTGTTCACACAGCCCCAAAGTGTGTATCAACTTCAGTCGTCCACAATTGGGCTCTCTCTCCACAGGACGGCGACAACAACAGTTAAATAGCCACGGGCGGTTTCCCTATGTTCACAGGGCAAACATGATGAACCACAAACTGAACATCCGGCATCCGAATCTTCGTACCACAGGGCAGCGACGACAGCATTCGATGGCCAAGGCCAAGTGCTCACAGAGCAACGATGGCAGTGTGCGCGGGCGGAGGACAATTCTTCTGTGTTCACAGAACAAACGTGATGAGTAACAGACCGAACATCTAGCATCTGAATCTTCTTACCACAGAGCAGCGATGACAGCAGTCGATGGCCAGGGACAAGTGCTCACAGAGCAACGACGGCAGTGTGCGCGGGCAGAGGACAATTCTTCTGTATTCACAGAACAAACGTGATGAGTAACAAATTAGACATCCAACGGCTGAATCTTCTTACCGCAGTACAGCGATGTCAGCATTCCACGTCAGCGAGCAGTTTCTCAATATCCTCTTCCACTTGGACAGGACGAAGTCGCATTCCTACACAGCGTATACTCAATACACAACAGTTAGCACATTTCAGTTCGGCCTTCAGAGCCTACAAAGAGACGACTGAGAACAGGCAGACGTAAAACTTCAGTTTCCACACTAGTGCATAATTCAGTCACTTCAAATGATCACACGTGTGCACTTTCACAATAAGCACTGCAACTCACATCAACTCACAGTGAATAAGGTCTCTTATCGTAGCCCCCAGTCGACTCGCTCCGCTCCACTGGCAAACTGAACATCCAAACTGTATATATCGTTGGCGCTAGAGTCTCGACTGGCATTAAACAGTTCCGAACAGGACTCACCGGACGCCGGGGGGTTTTACCACATCATAGCATTTTCTTCCTAGTAGGGAGTTCTTTCCCGATCGGTCCTCTGATCGTCCGATACAACCAGTAGATCAGCCGCAACGGATCGTCTCCAACCTGAGTTCGTCCAGAAAGTCCTCTTGCCCAAACCTCCCGCACAAAGCGCAGACTTCGCTGTCACGTTTCCCGAAAAGAACACACCCTTCTGCCCATCAACCGGATCCTTTTATAATCCCCCTCACGGCTCAATCTCTGCTTCTCGCCCAGCTGTCACTCATTTTCCTAATCAGCAAGCTCCGTCGGGTTGTTTACACCGGAAGAAACCGGAACTGTTCCGGTGTTCCATCGAACTCGCTCCCTCTAGGAACAAAACTAGAGCGGGGCAGTTCCACTTGATCGTCACCCCGTGACAATATCATCACATAGAGCCTCTTTCACCTAGATATCATCATATAGAGACTCTTTCCCCTAGATATCATCACATAGAGACTCTTTCCCCTAGATATCATCACATAGAGCCTCTTTCACCTAGATATCATCACATAGAGACTCTTTCACCTAGATATCATCACATAGAGCCTCTTTCACCTAGATATCATCACATAGAGCCTCTTTCACCTAGATATCATCATATAGAGCCTCTTTCACCTAGATATCATCATATAGAGACTGTGTCTGTTCCCCGAATTTGGAAATCCAAAAAACGTTCAAACCCATCTGAGGTTAAAAATTTAATTGATGTTCAACAAATAAAAAACAGATATACAGTTTTTTTCGATTGCTAAACGACAGTGAGCACAACTGGAGCTACATGTGCAAAACTCTAACTACAGTCTGCACTACCAACAGTCACCTGAGCTAAACAGTTCACATCACCTGCAAAACTCACTCCAAGCAACACAACTCTTAACACGTGGCTCAAAACAGGCTCAGTGCAGCCAAACACTGTGCACAACCCTCACTGAGATAGCACACACTGTCACTCAGAACACACTGAGAGTAAAAACACTGGCATCAAACACCAATACAGAAAATACTAACTTTTCATCTTTACAGTTTGAACAATTTCAGTGACTTCATACAAAGTCATATTTTCTTCAAAGAAAAGAGTGACATTCTTTCAGATTTATTAAAATTTTTAGAACATAATTCTTTAAGGTAAATGAAAATTAGCAGTTTGGTTCAATGGTCTGTAGTAATTTACGGAATTACAGTAATGAGGAAAAAAAGGTAGAAACTAAAAGTACATGTAATTCAAACAAATAATTGAGGGGCTAATCCTGCCTCTCTCTAGCATCAGGCCACAGGTTTTCATCAACATCACATCTAATGTTCTCTCTTGCCATGCACCTGCGGAAGAACCTTCTGGAGTGCCTTATCCATCCCTGCAGTCCTCTGGACTCGTGTCCTCACATCCGGCTTACTGTAACTTACTGTAATATATATCTGTGTAAATATTCTATAATTGCAATACAAAATATATTCCTGTAATGTTCTCATTTACTGTAAGGATGTAAATCTCACCTGTTTCAGCTGAAGTTGCCATCAGCAGTGTTTGAAAGGCACAAGACTGAAATCTATTCTGTTTTGAATGTGTGGTTCACAGTTTTGACAGCAGTGTGTTAGCATTTGAACAAAGTGCTGTAAAGCCACAGTGTTGTGCAGGTTGTGGTTAAAGTCATGGGATAAGTGTGTAGAGTTTTGAAAACTGTGTTCAAGCAATGAAAAACGAACTAGAGTTTGGTCCACATGAACTGCTGCTGTGCAGACTGTAGTTAGAGTTTTGCACATGTAGCTCCAGTTGTGCTCACTGTCGTTTAGCAATCGAAAAAAACTGTAATACGGATGAGCAAATGAATAAAGCTTGGGTTGCTGAATATTCGATCTCTTACTTTAAAAGCGCTTATAGTTATTGATATGATTTCAGATTATAACCTTTATAACCAGATTATAATGTGCTGTGTTTGACAGAAACCTGGCTAAAACCAAACGATTACATTGCTTTAAATGAGTCAACCCCACAAGATTACGGTTATAAACATGAACCTCGTCTGAAACGCAAAAGAGGAGGTGTTGCTGTAATTTATAGTAACATTTTCAAAAGCACTAAGAAATCTAGTTTTAAATATAATTCTTTTGAAGTGTTGGTGCTTAATGTAAAAATATATAGTGTAAACGATAAATCACGTTTGAAAATTCTGCTGGCTACTGTATACAGGCCACCAGGGCACCATACAGACTTTATCAAAGAATTTGCGGACTTTCTATCAGAATTAGTATTGGCTGCAGATAAAGTACTAATTGTTAGTGATTTTAATATACACGTAGATAAGGAAAAAGATGCATTGGGATTGGCATTTATCCCTCTGGGGACGAATTGGGCGGTACCGCCCAAAATGGCATACTTTTACAAATGTGCAATTATCTTCAAAACTATTAATGATAGAGAGGTGCGGTCTTTTTTGCCGTCTTCCTCAGATTCCGCTGAAAACAGTGATATCCCGTTTGTATTATACACACACTTCGCTGTTGCGCAATACCACTGCATAAAAAGGCCAATGAAATCGATGTTGTTAGGCAAATTCCACCAATGGAAAAATTGCCGCTGGGAGGATTTTTTTTTTTACCCAATCAGAGGAAGGTTACCATGACGTAGTCTAGCCAATCAGAGGACTCTGTAGCCTTCAACATGTACAAACAAACAGCATCATGTGGACGGAGAATGAGACAGATAGCGAACGGAGCGGAGTATTACAGAGCGCACAGAGATCTATATAAGAGACAGACAGAATAACTTAAATAGCATTATTATTGTATTGTTTTAGCACTTTTATGATGGCAAGCAGTACAAGAACAAGCTCTGGAACAATTACTGGAAAGTAAATCTGCCAGGTTGTGAGTGTGTCTGTTCTTCAGAGCAAGCAGGTCTCATTTAGTTCGAAGCAGACCGCTTTTTCACGCCTGGGACTGTTTGTAAAAAAAGTTCCTTATTTCATTGTTCTTAACACATTTGTTTGAACAATTACAAATGGCTGTCAAGCAAAGGGTTTAACAAATATTTTTTTGGTTCAAAAACTGTTCACTATTGTTGTGTGAGGTGTGATTTTCAGTAATAAATGACAAAAATCTAATTTACGTTTTTGAAATTCTCTCGATTATTGTAAATTTTTCACTCATACTTCCTTTATAAACACATTACATGCATGCTTATGTTAGCTTAGGGTCTTCTGAATCCATAGATACCAAACACATGGTGTTCCATCTCCATTACATATGGTTTATAAGCCCAAATGTAAAAATAGAGAAAACGGACCAAAAAGGGCTTAGTCCCCAGAGGGTTAAAGACATTGTAAACTCAATTGGAGTTAGACAACACGTGTCAGGACCTACTCATTGTCGTAATCATACTCTAGATCTAATAATATCACATGGAATAGATGTTGATGCTGTTGAAATACTGCAGCAGAGCGATGACATCTCAGATCACTATCTAGTCTCGTGTAAATTACATTTAGCCAAGGCTGCAAAGCCGACTCCGTGTTATAAATATGTTAGACCGATCACTTCTGCCACTAAAGATTGCTTTATCAATAATCTTCCTAATCAGTTTCATCATCTCAGCATCCCGGATAGCTTAGAAGAACTTGATATTGCAACAGAAACTTTTAACTCTCTCTTTTCCAGCACTTTAGACACAGTTGCTCCGCTGCGCTTAAAGAAGATTAAAGAACATAGGCCAACGCCGTGGCACAACGAGCACACTCACACACACACACACACACACTCACACACACACACTCAGGCCCTTAAGAGAGCAGCCAGAACAATGGAGCGCAACTGGAAGAAAACAAAACTAGAGGTGTTTCGGATTTCATGGAAGGAGAGCTCGATTGCTTACAGAGAGACTTTAAAAGCTGCTAGATCTGCTTATTTTTCAACCCTATTAGAAGAAAATAAACATAATCCTAGGTATTTATTTGAAACAGTGAAACAGTCGACAACTTGTATGTTAGACCCTATACCGACTAAGCTGCTGAAAGAGATGCTTCCAGATGTCATAGATCCTCTTCTTAATATCATTAATTCATCTTTGTCTCTAGGATACGGTCCAAAAACCGTTAAGGTAGCTATGATTAAACCGCTTGTTAAAAAAACGCAACTTGATCCTACAAAACTAGTCAATTACAGGCCGATCTCGAATCTGCCATTTCTGTCAAAGATATTAGAAAAAGCAGTATCCTCTCAACTGTGTTCCTTTCTTGAAAGAAATTATATCTGCGAGGATTTTCAGTCCGGATTTAGACCGTACCATAGTACCGAGACAGCTCTCGTTAAAGTCACAAATGATTTGCTCTTATCATCCGATCGTGGTTGTGTCTCTCTATTAGTATTACTGGATCTTAGTGCTGCATTTGACACCATTGACCACAACATCCTTTTAAATAGACTCGAACATTATGTTGGCATTAGTGGAATTGCACTAGCATGGTTTAAATCACACTTATCTGACCGTTATCAGTTTGTAGCAGTAAATGAAGAGATGTCTTATCAATCACAAGTTCAGTATGGCGTACCACAAGGCTCAGTACTAGGACCGCTGCTGTTCACTCTGTATATGCTACCATTAGGAGATATCATTAGGAAACATGGAATTAGCTTTCACTGTTATGCCGACGATACTCAGCTGTATATTTCTTCAAAACCTAACGAAACTTACCAATTCACAAAATTAACGGAATGCATAGCTGATATAAAAAACTGGATGACTAGTAATTTCCTACTACTAAATTCAGAAAAAACAGAGATTCTAATTATTGGACAAAAAAACTTCCACACGTAATAACCTAGAGTACTGTCTAACACTTGATGCTGCTCTGTTAAGTCTTCGTCGTCGGTTAGGAACCTGGGTGTGTGTGTGGGTGTGTGTGTGTGTGTGTGGGTGGGTGGGTGCTCTTTGATACCAATCTTTCATTTGAAAGTCACGTATCTAGTATCTGTAAAAACGCATTTTTCCATCTTAAAAATATATCTAAATTACGCCATATGCTCTCATTGACAAATGCGGAACAATTAAATAATGAGTTCACGACCTCAAGGCTAGATTATTGTAATGCTCTACTGGGTGGTTGCCCTGCACGCTTAATAAACAAACTACAGCTAGTTCAAAACGCAGCAGCTCGAGTTCTTACCAGAACCAGGAAGTATGACCATATTATATGAGGTGCCCCTAGGGACATTATTCAGAATTACCATGCATATACATGTACTTTTCCTCTCACATACACATATGAAACCAAATTCATTCACATACTATAATGAAATGATCACACACATACAAGTGAAATGCTTTTACACACACAACTGAAACGCTCTCATACATACAACTGAAAATAGTTCGCTCACACACACAACTGAAATGCTCACACACACACAACTGAAATGCTCACACACACACAACTGAAACGCTCACACACACGCAAATGAAATGCTCACACACATACAAGTGAAACGCTTTCACAAACACAACTGAAACGCTCTCATACGTACAACTAAAAATATTAGGCTCACACACACAACTGAAACGCGCTCACACACACAACTGAAACGCTCACACACACGCAAATGAAATGCTCACACACATACAAGTGAAACGCTTTCACAAACACAACTGAAACGCTCTCATACGTACAACTGAAAATATTAGGCTCACACACACAACTGAAACGCGCTCACACACACAACTGAAACGCGCTCACACACACAACTGAAACGCGCTCTCACACACAACTGAAACGCGCTCACACACACAACTGAAACGCGCTCACACACACAACTGAAACGCGCTCACACACACAACTGAAACGCGCTCACACACAACTGAAACGCGCTCACACACACACACAACTGAAACGCACTCACACACACAACTGAAACGCACTCACACACACAACTGAAACGCGCTCACACACACAACTGAAATGCGCTCACACACACAACTGAAACGCACTCACACACACAACTGAAATGCTCACACACAACTTAAACGCTCACACACACGCGACTGTGTAAGCGTTTCGAGAGTATAAAGTAACAAGCAATTTTGGGGGGAATAACCTCAGTAGCTATAGGCTAATATAATAATAAAAAAACACTTCACATATAAAAAAGAAATATAATACAAACACATTTCCAAAACTGTAAAAGGTTACGTTATTTAAAAATTAAAAATAAACTCAAATAATAATAATTATTATTATTATTACTATTATTTTTATTACATTTAGGCTACATATTTAGAAGATGCTATCTAAAACAACTTACAAAAGAGGAACACATGCAATTAGTCAAATGTCAGTCATAATACAGCTCATACAGGGTTTTATTCGATTATCACAAATAAACACAAGATTTTGACGCATATCCAAGGGTTTGTGTGGAGTGTGAGCGCGCACTGCATGTCACGGACGCGCGGGCGCGAACACTTGTATTTTCCTAAAGACGAATAGCAGGTAAAGTCTCTTTAATAGAAATAAGGCAAAGCCTATAACCCTAACCCTAACCCTTATTGTTTGTCTGTCTCAGTATCTAGATATATATTATGGAGAAACAAGAATTCAAAACGTTGTGTTGTTCCCTACCCTCGTTTTATCTCTGGTGGGGACGCGCATCAGCTTTGCGTTGCTTGTTTGGGAGTAGAGCATACCCAGTCAGTTCTCGAGGGGGCTGACTGAGTATTGCGAGAGGTTGTCTGTTTCACCTCGCTCCCCCCGGGCGTCCTTTGAGGAGGACGGTTCGGTGCGCGCTCCCCGAGGCGCAAGTCCTTGACGCTCGACGCGCATCTTGGGGAGCGCAAATGGATCTAACAGCGAGGTTTGAGACGGGCGCGCCCTATCTCTGCCTTCACGTGTTAAATCCAGTGGCTTATCTCAGGGAGAAGCACGCGCTGCGGTTTCTTCTCCCCGGGATGAGACACTCGTGCTGCGATCTCCAGTTCCGAGGAATTGGTGATCGTTAGTGTTTAAAAAGGATATATGTGTATATATATATATATATATATATATATATATATATGAATAAAGCAGATGTGTGTGAGTTTTCAATGAATAAATAAATAAGTCAGCTCATAACTCTGTTGTATAAAGAGGAGCTTATAAAAGGAGGTTTTATTTTGTGCTGATTGCCGAGTTAAATGTTTTCTGGCCAGCTGAACATTATGAGAGTGAGAATATAAGTAAATCTCTATATCTCAGCCTCCTCGTCGGGGATTGCCGTTTTTTCCTATCTCCACACTGAGAAGTTGAGATCGTGGAATAAACCGGTTTCTATTTTATGTGTTTATCCCCAAAACTTCTACTAAAGTAATGTTTTGAGTATTAAATATCATAGTTTTTCTGTTTTTCTGATGTAAAGAAAAATAAAGAAAAAATATGTCTGTTCTCTGAACGCTTCGCTTTCAAAAAAATTAAGATATAAACTATCCAGCGGCGCTCCAGAGGTGTCTTCCTCACCGATCTAATGTTCCTGAGACTGCTGGGCGGGAGTTAGAACTAAGATAGTTAGAGGTAGGCAAGATCTGAGGACTGTCGTTATCTCTAATAAAACTTAGACACAAAGTCCTGACGCTGAGGCTATCAGGCTTCTGAAGGTTCCTCCGGGCAGGGACGGTTTTGAGAAATCGTTTCTCCTCGGCGACCTCTAGGGTGCGACTCTTTGAGGAGGGTCGCAGCGCTGCCAGTTCGTTTGTTCCCTGCCGGTTTCCCCTTCAGGGCACCGAGGTGTCAGCGTCCCCAAACGATCCTCCGAGGAGGGTTGTAGAACGGTCAGTTCGGTTGTTCCCTGCCGGTTCGCCGCTTCAGGGCACTGAAATGACTGTTCAACCAAATCCAGAGGCCAGTCTCGAGAGACTGGTGCCCTTAGCAGAATTTCTGGCAGCGTGGAAACTACTGCCACATATTTCTCAGTGGGTCCTGCACACTATAGAAAAGGGTTTCAGAATTCAGTTCGGTTCTCGTCCGCCCAGATTTCTAGGGGTCCTCCCCACAGTGGTGGACCTCGAGCAGGCTCTGGTTATGGAGCAGGAAGTACTGAGACTTCTGCAAAAAGGAGCTATAGAAGGGGTTACAGCCGCTACTTCATTGTTCCGAAAGAGGATGAGGGGTTGCGTCCTATTCTAGACCTGTGTCAATTAAACAGCAGGTTTCAGAATCTCATGTTCAAAGAATGCTTACGCTAATATAATTGTGTCACAGATTCAGCCCGAGGACTGGTCTGTCACAATAGACTTGAAGGATGCTTATCTATCCATCCTCATTACAGGAGGTTCCAGAGGTTTGCTTTCAGGGGTGAAGCATACCAGTATCGGGTTCTTCTATTCGGCCTAGGTTTATCACCCCGCATCTTTACAATATGCGTGGATTCAGCTCAGCTCCTCTGAGACTCCAGGGCATTTGCGTATTATACTATATCGACGATTGGTTGATCCTAGCTCAATCTGAGCAGATGGCAGTTCGGCATTGAGATGTCGTTCTGTCCCATTTAAAGATGTTGGGGTTGCGACTCAATACCAAGAAGAGTGTGCTCCTCCCAGCTCAGAGGACCACTTTTCCAGGTGTTATAAACGATTCGCCGTAAATGGGGTAAAACTAGGCCAGTCACTCACTGTGGAACAGTTTCAGACTGTTGGGTCTCATGGCAGCTGCGTCCAACGTTATTACTTTTGGCCTTCTGTACATGAGACCCCTGCAGTGGTGGCTCAGGACCAAGGGGTTTTCTCCGAGGGGAAATCCGTTTTCGCATGATCAAGGTCACGCGGCTATGCCTACATGCCTCGGTCATGTGGAAGAACCTTGGTTCCTCGCCCAGGCCCAGTGTTGGGGGCTTCTTGTCGACGCTTATGCTATCGACGGATGCTTCCCTCACAAGTGGGGGGTGATCATGAGTGGTCACTCGGCGAAGGGTCTTTGGCAGGACCATCTCCGTTTGGCACATAATTGGATAGAAGTGATGGCGGTATTCCGAGAATCTCAATACTTCCTGTCGGACCCGAGAGGTCACCATGTGCCTGTCCTTCTGGACAACACACTGATGGTCTCGTATATCAGAGCAGATATCCTGTTGAGGCAGGGGCTGAGGCCCGGGGAATGGACACTTCACCCCGAGGTGGTGGAGCTTCTTTGGGAGAACTTCGGTTAAAACTTTGCCCTTGTGGTTATCCCTGACGCATCCAGCACCGCTTGGACTGGATGTGATTGTGTTAGGTGTGGTCGAGGCTACACCTGTATGCATTTCCCGATATCTTTGCTCCCGGGAGTTACCCTGATCTGGAGTCATGGATGCTGTGGGCTCGGCCTCTGAGGGGGCCCAGCTCATAGATTCAGGTCTCTCGACTGAGGTCGTGGAGACCATACTCCAGTCTAGAGCTCCCTCCATGAGAAGACTGAATATGCATTGAAATCTAAACTGGGATTTGCACCTGGTATGGTGGTAGTCTTTCTTCACCCCAGGCCGGGTTGTATTCCTAGGTCCCTACTCAATTTGCGGGTCATTTGTGCTGCAGGCCTTCTGTCCTCCACCTAGTCAGGAAAAGCTAAAGACAGATATTGAGCAAGCGAGTAGTTGAGACTATCTCACTTGCTTATGTAGCGGCTGGACAGTCTTCACCTTTGGCCGTCCGGGCCCACTCTACTTGGAGTATGGCTGCCTCTGGGCTTTAAATTCAGGAGTTTCTCTCCACGACATCTGTAATGCGGCAGGCTGTTCCTTACCGCATACATTTGTCCATTTTTATGACTTGGACCTAGACTCCACTCCAGGGTCTAGGGGGCTTGTTTCTTAGTGTGCGCACAGTCTTCATACAGTACAGGCATTTGTCATATGGCGTCGTGGGTATAGGGTTCCCACCGCGTCTCAACACAGCTCGAGTTCCATTGAAAGGGAACGTCTCAGGTTACGTATGTAACCCTGGTTCCCTGAGAGGGAACGAGACGCTGCGTTGCTTTGCCATACTCCCTGCATACCTGTGATCATCTTGCTTCAGGCTTTTTCAAAGCTGTGTGTTATGATCTCGGGAGTGCTTTATAGCTTCCTGGTCGATGACGTCACCCGCCTATGAAGTCTCCCTTTTTCCATTGGACTGATTTTACACGTGCTTCACGACGCAATCACGCAAGGCGTTCCCACCGTGTCTCAACGCAACGTCTCGTTCCCTCTCAGGGAACCAGGGTTACATACGTAACCTGAGACGTTTCGCTTCCCACTGACTTTTATTGTATTTTTTGTCCATATAATGGATGTCATTGGGAACTGAAATCTTTTTATTACACATATGTTCAATTCAATAGCTTTTTCACTGTACAGTATAAAAATTATTTAACCATTTTTGATAATGTGTTCTGTACACGGGACAGTTATTGCCCACCTATTACATTGCAATTTTACAGGGTAAACTGGGAGGATTATGGACAGCTCAAGCATTCTTGAGTTCCAATGGATGACATAACCCCTCTATTTCTGGACCCTATTCCTAATTCACAGAAATCATCTTAACCACACCAAGGGACCCCTCAGATGAGTTTCAGGAGCCGCTTAAAGGAAGGGTGATCTACAGTGGCTGATTACTGATTAAAGCAAAAACCTCCACACCTGTGTTCAGTTCAGTTCCACCTGTGCATTGCTTTCATGTGGAAATACTAAACAATAACAAGACAATGAAGCTCAGGTAAAGGACTAGATGTTACAATCTGGGCTGAAGAAATTAATTGCATTTCAAGGCTAATGTTAAAAAGAAAAGATTAAAAAAAATAATAATAAAAAAACGTTTGTATGTTTCATCATCAGTGGGCGGTAGATGGGTGGGCCGTCTGATCCAAACACTGTATAAATTATATGACATTAAAGTGAGCAGAACAGACTCCTAACATGAGGAGACTCACTCATGGCCTATGAGACAGAGGATCATGAGACTCAATACTGCTTTCCTGCCATCAACTCATCATGTATCAAGGGAATGCGCTCTAAATATGAATACAATATCATGTATGTGTTTGTATCATTGCTGTCAGCATGGACTGTGTTTCTGAACCTGCTGGTGATCATCTCTATCTCTCATTTCAAGAAGCTTC
This sequence comes from Phoxinus phoxinus, assembly GCF_949152265.1. Lineage (NCBI taxonomy): Eukaryota > Metazoa > Chordata > Actinopteri > Cypriniformes > Leuciscidae > Phoxinus > Phoxinus phoxinus. The sequence continues at coordinate 39,411 of NC_136885.1, forward strand.
ACACTCCAACAAACCTGATTATTCTCTCTCTGGCTGTGGCCGACCTGCTTATGGGACTTGTGATACCCGTAGAGGCCACTAGGCAGATTGAGACGTGTTGGTACTTTGGAGACACTTTCTGTAAACTGTTTGTTATAATCCTTGGATTGCTCTTCTCAGGATCTCTCAGTAATTTAGTTTTAATTGCTGTTGATCGTTATGTGGCTGTGTGTCACCCTTTACTGTACCCACAGAAAATAACCACAACTAAAACTTTAATAACCATCTGTCTGACCTGGGTTTGTTTTTCAACTTATACCACTATCCTTGTAATTAATGGATATTTTGACACTTCACTCAGAACAGACGTGTGTTTTGGAGAGTGTTCGGTTCCGATGGGTTTTGCCTGGATAGTTACTGATCTGTTCATGTCTTTTATTTTACCATGTACTCTAATCATAACTTTATATTTGAGGATTTTCTATGTAGTACATCAGCAGGTGAAAGTTATAAACTCTCTGATGAAGGGTGGTAAATGTGTAATGGAAGGTTTAGTGAGGAGGAAATCTGAGAGTAAAGCTGCTCTGACATTAGGAATCATTGTGATAGTTTATCTGCTGTGCTTTATTCCATACTATATCTGTTCTATGTCAGTAATCTCTCCCACAACCATAAATGTTTTGACGTGGGTCTTGTACGCAAATTCAGGTCTGAATCCACTGATATATGCTTTATTTTATCCCTGGTTTAAAAAGACAGTTAAACACATCTTAACTCTGAAAATATTTCAGCCAGCATCCTCTCTGGTCGATATTTTTACAGAGCATCAATTGTAATTAAACTGGTAAAGCTGTCACTCATAAAGAATATGATTATCTTTGTAGGATTTATATTTGTAATTGACACTACATGTATCTTAGTATGCAGCTTATTTCAGAGAGTATGTTTTCTGCATTTGATCTTCAATTTTAACACTTCTTTCCACATACATTGAAATAAATTGACACATAAACTGTATTAAATTAGCTCATTAAATAAACTGAGCAAGCAGCATAAATCCTCAACGTACTGGAATAAATGGTAAAAGTAGATATTATGTGCTTTTTGCTTAATCACTTTCATCAGTCATGTTAAAGCTGTGTTATCAAAAACATAATGACAAAAAAGGGACAGTCATACAGAACTAAACTCGGTAAAAAAAGTGATGTCCTCTAACTTTCAACTGCTTTTATTTCCAGAAAATGTCTTAATGAATAAATAGTGGTATGAACATAAAAAGATTCAACATCATAAACATAAACAAGTTTAGCAGACATTTGATGAAAAGAAATGGAACAATGAGTCCCTGAACAATATCAAAATAAGCAGTCATATCTGGTGTAGCCAGTAGCTGTTCCACAGAGCATCTCCTCCTCGTGGACTGAAGCAGACTGGCCGTTTCTTGCTGTGAGATGTGACCCCACTCTTCCACCTCTCAACGTTCTCAAACATGGTTCCTGGATTAGAAATCACAGTTTGTGTGCGTATAACATAAAACATGGACATCCGACATGTGTGGTGCGTGTGTTTTCATTCATTTACACACACACACACACACACACACACACACACACACACACACACACACACACACACACACACACACACACACACACACACACACACACACACACACAACAACAACAACATCAACAACAGTGTACAACAGTGTAATTATATATTTAAGTACTGAGCAATATTAATTAACAACATGTAAGGTTAGGGTAGCATTAAAGTTTGGTTTAGAAATAGTTGCATGTAATTATGCATAATTTACTGTTATTACTATGGTAAATAATATTTTACAATATATAAGAAGGACACTGTAAAATAAAGTGTTACCAAATTATGCAATGTTAATATGTTGAATATGGTGCATATTTCTATAGTAAGCATTCATAGAAAAATCTAATAAAGATAACTATAAAATAATGTGACACATCATGACACATTTAATTAGGTGAACTAATGATCTATTAAAAACATTATGCAAACACAATAAAAATATGTAATTTATTTTAGCTATGCTTCTCTGTTTATGTTTCTCTCAGATGGCATCTCCGTCATACTACCAATGTAGGAGTGAAATATAACATCAGATCTGTCATTTCACTCATTATTACAACAGAGGAAATAAATATTCTCTCAGTCCATGACATAAACTACAATGTGTTTGTGATTTACCAACCGAAATATAAATTGAATACAAAAAAATTAGTGACAAAATGACAATCAGTCAAGATTTAGACCAGAAAGGTTGCTTTGCTGAAATATCATATAGTGGGAAATCAGGAAAGCAGATGAAATGTTATTATTATTATTATTTTAAACTGTCACAATGAGTCCTAACATCAGAGTAGATTTACTTTCAGATTTCTTCCTTACTGAACCTTTATTTGCACATTTACTATTCATCAGAGAGTTTATAACTTTAACTTGCTGATGTACTATATTGAAAATTCTCAAATATAAAGTTATTATCAGGGTGCAAGGACATGTTTAGATCCCTGCTAAACTCATTATAAAGGGACATTGATCCGTGAGACATGTCATCATGTCTGCTGCTAAGACCAGCACCATTGTAAGCAAAACTAGCAGAGACAGATGCTCATTAAAGTTTCATTAAAAAGTGAATGTGCAATTGCAGAGCAATTCTTTTTCTGTTTACCACTCATCCAAAGTGACCCCCAAAGTGTCACGACAATACAAATACTGCCTGATGCTAGAACTATTTATTATACACCACATATTTATACTTTACAACAAGAATTTATCTTAAGGCCTGTTCGCATCAAGGACAATAAAGGGCCCTATTTTAACGATCTAAGCACATGGTCTAAAGCGCAAGGCACAGTGCAGTTAGGACGTGTCCGAATCCACTTTTGCTAGTTTAACGACAACGATGAAAAAAATGGTCTGTGCGCCCGGTGCATGGTTTAAAAGGGTTGTCTCTATTCTCTTAATGAGTAATGGGTGTGTTTTGTCCCTATTCTCTTAATGAGTAATGGGTGTGTTTTGTCTCTATTCAGTATACAGTATTAACCCTCTGGGGTCTGAGGTGTTTTCTGGGCCCTGGAGGTGTTCTGACATGCTCTGACATTTGTGCTTATTTCTGTTACTTGTGACATTTTCATGGCTAAAGTATTATTACACTGCATTCAGCACAAACTCTGCTACAATAATATGTCAGCAGCATGTATGTAAAATTTTGTAAAAAAATGTAAAAAAAAAAAAAGTAAAAAAAAAGCTGTGAACATGAACACCCCTCCTTGAACTGCCACCTTAACGTGGTGGAGGGGTTTGAGTACCCGAATGACCCTAGGAGCTATGTTGTCCGGGGCTATATGCCCCTGGTAGGGTCTCCCAAGGCAAACAGGTCCTAGGTGACGGGTCAGACTAAGAGCGGTTCACACGCACCCTTATGATGAGCAACAAATCGAGGACCGTGACGTCGCCCGGTATGGCGCAGCCGGGGCCCCACCCTGGAGCCAGGCCCGGGGTTGGGGCTCGTATGCGAGTGCCTGGTGGCCGGGCCTCCCCCCACGGGGTCCGGCCGGGCTCAGCCCGAAGGAGCGACGTGGGGCCGCCTTCCCGTGGGCTCACCACCTGCAGGAGGGGCCATAAGGGGCCGGTGCTGAGAGGATCGGGCGGCAGTCGAAGGCGGGGGCCTCGACAACCCGATCCCTGGACACGGAAACTAGCTCTAGGGACGTGGAATGTCACCTCGCTGGCGGGGAAGGAGCCTGAGATTGTGCGTGAGGTTGAGAGGTTCCAACTAGAGATAGTTGGTATCACCTCTACGCACGGCTTAGGCTCTGGAACCACACTCCTTGATAGAGGATGGACTCTTCACCACTCTGGAGTTGCCCATGGTGAGAGGCGGCGGGCTGGTGTGGGTTTGCTTATAGCCCCCCAGCTCTGCCCCCATGTGTTGGAGTTTACCCCGGTGAACGAGAGGGTCGTTTCCCTGCGCCTACGGGTCGGGGATAGGTCTCTCACTGTTGTGTGTGCCTACGGGCCAAACGGCAGTGCAGAGTACCCGGCCTTCTTGGAGTCTCTGGGAGGGGTGCTAGAAAGTGCTCCGACTGGAGACTCCGTCGTTCTACTGGGGGACTTCAATGCTCACGTGGGCAACGACAGTGTAACCTGGAGGGGCGTGATTGGGAGGAACGGCCCTCCCGATCTGAACCCGAGCGGTGTTCAGTTATTGGACTTCTGTGCTAGTTACAGTTTGTCCATAACGAACACCATGTTCAAGCATAAGGGTGTCCATCAGTACACGTGGCACCAGGACACCCTAGGCCGTAGGTCGATGATCGACTTTGTGGTTGTTTCATCTGACCTGCGGCCGTATGTCTTGGACACTCGGGTAAAGAGAGGGGCGGAGCTGTCAACTGATCACCACCTGGTGGTGAGTTGGATCCGATGGCGGAAGAGGAAGCTGGACAGACTCGGCAGACCCAAGCGTACTGTAAGGGTTTGCTGGGAACGTTTGGCCGAGTCTCCTGTCAGAGAGATCTTCAACTCCCACCTCCGGCGGAGCTTCGACCGGATCCCGAGGGAGGCTGGAGATATTGAGTCCGAGTGGACCATGTTCTCCACCTCCATTGTCGAAGCGGCCACTCGGAGCTGTGGCCGTAAGGTCTCCGGTGCCTGTCGAGGCGGCAATCCCCGAACCCGGTGGTGGACACCGGAAGTAAGGGATGCCGTCAAGCTGAAGAAGGAGTCCTATCGGGCCTGGTTGGCTTGTGGGACTCCTGAGGCAGCTGACGGGTACCGGCAGGCCAAGCGAACTGCAGCCCGGGTGGTTGTGGAGGCAAAAACTCGGGCCTGGGAGGAGTTCGGAGAGGCCATGGAAAATGACTATCGGCTGGCCTCGAAGAGATTCTGGCAAACCGTCCGGCGACTCAGGAGAGAGAAGCAGTGCCCCACCAATGCTGTTTACAGTGGAGGTGGGCAGCTGTTGACCTCAACTGGGGATGTCGTCGAACGGTGGAAGGAATACTTCGAGGATCTCCTCAATCCCGCCGTCACGTCTTCCATTGAGGAAGCAGAGGCTGAGGGCTCGGAGGTTGACTCGTCCATCTCCCAAGCTGAAGTCACCGAGGTAGTCAAGAAACTCCTCGGTGGCAAGGCACCGGGGGTGGATGAGATCCGCCCTGAGTACCTCAAGTCTCTGGATGTTGCGGGGCTGTCTTGGCTGACACGCCTCTGCAGCATCGCGTGGCGGTCGGGGACAGTACCTCTGGGATGGCAGACTGGGGTGGTGGTCCCTCTTTTTAAGAAGGGGGACCGGAGAGTGTGTTCCAACTACAGGGGGATCACACTTCTCAGCCTCCCCGGGAAAGTCTATGCTAGGGTACTGGAGAGGAGATTACGGCCGATAGTAGAACCTCGGATTCAGGAGGAACAGTGCGGTTTTCGTCCCGGCCGTGGAACACTGGACCAGCTCTATACCCTCTACAGGGTGCTGGAGGGTTCATGGGAGTTTGCCCAACCAATCCACATGTGTTTTGTGGATTTGGAGAAGGCATTCGACTGTGTCCCTCGAGGCGGCCTGTGGAGGGTGCTCCGGGAGTATGGGGTCCGGGGTCCTTTGCTAAGGGCTGTCCGGTCCCTATACGACTGGAGCAGGAGCTTGGTTCGCATTGCCGGCAGTAAGTCAGACTTGTTCCCGGTGCATGTTGGACTTCGGCAGGGCTGCCCTTTGTCGCCGGTTCTGTTCATAATATTTATGGACAGAATTTCTAGGCGCAGCCAGGGGCCGGAGGGTGTCAGGTTCGGGGACCACACGATTTCGTCTCTGCTCTTTGCGGATGATGTTGTCGTGTTGGCCCCTACAGACCAGGACCTTCAGCATGCACTGGGACGGTTTGCAGCCGAGTGTGAAGCGGCTGGGATGAGAATCAGCACCTCCAAATCCGAGGCCATGGTCCTCAGTCGGAAAAGGGTGGCTTGCTCACTTCAGGTTGGTGGAGAGTTCCTGCCTCAAGTGGAGGAGTTTAAGTATCTTGGGGTCTTGTTCACGAGTGAGGGAAGGATGGAACGGGAGATTGACAGACGGATCGGTGCAGCTGCTGCAGTAATGCGGTCGTTGTACCGGTCTGTCGTGGTGAAGAAAGAGCTGAGCCGCAAGGCGAAGCTCTCGATTTACCGGTCAATCTACGTTCCTACTCTCACCTATGGTCATGAGCTTTGGGTCATGACCGAAAGAACAAGATCCCGGATACAGGCGGCCGAAATGAGCTTTCTCCGCAGAGTGGCTGGGCGATCCCTTAGAGATAGGGTGAGGAGCTCGGTCACTCGGGAGGAGCTCAGAGTAGAGCCGCTGCTCCTCCACATCGAGAGGGGTCAGCTGAGGTGGCTCGGGCATCTGTTCCGGATGCCTCCTGAACGCCTTCCTGGGAAGGTGTTCCGGGCACGTCCCACCGGGAGGAGACCCCGAGGAAGACCTAGGACACGCTGGAGAGACTATGTCTCCCGGCTGGCCTGGGAACGCCTCGGTGTCCCCCTGGAAGAGCTGGAGGAAGTGTCTAGGGAGAGGGAAGTCTGGGTGTCTCTGCTTAGACTGCTGCCCCCGCGACCCGGCCCCGGATAAGCGGAAGAAGATGGATGGATGGATGGATGGACATGTCTTGTGTAAGAAAGCTTTATGCGAGTAGGCGTAAACCACCATGAATATTGAGTGTTTCACACCTGAGAAAGACAAAGAGCCTCATAATGGCCCTATTAGGAGCTCTCAGGGCCTATCATTATGAGGAACCTTGCACAAAGAATGAGGAGATTTAAAAAATAATGACTTTTTGATTGTTTGGATTTATTAACAACACAACAATCCAAAGATACACAACAAATGGCAAAAAAGCACATTATTTAACACACTGAACAAAAGACAGAGACTTAACCAGTCACACACCTTTGTGCCATTCCTGAAACATAGTGCATACCTGTCATTTCCCAGGTGTTTCATTTTTCACTTGACCTCCTCATGCTCATGTTGAAGTCAGCAGGACGGGTACCTAAAAAAAAAAAGTAAAAAAAAAGCTGTGAACATGCAGATATCAAGAGAAACTAGGGCTGCACGATTTTGGGAATAGCCTACATTTTAGATTTGTTCTGGTTAAAATTGCTTCTTAAAATTTACAAAACACACACACACACACACACATATATATATATATGCATATAACACCAGGTTTGTTGTGTCTTGTAGATTCAGATTCCTTTATTCAGGGCCGGCGATTGCTATAGGCGAACTAGGTGGTTGCCTAGGGCAACAAATGTGTTGGGGGGGGGGCCCTCTAGAGTCGCCGTTACATTACGTTACGTTAGGCAAGTGCGCAGCTGCTGGCGCATTGATGAAGAAAATGAAGCGGTCTAATAAACCCTCCGGTGCACAGGGACGAAAACGGAGAAAGGAAGAAGATGAAAGGAAAGCCCAGTATAGAGGTAAGTCTTCTCATCTCAGCCATTAAGGTGTTAAATTAAATAAATTTGCTTAGTATTGTGCATCATCACCTAATATTGAACGTTTCATTGCTGTCACTAAGCTATCACTAGCTAGCTAGTTACTTTGCTAGTTTGCTACGTTCCTATGTATTACTAGCAAACGTAACTTCACTGATAACCTACATGGATGTAAATGTCAAAAGACCAGTATTTCGGATAATGTATGCATGCTAGTTATGAAAAGTACAGTTGCTCTCTACTCTACATTCATTAAAACTAGCAGGCACACACACAGTAACCATTATGCTGATAGTGGTGTTGACGTGGTGTTCACCCTTCTGTACAGTTCCCCTCTAGGAATATACTAAAATATGTTTTTCTTTTTTATTGGCCATGGCCAGATGCACTCAGGCAATATTTGCAGAGGCCAGCACGTGCTGGAGAAAGGACACCTGATCCTTCATGTTCGCCTCTCTCTGAACTTTGTAAGTACAACTAGTACTATTGTTGCTGTTTTTGTTATTGTTGTGATTATAAAAGTAATAATTGCTAATAATAATATCACATTAATACTACTAATTGTAATCCGTAGTATTATTTAGCCTTGTAGCAGCCTAATAGATAATAGTAATAGGGTAATAATAGTAGTGGTGGTAGTAATTGTAATTTATCGGTAACACTTTACAATAACAGTACATGAATAAGCATGTACTAATACCTGAATTAATAATTACTTTACTATTAACTAATGATGAGTTAAGACATGTACTAATGAGGAACTAACCTTAACTACAACATGAGTCATATGAATTCCTGCATGAATATACCATCTTAACTACACGTTAGTACATGCTTGTTAATTAATGTATTAATTAACATTTCGTGGTAAACTAAATCAAACATGCTCTAGATTAGAAGAAAGATGCATTAAAAGGGCACAATGTAAAATTGTTCATAAATTTGACACCAGCAACTGTCACAAACATCAGTGAATGACACTAGATGTCTTGCAATATTTACATTTAACCTTATCATTGAACACACAATGATGCATTCATCATTAAAAACTATTTAATCTCATTCCATTTTAAGTGATTCCACTGCTGCCATCAAGAGTGAAATACCTACACTAACATATTCAACAGATGCAATTTTCACAATTAAAATCAGTGTTAGCATGTATTGACTTATCTAACTCTGGGGGATACGGTGAATAAGTTAAAGTCCCAAAAAATCGGCGTGTTCCTTTAAATCTGTTGTTGTGTTTTATGTAAAGTAAAATACAGGTAAACTTAAGCCTCTTGATTTAAGGTGAACTGCTGTTTAAAAGCCTTTATGTAGTCATATAGATTAATCTTGTGTATTGTTGTTCATATGTGTTATTGTTATTATGTATTGTTGGTTCTTTTTTACAGTCTATCAAGTATAGATGTCTGTTATCATCACTTAAACATGTGTATACTGGCGGTTGGATCTAGGGGGCAGTGGGAAGCCCCGGGGCATTTCACTTGTTCACATGAAGAAGTCACACTGCCAACTATATTTCAACACTGTGATAGAGAAACTAACTGATTGTTGTCTTTGTTGAAATTTCCAGGTAAGAAAAGTGATGTGACATCATAACTGGTGTATAAGTAAATTCGATGTTTTAGTTTGATGCATTTGTTTCATGGAATTGATAAGAATGACCGCATCGACGCACCCGCGGCTGGATTGCGGCCGCGCTGGCGGATGTGTTCGCCCGCGCTGATGTCAGATGTCGTGCGGGAGATCATCGCGGCTTTACAAAGTTTAAATTAGATTAATTCCGTTTCAGTGCACTCCATGGTTTAGTAAAGAGAGTTTACAGTTATAACGTTAAATTGCTAATTAAAGTGCTTGAATGTTAATCGAGCTCTATAAGCTTAGTAGCCTACTGAAATGTTAATGTCAGTAATGTTTCATTTGGTGGAATAGGCCTACACGGTTTTAATTGTCTGTGACCATACTGTATAACAGATAAATGTGTAATGAGTTTATGAAAAGAGAGTTTTTCACTTGTTCACATGAAGAAGTCACACTGTGCCAACTATTTCAACACTGTGATAGAGAAACTAACTGATTGTTGTCTTTGTTGAAATTTGCAGATTTTACAGTGTGTGACAGCAATATAAATTATATGTGCCACCAGAAAACAGCCTCTTCTGTGTGTGCAATATTTAAAATACCTTGATTTAAGGTGAACTGCTGTTTAAAAGACTGTTAAATAAAGTGCATTTTACCTTTTGAAATTCTGATGTTTTGTTTTTTGTTGTTTTGTTTTTTACATGCTGGTGAATACATATTCAAGTTATCATTATCTTGGATATACTGGTGCAAATTAAGAGTCACCTTCCTTGATGTTATTTGGTATTGTAGATAATAACTTATGACTGCTTGATTGTACACATTATTACTAATTAATCATTAATTACTTATAAAGTAACATGACTTGTTAATGTATCATAATGTCATGACTTTACTTGGGGGAGCACATCATTACTAACTCATCATTAATTACTTATAAAGTAACATGAATTCATGACTTGTTAATGTATCATAATGTCATGACTTTACTTGGGGGGGCACATCATTACTAACTCATCATTAATTACTTATAAAGTAACATGAATTCATGACTTCTTGTCTTGGCCCTCCAAAAGTACATCTTTAAAAAGTTATCAATTACACATGTTCTATACATATTCAGCTCTTCTAAATCAGGTTGTAAAGGTTTGTAAAGAAGTGGAAGAGCAGAGGTGCTGTGCCTGCATTTGGATGGAGAAGGACCTGAACGGTAGGAGGAAAGTGGACACATTTTGAAGGGGCAATAGTGGCCCACACGAAGAGCAAGAACACAAGACTAACATCCGACTGCATTATGATATAAAGACAGTAAACCAATCCACAAAATAACCACAGAAATAACCATCATCTGTGCTAACACTGATTTTAATTGTGAAAATTGCATCTGTTGAATATGTTAGTGTAGGTATTTCACTCTTGATGGCAGCAGTGGAATCACTTAAAATGGAATGAGATTAAATAGTTTTTAATGATGAATGCATCATTGTGTGTTCAATGATAAGGTTAAATGTAAATATTGCAAGACATCTAGTGTCATTCACTGATGTTTGTGACAGTTGCTGGTGTCAAATTTATGAACAATTTTACATTGTGCCCTTTTAATGCATCTTTCTTCTAATCTAGAGCATGTTTGATTTAGTTTACCACGAAATGTTAATTAATACATTAATTAACAAGCATGTACTAACGTGTAGTTAAGATGGTATATTCATGCAGGATTCATATGACTCATGTTGTAGTTAAGGTTAGTTCCTCATTAGTACATGTCTTAACTCATCATTAGTTCATAGTAAAGTAATTATTAATTCAGGTATTAGTACATGCTTATTCATGTACTGTTATTGTAAAGTGTTACCAATTTATCTACTACAAGTTACATGGTCAGAGATAAAATGTATTTGTACAATGCAACTATTTGGTAGGATGATAGAAATGACCAAATGCAACTGTGTGACGAACAGCATGGATGAACTCTGTTTAAATACATACAGTTGCAGGAGAAGGGACATCCAGTAGTAATACTCCAGGGAGAAGTGACACACAGGCCAGGAACACACAGCCTGCATCAAGTGAGTCTATTTAATAGTATTTATTCAAGCATACTTTAAAGTACAATAGAAAAAGGTTAGCATATTAAAATACAATAGCCTGTTTTCTTAAAGAAGTTCAACCACATTCATCATTTCACTCACTGCTTGTCTGGCTATACAATATGCTTGTATACAGGTGAAGGTGAAGGGACACCCAGGACCACATCAAGTGTGATATAGTGAATTTTATGTTTGTTAATTTCTAATATTCTAGAATTGTTCAATGTTATTTTCTTGATGTTGTTAATATTGTTTAAATGCTTGTGCTTTAGGTAAACAAAGTAAGAGCGTTATGTGCGGGAATTAATTAATTAATTTTCATTTGGCATGGCAGTGTGATGACGTCATCGCGCACGTCGGTATGTGATTTGCTTCATTCAGTATTAATACAGTGTTAAAGAAGCAACCACTGAAGCGCTCTCTTTCATTTTATTACTCTTTAACATTTGCACTTCTTCTTCAGGTAACAAAAATACTTCGGTTTTGATTATTAACTTTGTTTATTACGATACTGATGAGTTGTGCAGATTGAAATTAGTTTATTTTAGTTTAGTGATAGTGTGTCATGAGTTAGCATGTCTGAGCACATGTTAGCATCTATGCCTCGCGATTAGCGCGTTAGCCCGCTATACACGAGGGGGAGAGTCATAATTGCAACGATATTTCAATATATTAGAGTTTATACTGTTGTTTCAGTTTTATGAGTTTACTTAAACCTGCATTTGAGTAATTAACTCCATGTCTGATAACTGAGTTATATATTTCATTAGTGTTAGTCAAGCTTGTAAGTGACTTTATTGTAGGAAATATTCAGTCTGGAAATGTGTTTTCTGTTTGGAAATAACTTGAGATTGTAAATGCCACATGCCCGTAGTGTAATGAGACCTGCTTAAAGTTACTGATGTTAACAGTTAGTCATTACTGTGAAAGAAAAGTGAGATGTGCATTGATAATGTAATGTATTGAGGATCTGTGATACATGTATGCTTTTATCATTTGCACGATTCAGTATTAATACAGTGTTAAAGAAGCAACCACTGAAGCGCTCTCTTTCATTTTATTACTCTTTAACATTTGCACTTCTTCTTCAGAGGTACTACAATTTTGGAGGCCCTGCTGGGATAGATGTCAGACGGTTTATCCACCTTGATCGGCAGGGAACCGCCTTGCGACATTCATCCTTCAACTACCCAGATGTGTATCAGTTGAGTAAAGTGACAAGGCAGAACTGATTGAACTGGGCATGCACTCGAGGTACAGAGGCAGCTGAGTTAAGTCAAATAAGTCAAAGTTCACGTTCGAAACGGTGAAACACTGCAGCAAAGATGGATGACTTGCAAAGTATTCAGGAAGAAATTGGTGAGAGACTGTGTACATTGCCAAGAGGAAAGTTAATTGAACTGAGCCAGTTCCTTGAAATTCACCTAGAAGCAAATGTCACACGCCTTTCCCTAGTTAGTCTTCTCAGTAATCACCTGCTACGAAGTGAGCTGGAGGAACTTGAGGATGGAGGCATGGCTGAACTATTAAGCATAAATAATAAATTGTGCGAAATAATGCTAGCCGATGTAAACATGAGTGAACCGAGCCCAGAGCCGGGACAGATAGAGGAAAGAGAAAATGTAGTACACGAACAAACAGGAGAAATTAAGCACACAACTGATCCGCTTCCTGTTGTGCAACCGCATCCGACCGTTGCACAGAGCACGAGGCTGAGGCCAGCATCAGCAGACCGTGTACCAGTTAACTCTTCGCTGCTCCCTCAGGGACAAATGATACCGGCTGTGTGGCACAGGGAGTTTAAGATTTCTGGTTTTATCGGAGAGCCTGGCCAAAGAGACAGATTAACCTTTTCGAGTCTGGCACGTCAAATTGAAAGCGGACTAAATAAGGGCTACCCAGAGCACGAGATTGTTGATTCAGTTATTCGGGCCATTACACCAGGCCTTCAATTACGTAGCTATTTGGAAGGGAAAACAAATTTGACCCTGCCGATGTTAAGACGAATCCTCTGTTCGCATTACCAAGAAAAGAATGCAACTGAGTTGTATAAACAGCTGACTGCAGAATCACAACGTGCAAAAGAAACACCCCAAAGTTTCCTCATACGTGTGCTTGACTTGAGGCAGAAAATTCTCTTTGCGTCACAAGAAGACGAGTCAGGTTTAAAATATGACCCAGCACTTGTACAGAATATGTTTCTTCACACTGTGTTGACAGGTCTACAAAATGACCGTATCCAAGGTGATCTCCAACCGTACCTGACAGACACCACAGTCACAGATGAGACACTGTTGGAAAAGTTGAATGTAGCATGTTCTCATGAGGCTGAGAGACAGAGTAAACGAAAGGGTGAACGAAGTGCCACTGTGAATGTTACTCAGTTAAGTGAACCAACTCCGCAGTCAAAGAGCAAGCAAAAACAGCCAAAATTTGACTTAATGTTACAGTTGAAAAGCTTAAGTGAAGAAGTCATGCAGATCAAGGAATCAATGCAGCAACCCTCACCTCTGCCGCAACAATGCTGTGCTGTCAACAGTGATGTCTCGCCTCGGAGAGCAGCCCCTCAGTCCATCCCAGAAGAGAATCAGGTGCCACAAAACCAGGTCTGGAGGGCAAGTCAAAATGGAGGTGAACAACAGCAGTACCCATTTCAAGTTTCTCATTTCACACCACAACCATATCAACGGCAGATGAGTCCAATGCCAGTGCAGTATTTCCAGCCAACTCCATCTCAGTATGCAGCTCAAGGGTTCAATCCGCAGCAGTTTCACACAGAATCACAGTCATACGTTGCAACGGCACAATCACAGTATTTCCAGCCGTACAGACAGTCACGCCCCCCGAGGCCAAGACAGTGTTTTCATTGTCAGCAAGCAAGATCGATGGAACTGTGCACCCATTGTTACCGCTGTGGCAGCTGTTACAGCCGGCTCTCAGGCTGCAACAAAAAGGAGCCCAGACGCGTCATTTCACAACCAAACGTTTATTTTAACCCAAGGACGAACAAGCCTGTCACAAAATATATCAGGGACCGGCCGGGCGGACAGGACACTCAGCTCAGCTCAGCTCAATCCAATCCAGTCCAGTCACAGCATAGACCACCGAACTCCATACCGAAGAACGAACGCCAAACAAACTCTCCCGCCGCCTTCACGAGCAGTCTCCACCATTTTTCACTCCGCATCGAACAAGCGTCAGGTGTGTCAACCACGCCCCCTCCAGACGGCCCCTAAAACACACATAACGAACAACACACACACATACGCACAGTCTAGACTGAGACGTCACACACCCCCCCTTGAAAAACCTCAAATCCATAACAATAAAAAATGAAAATAGAATAAAGAAAAACACAAAACATTGAAAACCAAATACATCCATGAAGAACTTCTGTGAAGTAGTAACCTATAATTGAGAAAACAAATTCAATCCACTTCCCTCCATCTCACCTATCCATCATCTTCATCCCCAGCAATCTGGATCCTGAAAGCCATTTAAGGTGATACAGAAAATTGTAGGGAGTACAGGAAAAGTCGACAACATAGTAATCACCAATTACATAGCCACATCAAACGTACGAGACAACGCATCCGCCATGATGTTATCAACCCCTCTAATATGCTGAATATTCAAATTATAGGGTTGTAGAAATAAAACCCACCGCATCAACCGCTGACTAGGACTTTGCAATGAATGCAGAAATGTCAGAGGATTATGATCTGAGTATACCAGCACCTCTGCGCCTCCCCCCACATAGACATCAAAATGCTGGAGCGCCCAGATCATAGCCAACGCTTCTTTCTCAATCACTGAATAATTCCTCTGATGTACATTAAACTTCCGCGAAAAGAAACATACAGGGTGGTCGACTCCATCTTGATCGGATTGTAACAAAACTGCCCCTGCTCCTACGTGACTTGCATCAACCTGCATTTTAAAAGGCTGACCAAGCTTAGGTGCCGCGAGGACTGGGGCTGTCGTCAGTAACAATTTCACATTGTCAAATGCCCTCTGACAGTTAAAGGTCCATTCAAACTTCATTGAACCTTTCAACATATCGGTCAATGGGGAAACAACCGTGGAAAAATTAGGACAAAAACTCCGATAGTAGCCAACGAGCCCCAAAAAGCGCATCAACTCCTTTTTTGTCGACGGAGGAGGAAAACCTTCAACCGCTAAAATTTTTGCTTGCAGTGGACGTACTTGGCCCTGTCCCACCTCCTTCCCCAAGTACTTCACTGTGGCTTGGGCAAATTCACATTTCGACAAGTTGACTGTAAGGCGTGCTTCAACCAGACGATCAAACAACGCCCGTAATCGCTGAAGATGCTGCTCCCAAGTATCACTAAAAATAATAACGTCATCCAAATAAACAGCACAACCCTCCAAACCCAGAATCACCCGATTCATTAATCTCTGGAAAGTTGCCGGCGCATTTCGCAATCCAAAACTCATAACGGAATACGAGTATAGCCCTGAGGGTGTAATAAAATCAGTTACCTCTCGGGCCCGTGTTGTTAACGGCACCTGCCAGTACCCCTTCAAGAGGTCCAGCTTACTCACAAACTTAGATGCACCAACTTGGTCAACACAGTCCTCCATACGAGGAAGAGGAAACGCATCAGGCTTAGTTATCTTATTCAACTTTCGATAATCCGTACAGAATCTGTGTGTACCATCTGATTTTTTCACTAACAAGCAGGGCGATGCCCAACTAGAAAACGAATGTTGGGCTATGCCATTATCCAGCATATACTGAACCTCAGAATCTAACACTTTTCGCTTCTCAAGAGGAACCCGATAAAAACGCTGCCGTATTGGTGGCGCATCACCAACGTCCACGTCATGATGTATCAGATGCGTGCGTGACGGCACATCTCCAAACAACCTAGGAAATTCAGCCACTAAACACATTACTTCTGATTTATGCCCATCCGACAGATGACTTAGCAAACTCTCGAATTTCCCAAGTGCTTCAGAATTTTTTAGACGCGGTAACAACTCACCATTCCCGGGTGCTTTCACATCCTCCCCAGTAGAATTAGACTCAAGTACTGTGACGGCAACAGAAACAGGGCTTATGTTCACCTCAGGGCTACGGGAGAAATATGGTTTAAGCAGATTAGCATGACAAAGTTGGTTAGCTTTCTTTCGATCAGGAGTAGCAATGATATAATCCTGTTCCGAAACCCTCCGTACAACGGTATAAGGGCCAGAAAATTTTGCACAAAACGGAGATCCTGGGTAAGGCAACAACACTAATACTTGATCGCCCGGACTAAAAACACGAGATTCCGTATGGCGATCAAACAATTTTTTCATTTTTATTTGCGCCTTCTCAAGACATTCTCGCGCTTTCTGTCCTGCAAGAAACAAACGTCTCCTGAACCCAGTGACATAGTCAGACAACTTTTTAGGTGGTTCCTTACCCTTTAACTCCTCTTGCAAAACTGCGAGTGGACCCCGCACCGTGTGACCAAACACTAATTCGTTAGGACTAAAACCCAAACTCTCTTGTGTCACCTCCCGGGCAGCAAGCATTAACCAAGGCAGCCCGTCCTCCCAATCCCGGTTCAATTCAACACAGTACGCGCGCAACAGCGACTTCAAAGACTGATGAAAACGCTCTAATGCCCCTTGACTCTGAGGATGGTAAGCGCTAGACTGGTTGTGTTTCACACCAAGCTGTCTCAAAATCTCTGCAAACATTCCAGACATAAAATTTGTTCCTCGATCGCTCTGAACAATCCTAGGTATCCCAAAGATAGAAATGAAATGCGTCAAAGCTTTCACCACAGCTTTAGTGGTGATCTTGCGCAAGGGATATGCCGCGGGATAACGGGTTGTTTGACACATAACCGTAAGCAAATACGAGTTACCCGATTTAGACGGAGGCAACGGCCCCACACAGTCAATCATTATGTGTTCAAAAGGTTGACTTATTACCGGTATCGGACACAACGGCACAGGTTTTAAAACCTGATTGGGTTTACCAACCATCTGGCAGGTGTGGCAAGTTTTAATAAATGTTGCTACGTCTTTCTTAAGACGAGGCCAATAAAATTGCCGCAAAATACGGTAATAAGTCTTTTTCACCCCCAAATGGCCTGCAACATCCCCATGGGCAGCCCTTAATACAACCTCCTTAAACTGATCCGGCACCACTACCTGAATTATCACCTCACCGCCTGAATCCTCATCTTGATTACTCCATTTCCTCAACAGCAACTCCTCCTGAACAAAGTAGCCGTTTGCCACACTCTCCATCTCCTCCGGGGGCACTACAACAGCAAACAAAGGTTGTAAACCAGGATCTTTCTGCTGCGCAGCCACTAACTCACTATGAGTAATAGGAGAAAGAACAGTTAACCCAGGTGCCTCAACATTTTGCACTTCTGCACAATCGGATACCGTACGACTCATCGAACGAGTTACGGCACAGGACACAAATACCTCAGGGAAATCACACGCCAATTCATCAATTTGCCCCTTCAATGGAGTAAACAAAACTACAGGTGGAGGAACCACATCTCTCCACACTCGCCCCCCTGCCAAATTATTTCCCAAAATTACCGAAACGCCATCAACAGGTAACGACGGACGCACTCCAATGGTTACCTCTCCTTCCACTAATTCAGATTTCAAATGAACTCTGTGCAAAGGCACAGACAACGTCTGCAGCCCTATCCCCCTTATCAATACGTTTCTCTCTGCACTTGAGGCAAGAGAAAAAGGTAGGATCGACTCTAAAATGAATGATTCCGATGACCCAGTATCTCTCAAAATCCTAATTGGTACTTTATCAATACCATCAGGTAAAGATACGAACCCATCAGTAATAAATGGAGCATAATTTAAATGAGAATCGGTCTTTAGAGTTTTTGATTCCATCACACAATCAGGGAATACTGGCAGATTTCTGGAAGTAGACACGGTCTCTACCAACAATGTGGGAACAAAATTGATATTTTTACCTCGTGATCTCAGTTTGCCGGCCAACACCGGACACTCATTTTTCCAGTGTCCACTGTTAAAGCAATAATGGCAAACATTATCATCAGTTTTCCCCTGCACAGAATTAACCGATCTCCGAGTAGGAGGCACAACATCAAAGTTTCGTGAGCGTTGCTGAGGCAGATTTTCTCTAAAACTAACACCACTACCTGCACGCGCATCCGCAAATTCACTCCTATGGGTTAAAATGAATTCATCCGCCAATACAGCGGCTTCAGCAACCGTACCAGGCTTATTTTCATTGATATACGTGGCAATGTTGTCAGTAACGATGTTTCTAAACTGCTCCAACAGAATCAAATCTCGCAACTCTTCAAAAGTGCTCACATTCGATGCAGCACACCACCGATCAAAATGCGCAGTCAGCTCTCTCCCCACTTCAACATGAGTTTGACGTTCTCCTCTCCTCCAACTCCTAAAACGCTGACGATACGCCTCTGGAACCAACTCATACACTCTCAGAATAGTAGACTTAACCTTATAATAGTCTTTTCGATCTTCCACCGTAAGTGCCATATAGGCCTCTTGTGCTCTACCCGTAATGACACTTTGAAGCATCACTACTCGATCAGCACTAGGCCAATTACGTTCCTCCGCAATACTCTCAAACAACGAGAAAAAAACATCAGGATCACGTTCATTAAATTTGGGAAGCAATTTTAAATTCCCTACCACATCAAATGCACGCGATACTCTCTCCTATAATTGTGCACCCTCAAATGGCATTTTACCTTCACTGATCAACTTTAACCGCTGAACTTGTAACTCAAAATCTCGTGACAGCTTCTCAGTTTCCAGCTGTTGAGAATGTTTAAGCTGCAATAATTCTATTTCGCGTCGTTTAAGCAAATCGTCCATTTTTAACCTTTCCAATTCTACTTCACGTTCTTTAACTACTTTAGCCATCTCTCGACTATGTATTTGCTGCATCTCAAGGATCTCCTTTTTCTGATCAAAAGATAAACCTGAAAAAAGGTCCACCAATTCTTTCGTCTCCCCTGTAATCTTTACAATATCAGATTCAAATTCCTTCTTTTTTGTTTTTACCTCCGAAATGGACAAAATTTTCCCCTCACTCAACTTTGCCTCCAAAACCGTTTTTAACTCATTTTTCTTTAACCGTTCATCTACATCTCTAATGCCATAATGTTCCACAA
The DNA here is from genome assembly GCF_949152265.1 of Phoxinus phoxinus. NCBI lineage: Eukaryota > Metazoa > Chordata > Actinopteri > Cypriniformes > Leuciscidae > Phoxinus > Phoxinus phoxinus. The sequence goes on from NC_136885.1 coordinate 58,747, forward strand.
GTTCCCACAATTGCCTTTTAGCAAGCGCATTTAATAACTTCTCCGACGGAGCTTCAATAAAATCTTCAATGGATGCCATATTTTCCAATTCAAAATTACAAATTCACAAATTCACAGGTAATAAAAGATTTTTCACAAGTGATCAAAACAGATGAGCATTCATTCATATGTTCCCCTTCCTAAACTACAACCATACCCCCCACTATCTTCCTAAACCTAATCTTCATGCAACTCCCCAGAGCCGAGCGCCTTTAAACACTAAGATACCGCTGGTAGTGAAATAAGCAAATTGCCCAATTCCCAAACCACGGCAGTGTACTCAGCCCAGGAGTCTGCACAAAAATAACAAACTAAAACAACAAACCAACGCTAAGCGTTGCTACAGCCTAACAGGGGAATGAATTAAATCTCATCTTGTCATTTATCACATCGTCACTTACCCATGAAAACGTGAACAAATGGTGTTGTTGAATTCTCACGTCCGTCTCCCGCAAAATGTCCTCAAATTATTCAAACGAAAATCATAATACATGTGATTAACGCATTCGTTTCGCTTTATAGACGAGCCCCCATTTGTTACAGCCGGCTCTCAGGCTGCAACAAAAAGGAGACCAGACGCGTCATTTCACAACCAAACGTTTATTTTAACCCAAGGACGAACAAGCCTGTCACAAAATATATCAGGGACCGGCCGGGCGGACAGGACACTCAGCTCAGCTCAGCTCAATCCAATCCAGTCCAGTCACAGCATAGACCACCGAACTCCATACCGAAGAACAAACGCCAAACAAACTCTCCCGCCGCCTTCACGAGCAGTCTCCACCATTTTTCACTCCGCATCGAACAAGCGTCAGGTGTGTCAACCACGCCCCCTCCAGACGGCCCCTAAAACACACATAACGAACAACACACACACATACGCACAGTCTAGACTGAGACGTCACACAGCAATGAACATTTCCTGGCGGGTTGCAAAGAGAGAGGTACCCGAGTACAGAGTAGAGTTCAGTTAAACAGGGACGGGTTGCCACCGCGGGACAGGGAGTGACCCAGCAAGAAAAATAGTCCCTTCTGCATCCGAACCGGCAAATTGGATCACAGCCAGAGATCATCCCCTATGAGTGTAATTTAATTTCCAAGTGTCAAGTCAACAAACATTCGCCTGTGACTTCCCTGGTTGGTAAACAATGCTTAGTGACATGTTATCTGAACGGACACAAAACAGAGGCATTGTGGGACACAGGGTCCCAAGTGTGCATTGTAGATCGACAATGGAAGGATCAGTACATACCTGGAGTGAAGGTGAGGGATGTCTCTGAAGTGACAGAGGCCACAGACAACTTGAATCTCGTTGCAGCCAACGGTTCCAGCATGCCCTATGAAGGATGGGTAGAGATCACTTTCAATTTGGCTCCTCCTGCAAACAAAATGAAAGAATTAGTCATTCCTGTACTCATTCTTAAAGGCCAGCAGCTGTCCAAGCCAATCATTGGGTACAACGTAATTGAACAGGTAATGAAACAAAGTGAAATGAGTGGGCAGTGTGATGTGAGCAAAGGACTGTTGAATAAGACTGTTAGGTGTGCCTTTCCGAGTTTGAGGAGAAGTAAAGTCCAAACGTTCATTAACCTTGTGACAGCTGAAAGGTCAAGTGAGTATTTAGTTAAGACGACAAGAGACCATGTGACTGTGCCAAAACATGCTATCATGCAGGTCAAGTGTCAAGTAAAAGCGCCATGTATGAAGCAGGATAGTGTCATGTTGTTTGAACCATCTGTCAATCCACAGTACCCTGATGGACTGGAACCCATTGAAACACTCTTGACTCTGAAAAAGGGGAGCCGACCGGTGATCCAAATCAGTGTCCAGAATGTGACCGAACACGATATCCTTGTGGTAGGAAAGACTGAGCTTGGGACAGTACAAACAATAAAGTCAGTGTTACCAACAACAGTGTCATCTGACGTAACAACAGCCAGTGTTAATGAAAGTGCGAAGCCAACAAGTGAGTGTGAGACTAAGGGTGAAGGTGTGTGGGACCCATCTGTGGACGTTAGTCACTTGTCTCTTGAACAGCAACAGAAAGTCAGGCAAATGCTGCGAGAGGAATGTCAGTCCTTCTCAAAATCTGATGAGGACATTGGGGGCCCTATTTTAACGATCTGAAACGCAAGTGTCAAAGTGCAAAGCGCAAGTAACTTTGTGGGCGGATCCCGGCGCTGTTGCTATTTTCCCGACAGGATAAATGCCTTCTGCGCCCAGCGCAAATCTAAAAGGGGTTGGTCTGAAGTAGCTTCATTATTCATAGGTGTGGTTTGGGCGTAACGTGAAATAAACCAATCAGAGCGTCCTCTCACATTCCCTTTAAGAGCAGGCGCGCTTGTTTCAATGCGGATCGCTATTATAACGGCGGATTTGCCGGCGCGCGCCAGGCGCGGTTCGCAGCCGAGGAGACCGACGTTCTCGTCAGGGCCGTAAAGCACAGAGAAGTGACATTGGGGATGATGGGAGAAACCACCCAAATAAGCTTCGGTTAAACAGGCGTATAATTTGGGTAAATGTGCAATCTAGATTTGTTTTTTTTTATCAAGATAGATTTTTTTTCACATCTTCACGGACACGATATTAGAGAATCAAAGTGTATGCTCGTTAACACGCTACATTATGGCCAAGCACGCGCCCTTAAAATACCATTTGACTAACGCGCAACGCGCCACTGTCTTTAGACTGGGTTTTTCCTGGTCAGTGGCGGAATTGCTTTCTAAACCTGGAAAATAGCACCAGGGGAGTTTTGCGCCGGAACACACCTCCTCTTTGCGCTGAACCGCCCCCGCGAGCGCAAGTTCATTCCCTAATTTACCGACGTGCGTCTGTGGAGGGAAAAGTCCGCTCTGCGCGGGTGCAAAATAGGAATGATACATGCGTCGGTGCACAAAGTCAATTGCGCTGGGTGCAAGATAGGGCCCTGGGTGTGTCAAAGAACTACAACTGAGCATCAGGTTAACAGATCAAACACCTGTTGTGCGAATGTATACATCTGTTCCGAAGCCGTTGTACCAAGAAATGAAAGATTATCTTCATGATTTGATCGCACAGGGGTGGATTGAAAAATCGCATTCGCCTTATTCCCCAATTGTGTGTGTCAGGAAAAAAGATGGCAGTCTGAGATTGTGTATCGACTACAGGGACCTCAATCGGAAAACAGTGCCTGACCGCCAACCGATTCCAAGAGTACAGGACTTACTGGATGGCTTGGGAGGAAATAGATGGTTCTCTTTGCTAGATCAAGGAAAGGCGTACCATCAAGGTTTTATGACACCAGGAAGCAGACCGTTGACAGCCTTTATTACGCCTTGGGGGTTATATGAATGGGTCCGTATCCCATTCGGGCTCATAAATGCGTCTGCTGCATTTCAGCGGTTCATGGAAGGATGCTTGGAAGGACTACGGGATGACATTTGTGTACCTTACCTGGATGACATCTTGGTGTTCACAAAATCCTTTGATGAGCATGTTGAGGCGGTAAGGAAAGTCTTACAACGGTTGCGCTCGCATGGAGTGAAATTGAAGCCAAAAAAATGTGAGTTGTTTAAAGATGAGGTCCGCTACTTGGGAAGGATAGTTTCTAAGGAGGGGAGCAGGATGGATCCGGCAGATACCGTAGCAGTGACAGCACTGAAGGACAAGAGGCCCACCACAGTTGGAGAATTGAGGAAGACCTTAGGCTTGTTAAGTTACTACCGTCCTTACATTAAAGACTTCTCGAGGATTGCTTGCCCACTGTATGGCCTGCTGAAAAGTGATGACAACAAGGTACAAACAAAAGGTCAAGGGAAAAGAGGGACTTACCTCAAGAGTCATGTGGTTCCATCAAGTCAGTTGGTTGAACTGACTTGCCATTTGCACAGTGGGAAATTAGAATTCTTGGCTCTCAAATGGGCTATCACTGAGAAATTCAGGGATTATCTTTACTATGCACAAACATTTACAGCGTACAGTGACAATAATCCCCTCATCTACGTTTTGACTTCCGCCAAGTTGAATGCAACAGGATGCCGATGGGTTGCGGAGCTTGCAGATTTCCACTTCACTATTCGGTATGGACCTGGAAAGGAAAACATTGACGCTGACGCATTATCCAGGCTGACAACAGTCTCAGAAAGAACTATGCCAGAGTACACAGAGGAGCTTTCGTCGGATTCGATAGGGGCCATGATACAGGCGGTGGAAGTCCAGTCGGAATCAGGTACACCATGGTCTTTTGCTGTAGCTTGCCAGAGTTCACCAACATGTGCAGAGACGAATAAAGCATCAATAGAACCCCTGTCAAAAGAAGAGATCAGAAGAGCACAGAGGGAAGACAAAGACACAGAGTTTGTAATTCATCACTTACAGTCAGGAGTAAAACCTTCTTCTAAGCAGTGGAGGTGTGCGGGTTCAGCAGCTAAAGGTTTGATGAGAGGGTGGGACACGTTGATGCTGGATGAGGATGGTATTTTGCGAAGAAAATCAGCACAGAGAACTCAGCTTGTATTGCCGGCAGAATTCAGAAAAATTGCACTTGAGGAATTGCATGATCAAATGGGACACCAAGGTGTCGATCGGACCACAAGTTTGATTAGAGACCGCTTCTTTTGGCCCCGCATGCAGCGAGACATTGAGCATTATGTGTTGAGGACCTGCTCCTGTATTAAGCAAAAGAAACCGTGCAGAGAAACAAGAGCACCTCTGAAGCCAATCACAACGACTTGCCCATTCGACATGTCTCAGTAGACTTCCTTCACTTGGAAAAATGCAGAGGAGGATATGAATATATCCTTGTCATCGTCGATCATTTCACAAGATTCGCACAGGCATATGCGACGACGTCAAAATCTGGCAAAACTGTGGCAGACAAACTCTTTAACGACTTTGCTCTCAAGTTTGGATTTCCTGTGAGAATACACCATGATCAGGGGGGAGAGTTCGAAAATCAGCTGTTTGGGCAACTGCAGAAGTACAGTGGGATTACTGGATCGAGAACTACTCCCTACCACCCCCAAGGAAACGGGCAAGTGGAGAGATTTAATCGGACGTTGTTGCAAATGTTGAAAACTCTCACTGAAAAACAGAAATCACACTGGAAAGATTCATTGAACAAGTTGATCTATGCTTACAATTGTACAAAAAGTGAAGTGACTGGTTTCTCCCCGTTTCACCTCTTGTTTGGTCGTTCCCCGAGACATCCCATTGATGTGCTCTTTGGACTTGACACAGGCAGCTCGCCTAAGAACAAAAGCGAGTACCTGGAGAATTGGAAACGAGGGATGCAAGAAGCACAAGAGATCGCTAAGGAACATATGAAAAAGGCAAGTGAGCGTAATAAAAGAAATTATGATCAAAAAGTGAGATACACCGACCTTGACTCAGGAAGTCGAGTCCTTGTAAGAAATCTGACTCTGAGGGGAGGGCCAGGTAAACTTCGAAACTATTGGGAAGAACAAGTTCATGTTGTTGTACGCCGAGTTGCAGAGGATGTGCCGATTTATGAGATAAAGCCTGAGCGAGGAAAAGGGAGGTCACGAGTATTACACCGAAATTTGCTGATGCCCTGCGATTACTTACCTCTTGAAGTCGATCCAACTCCAAGATCAAAATCAAAGCGGGGACAGCCACAGGAGAACTCCAGTGTACCTGTAAACAGAATGGAAGAAAGCGAGTTGGAAAGTGAAAGTGACTGAGTATTATGTACCAGTTGAGCCTTTCCAGTTGAGAAAACAGTCAAGTAGTTATGATCAGAGACAAGAGGAAGCACTAATACGACCTCCTTCCCCTGAGTTACCTGTTTCTCAGGACGCATCAGATAATTCTGAGGCAGAACAAGATGTTCCAACGCCTTCTCATGTACCTGTGAAAGAGAACGAATCTGAACTGCTTGGAAGTCGAATAGAAAATGGGCCAGCGAGTGCACGTGAGAACTTACCTGCGAAAGAACCAGAGGAAATTGAGTCAAGTGACGGACCTGTTGAGGTGCAAAGAGACCAGTACTCGGGGAGGCAACGACGACCCCCAAAGAAGTTCACGTATGACCACTTTGGAACACCTACCTGTTACAAAGTGCAAGTAACTGTTCCTGGTTATAATCCACACTTTCCTTATTTGCAGACACCTACATTTACGCCTTGGGTGCCAATGTCATTCCCCTACCCGAGACCACCATCTGTGTATTAACCTTAAACTGAAACAAAAATTGAGGACACACACTAATTGTTCATATGGACCGTGAAAGAACTTTTGAAAAACAAAGAACTGTTACACACACATACACAAATGGGACTGTTTCTAGGCCGAAGCGACATGGACTGTTTTGCAAGGCCTATAAAAACATTGAGTGAACACTTTTGAAAAAGTTTTTGAAACATTTTTGCACAGACTTTGAATCATTATTTTTGCAATTGTCTAGATGGCATCGGCCTGGGATTGAAAAGTGTTTTGATGCACTGAAATGGACTTGTGTTTTTGTTTTGTTTTTCCCTCTTGGACACTGGATGAAATCCCTGAACTTGAAATTAGTTTAAGATAGGGTATGATCCATTGCATTTGAGTACAAAAACACTTGGTTGACAAGGACTGTTGGTAAATGTGAACTAAAGTGTGTTGTAAAGTTTTTCTTTCATCGAAGCAAGGACCAGTGAGACAGTTGGGATCGCGTTCAAAAGTTGTTATTTATTGAACACGGCTGCGGGTTCCAAAATCAGTCTAGACCTAACGGTCTTCCAACATCAGTCTAACTTTAAAAAGTATACATTGTAATTTATACATTCCCAGAGGGAGGAGACTTCTTGGGGTGGAGACAAATTTAAACAAATCATACGAAAGCAAGGAGGGGTTAATTCTTATCTAGCAAAAACCGGTTATCTAGAGAAACCAAGCAAAATCAGCATATTCACTCTATTGTATTGCTAATCCAATCATCCTAATTCTTCAACGTCTGAGCTAGGAATCAGCATAACTATTCACATGCTGAAAATGGCCAGGAACTCCGGTTCCAAGGGCCATCCCAGAGCCATTAAGACAAAAGGTGTGAGTGTGAGTGATTCTGTTCATTTAACTTACAATGGAGAAAACAGGTCTGGCAGGAATCTCTTGCTGGCATTGCAGGAAATCAGTCTACTAAACTTTATCAGTTTATATTCTATTGCAGTGGAAAAACTAAATTAAACATTTAATAAATTTGTAATCCTTCAGTCCCCCGTTTGAGAGTTCTTAAAAACTCTCACATAATATACAAATTTAAACACTTAAAAGTTCATTCTTGTAACTGGTGTAAATTACAGGCACATATAACTTATTCTGTGTAGTTCTTCTGTAATTGCATGCGGACACAGAAACAAACATGCAATTAGGGTTCGTGAACCTTTCAGTCATCTGGTGGAATTTTGCTGAAAAATCAAGAATGTCTTGTTGGATTTTGTTCAAGTTCTCTGTTGGATCCATTAAACCTGTGAGGCGGGATTAAAGCTCCAAAAGTTAGTAGTACGACAATCTTGATCATGTTCGATGGATGACTGAAGGTTCCACTGTTGACATACAGTGAGTATGTGATTCTCTGCGTTGTGTATTTTTTTTCTTTTTCTTTGTGATAGTTGGCTCAGCAGTGGGTCGAGTCGTTTTCTGGAAGGTTGTGGCTTCATACACAGGTGAGGAGGTCAGTGCATATGGGTCTCAGGACAGCCATGTGGTATCTGCACAGAGGAAGAAAGAAAACAAAAGAGAAAACGGCAACAGAGCAGTATTTGTTGTAAAGACTGGTCGTATCCTCTGTTCAATCTGTTCAATTATTATTATTTTTTTCTTCTTTCCCTAATTCTTTATTCATGAGACACCTATGAACCAGTGAGGTAATGGACTAGTGGATGGGTAAGGCCTAAGAGGGAAATGTCTTCACCCTTGGGTTGGCCCCCGAACGCCTGTTGCGTTCAGTTCTTCCCAGGGCACCTCACTTGTCCGTGTGTCCTATCCTGTCCCTGTAGGTTGGGGAAACAACCACGAGTTCAATGACGAGGGGAGGGGTTGCTTCAAACTAGTAAACAAATGGAGTAAAAGCTGCATAACATTGTTAACTTGTCTTAAGTTATGCTTGTTTTTTCTACATTCTTTCCCAAAATGTCCGTGCTTGCCACAGTAAGAACAACTGGCTTCTCTAGGACTTTTGCGTTTCTTTGGCTTCTCTGAGTTGACCTTAACAGTAACTGCTGCAATTCTTACTCTCTCTCTGACATCAGTGTCTCTTTCCCAAGTGACTAAACTGTCCAGGTTGTCTTCCAGGGTTCTACTGGACCAGGTTAATTCTAAGTAAGGCAATGCATTTTTATGTTCTGACAGAAGACCCTGAAACCATGTGCGAACTAGGGGACCATTATCACCTAGCACCTTCTCTGACGTGTCAGCAATTCCGCTGTAAGCTGCAGCGGTCTGGCAAAACCTTTCTGTGTACTCACAAACAGTTTCATCCTTCTTCTGTAAACAACTAGTGATTTTTGACCAGTCCACTTTCGGTCCAAATATCTCTGTTAACACTCTCAGAACTTCCTCTCTCAATTCATCTTTACTGGCCTGTTGCAGTTCAGAATTGTTTACAGCACTTTCAAAATCATTGAATTCTGACTCAGTCAGGATCTGTGATATTAGCTGGGTGACTTCAGCTAGAGTCATATCATAGAGCCGCATCTTTTTGGACAACTCTCTCCTAAACTCAGAAAAAATTCTTTGCACTGATGGCAAACTTTCAGCAATTCTCTCAATATCTTTAGGACCTAAAGATGTTTTGACTGCTTGTGGCTGCAATAAAGGGGTTGCAAATGAAACTGTATCAACACCTTTTCCCTGAGGCTTTTGTCTAGCTACGCACACTTCAACTGCATTTACATCTGCATTGACATTGTCCTCTATTCTATCAAAAGACTGTGAATCAGGATCGCTTTCATCTGACTGTTGGTCTTCTGAGTCACATTTGGTTGAGGCCTTGTTATGGCCCACCTTGTCTGTGAGACAGGACATTCGAGTGTGCAATTGTTTGTTCTGTTCAGTTAATTTAGCAATACACCGAGCTTGTTCTTGGGCAATGGATAAGCTAAATTCTCTGTGACATAAGATAATACCTTTCACATTTTTCTTCCTGATACATGCACCCAACACTTTCTTGCAATCTTCAATTGACCATACTTTGTCTGCATCAATGCCAAATTTCTTTGTTAAATTCAATCTGACTGGCTCAGTCACGATGGAGTCCATGTGCTCTGATAACAAAGACTTGAATTCACTATCTGTCCATAAAGGGGTAGTCAGTCTAGTACTTTTCCTAAACATTGTGAATTTCTATGTTACCACACAAACAACACTAAACTTCTCTCTACTGTCTTACAAACAGAGGGTACAATCTTATTAGCACATGACGCTAATCTTCTCTAGCTTAAAAAAGACAGGCCTTCTTTAGCAAGAGGATACACACAAATCTTAACATGTATCTGTTAAAATCTTCCCTGCCTAGCAGAGGATAAACAAACTAACTAGCAAGTTATGCTAATCTTCCCTGCCTAACAAGAAAGCAGAGGATAAACAAAAAAAAAAAATTAATCGTCTCTAGCAAACGTAGAGGGTAACACAATAACTAGCACGTAATGCTATTCTTCCCTGCCTGAAAACAGAGGATAACTTTCATCTCTAAAAGACAACTTTAGAGGATAAACTTAGTTAACTAAACCCTGCAGCTGTTAGTTAACTCTTCTCTGACGGCGCACAGGAAAACAAATTTGTACTGGTCTTGTAGGTTCTTTGAATGGAGTGAAACTCACCAAATCTTTTGTTTGTAGAGAAAGATTCTGTCTGGAAAAATTCAGTCTTTGAGATCTTTTTGGAGCTTGAAGTTTCAAGATTCAGTCTGGAACTCAGTCAGGCTTTGAGATCTTTTTAGAGCTTGAATTTTTCAATCTGGAGGAAGCTGGAAAGATTCAGTCTGGCAATCTTGGTCTGATCTTTTGTTGAGCTTGAAGTTTCAAGATTCAGATCTTGGAGCTTGTAGTTCTTTGAGTTTCCTTTTTCTCCATCCGGGTCACAAGGCACCATCTGTTGTAAAGTTTTTCTTTCATCGAAGCAAGGACCAGTGAGACAGTTGGGATCGCGTTCAAAAGTTGTTATTTATTGAACACGGCTGCGGGTTCCAAAATCAGTCTAGACCTAACGGTCTTCCAACATCAGTCTAACTTTAAAAAGTATACATTGTAATTTATACATTCCCAGAGGGAGGAGACTTCTTGGGGTGGAGACAAATTTAAACAAATCATACGAAAGCAAGGAGGGGTTAATTCTTATCTAGCAAAAACCGGTTATCTAGAGAAACCAAGCAAAATCAGCATATTCACTCTATTGTATTGCTAATCCAATCATCCTAATTCTTCAACGTCTGAGCTAGGAATCAGCATAACTATTCACATGCTGAAAATGGCCAGGAACTCCGGTTCCAAGGGCCATCCCAGAGCCATTAAGACAAAAGGTGTGAGTGTGAGTGATTCTGTTCATTTAACTTACAATGGAGAAAACAGGTCTGGCAGGAATCTCTTGCTGGCATTGCAGGAAATCAGTCTACTAAACTTTATCAGTTTATATTCTATTGCAGTGGAAAAACTAAATTAAACATTTAATAAATTTGTAATCCTTCAAGTGTCATTATAGAGGAAACGTGATGTAAAAAAGAAAAAAAAGAGATGTCCTGGGTATAAATCGAAATAGAAATGTATAAAGACATTGGTAGATGTCGGGACGACATCTCATCCTGTGGGGGAGAGTGTGATATAGTGAATTTTATGTTTGTTAATTTCTAATATTCTAGAATTGTTCAATGTTATTTTCTTGATGTTGTTAATATTGTTTAAATGCTTGTGCTTTAGGTAAACAAAGTAAGAGCGTTATGTGCGGGAATTAATTAATTAATTTTCATTTGGCATGGCAGCGTGATGACGTCATCGCGCACGTCGGTATGTGATTTGCTTCATTCAGTATTAATACAGTGTTAAAGAAGCAACCACTGAAGCGCTCTCTTTCATTTTATTATTCTTTAACATTTGCACTTCTTCTTCAGGTAACTAAAATACTTCGGTTTTGATTATTAACTTTGTTTATTACAATACTGATGAGTTGTGCAGATTGAAATTAGTTTATTTTAGTTTAGTGATAGTGTGTCATGAGTTAGCATGTCTGAGCACATGTTAGCATCTATGCCTCGCGATTAGCGCGTTAGCCCGCTATACACGAGGGGGAGAGTCATAATTGCAACGATATTTCAATATATTAGAGTTTATACTGTTGTTTCAGTTTTATGAGTTTACTTAAACCTGCATTTGAGTAATTAACTCCATGTCTGATAACTGAGTTATATATTTCATTAGTGTTAGTCAAGCTTGTAAGTGACTTTATTGTAGGAAATATTCAGTCTGGAAATGTGTTTTCTGTTTGGAAATAACTTGACATTGTAAATGCCACATGCCCGTAGTGTAATGAGACCTGCTTAAAGTTACTGATGTTAACAGTTAGTCATTACTGTGAAAGAAAAGTGAGATGTGCATTGATAATGTAATGTATTGAGGATCTGTGATACATGTATGCTTTTATCATTTGCACGATTCAGTATTAATACAGTGTTAAAGAAGCAACCACTGAAGCGCTCTCTTTCATTTTATTACTCTTTAACATTTGCACTTCTTCTTCAGAGGTACTACACAAGCACTCAGGGCACCAGTGAAAGACAGACGACTGAGACCAGGGACACGCAGCCTGAAGGAAGTTAGTCCTTTGAATAACTAATTCAAGCTTACAACCATCTGACAATATGTACTAGAAGATAATGAAAACACATGGAAATCACAATAACATCCCATCCCTATGAATCTAATTTCAACCACAATTTTAGTCATTTTCACTAATGTAATTTAACACCACTGATCTGGTGAAGGGCCACATCTACTGTAGCATTCCAGGCACCAGTGAAACACAGACCACTGAGACCAGGGAGACTCAGCCTGGAGCAAGTAAGACCCTTGAATACCGTTTATTCAACCCTAATTTAAAACTTCAGTGACTTGTTTCCAAGTAAAACCAAGTTGACAACCAAGTAATCCATTAATTAATCTCAAACACTATTGGTCTATTATACTCTATATGCTGGTCTATAGTATAGTAATGTATAGCTTAAGCACAGCATAGTAATTATGTATATTTTTTATATATTTAACGTCTGTTGTATTACAACTTATGAGACCATTGACGAATCTCAGAAAAACAGCACAAACAAAATAAGAACATTTGACAGATATGGAAAAAATAATGAGTACTAATTTGTTATTGCATTTTTGCTTGACAATGTGTACCCCTATTAAAGCTGGCTGGTATATTCAAGGGGGAAAAAATACTCTGTATTGCTTCTGCTGCAAGCTTTTTTCACAGAAAAATTATAACAGTAGTGGCCTAAATGACTGGAAGAATTGTAGTGAGATCCTGAAAAGCCACGAGCACAGTCCAGAGCATTCGCGGCACAGGACCAGATGGAAGGAATTGGAGACTCGACTTGAAAAGGGCTAGACAATTGATCAAATGGAAATGGCACTCCTTCAAGCTGAAAGGAGGAGGTGGCGTGAAGTCCTGACCAGGTTGGTGGCCATAATACAGTCTTTGGCCGAGCGAAATATTCCCCTGCGGGGGAAATCAGACAGGCTATACCAGCCAAACAATGGAAATTTCCTTAAGGAAGTTGAGCTCATGGCCAAGTTAGACCCTGTCCTCAAACTGTTGCTGATGTGGAGAGAGGAGCCAGGCATACAACATACTTAGCAAAGGATACTCAAAATGAAGTTGATTGCAGTGGTGAATTTATTTTACATTATATGTTAAAGGAGATAAAGCAAACCAAATACTATTCAATTATTTTGGATTGCATCCCAGACCTCAGCCACATAGAGCAGTTATCTGTTATAGTTAGAATAGTTGCAGTAGATGACACATCATCTCATGGGGTTCCTTGAGGTGGAATCATCCACGGGAGAAAGCCTCTCCAAACTTATTCTGAAGAGACTAGAAGAGTTTAACCTTCCCTTTGAAGACTGCCGGGGACAACGGCTTTATTTGTCCCATGCAGAGCACATACTTTAAATCTTGCGTAAAACTCAATCTCGCCTAGGGCAACCAAAGGGCTAGAGCCGGCCCTGCCTTTAATAGTCCCCAAGGGGGCAATTCAGTTTTACAGCCAACCCATCCATTAAGGGTTAAAGTTAAAAGTGCATTAGAACTCAATGTATATAAAATAAAAAATAATTGATAACATCCACATGACATGTATCCACAACATCCATTTACACATGACACACTTAGACATACACATGACACACACACACCTGGCAGTGACGGAACAGAGCAGTGGAGTGCAAGAACCAGTTTTGTGTAGTTATGTGTTTTCATTTAACAGTCTTATAGCAGAGGGAATGAATGAGTTAGCATAGCGGTTAGTTTTCCGTATTGGCACATACCGCCAACCTGACTGCATGATAACAAATCCATTACTGAGTACATGATCTGGTTGGCACAGTATTCTGTCTGTTTTTTTTGGACAACTTGTATTTTCCAGAGAGAACAGAGATCATTTAATTGGGTACCAGTGATTTTTGAGCATACCTTAACAATGTCGCTCAAACTCTTTTTGTCTTTTATAAAGTAGTCCGTTAAACCAACACAGGAAAGAAAATGTTAATAGGCTCTCAATGAAGGCCTGATTTTTTACAGACCCCAAAAGAGTTAAGCTTCCTCAGTAGGTATATTCTTTGGTTTGCTCGCTTAATAATGCTATCAGTGTTCTCACTGAATTTCAGTTGCGAGTCAAACACTGTGCCTAAGTCCTTATATGTTCAGACTATTTGAACATTTTCATTGTGTATTACATTCGGTTTGGTTCGTCACTATGCTTCCTAAAGTCTGATTAATTCTTTAGTTTTTGACACATTTAAGTCAAGGAAGCTGTCGTCACAGCATCTGACAGATTGCGTAAGGGCACTGTTATGATCAGACCCTGGAGAAGGGACAACAGGGCTGAGTCGTCTGAGAACTTCACCAGGCGGCTGTTCTCCCAAGATGACCTGCAGTTGTCAGTGTATAATATAAATAGCAGGGGGGAGAGCCTGTGTTTGATACGATGACAGATGACATATTTCCATTTACATAGACCTGCTGCCTTCTATTTGTTAAAAAATGTAAGACTAGTAATAATGTAGCAGATCCAGTTCTGTACATAAGAAATTCCACACAGCAGACAGCAGGATGGCTTCAAACGACTGAATTTATTGACCCTGGAAACATATGGGACAATTTGATCAGTATATTTCTGTTGCGCCAACCTCTTTCCACGTTATATACAATATTAAGTGGGAAGAGTGAAAGGATAACAAGTGCGTCTTGCCTCGCCAGCGTCCATTTGCGATCTCAGGCTGACATAATACAATTGTATACATGCAGAGGTGTCAAAAGTATTCACATTCATTACTCAAGTAGAAGTACAGATACTAGGGTTTAAAAAGACTTCTGTAGAAGTTGAAGTATCAACTCAAGCTTTTTACTCAAGTAAAAGTGTAAAAGTACATGGTTTCAAAACTACTTAAAGTATAAAAGTAAAAGTAATGCAAGGCAAAAAATGCCATTAAGGACAAAAGCTTAGACCGCGCCAAAGGGGCCTATAGTGCACTACCCCACCTCCTCAAAAAAAAAAGACTATAATGTTATATATATTAAAATGTAAATGTTGAAAAACTTGTGAGGCACTAGGTTATAGCTGTATAACAGGTATACCTGTTTCAACCACATATAAGGATTTCGGATATTGCCATCTTTTGTGGGGATATTTTGACACTATAATGGTTGCGCACACACACACACTCTCTCTCTCCCACACACACTCTCTCTCTCACACACACACACACGCATGCACTCTCTCTCTCACTCTCTCTCACACACACACACACTCTCTCTCTCTTCTCTCTCTCCACACTCTCTCTCTTCACACACACACTCTCTCCTCTCGCTCTCTCTCACACACACTCTCTCCTCTCGCTCTCTCTCTCTCACACACACACACACACACACACACACACACACACACACACACACACACACACACACACACTCACTCAGTCTCCCTCTCACACACACTCGCTCTCTCACACACACGCACACACTCTCTCTCTCCTCTCTCTCACACACACACACACGCGCGCACGCACACACACACTAACGATTATGTTTGCCACTTATCCCGCGATTGTCATACAGTAGCCTAGGCAATATTGTAAAAACGGCTGTCCCCAAAGCAATATTTGACGCGATTTGCCCCGTATTCTTGAGCACAAAACTGTTGATTAATTTCTCCCTCGCTTACCGCATCTACAGTAGGTTTCCTTCGGAGGAGTTTTGCCGCTTCGCACAAACCAAATGTAACTACAGCGCGCCGCGCGGACAGCCTCTCACAAGTTAGAAAGAAAACACAAAGCCAATCAGTTTAGCGATGTGTGTTCAGGAGGCGGGACTCGGATCTATTGTATAATTGGCCATTTTTTGAACGACGACAAGCCAGAATGAAAACAAGCAAAAATGAAATAGGAGTAACGAGGCTATTTTTAAAATGTAAGGAGTAGAAAGTACAGATAATTGCGTGAAAATGTAAGGAGTAGAAGTAAAAAGTCGGCTGAAAAATAATTACTCAAGTAAAGTATAGATACCCAAAATTTCTACTTAAGTAATGTAACGAAGTATTTGTACTTCGTTACTTGACACCTCTGTATACATGTTTAACATTATGTAGTAGTCTAACAGCAGTAATGGATTATTTGCTTTAATGCGTAAAGGAAAAATAAAGAAAGTAATAAAATGGCTGGATGTGTATTCTTTGAACATATCACTAATAATAACGTATAAGAGTAATGTTTGTACGTATCAAACAAATATTCTCTCAAGACATCAGGCACATTTACATTATACTCTTTAGAAATGCAAAACCAGTGTAATAGCTGCAAATAAAGATGGAATACATCAGCTCAAAAGCACAATCCACAAATACATTATAGACCCAAATTACATAAATTAGATCACTTTATACTGGTTAAATTGAATAATTGAACATACCTGGAAACATATGGGACAATTTGATCAGTATATTTCCGTTGCGCCAACCTCTTTCCACGTTATATACTGTGCACAAATCACGAGTTAGCTAACTCCACGTGCGTCAGATAAAAGTCACATAAAACTCACAATACACAACATGCATGTGTATAATCGATTCAGTAACACATTGTGCTAAATATTTAATGAACTTTAACCGAATTAACACTTTTAAACATACCAATATTAAGTGGGAAGAGTGAAAGGATAACAAGTGCGTCTTGCCTCGCCAGCGTCCATTTGCGATCTGAGGCTGACGTAACTCACGCACTCTCTAAAGGATAGCGCGCAACACTGATAAACGTCCCACTTAACGAAACACCTTAATTTACAGTTCCTAACCACAATAACATTGCATGGCTCGCTCATATAAGTTTTTAATACAAAATTAACACTCAAGTATTTTACTTAATAGAAAATTTGTTTTGGGAAGTTCATCATATAAAAATACAATTAATATTTCTTTCTTCCCAACTTGCTACATTCACCCCCCTGAACTTCACAAAACTAGTCTAATACTAGTGACTAATCGACACTGGGTATGTGATCACACTCTGACAACCACAGTATCTGCACGCAACAACCATGTTACCCAACTCACTGGGAGAGTGACAAAAGAAAGTTGGCCAGACTCTCAAGTGTCCACCCGCAAAAAGAAGTGCCATAAACACTACTCCAAAGATACTCAATTGATCACCCACTAATATAGTGTCCCAAATTAATAATTCTGACAGGGGAACTCGACTCTCACTTAAGAAGCTTTTGACCATAGAAGGCTGAGCGAAGGGCTACGTAAGAGGGTTTTCTGGGTCATAATTTGAATTAGTCTATTAACTGGTTTTATCAATCTGCCAGCCCTTGTTCTGACTGTGTGTGTCATTTCAGATGAAGGCTGAACTACTTCTCCAGGAACTCCGTCAGGTGTTATTGACTCTTCCATGTCACGTTCAACTTCCTCAACATTCATATCATAGGGGTCAGATGCAGAACTCTGAACTTCTTCCCAACTCTCACTTCCAACATCTGTTCCATCAAGGACATGCTCCGATCCTGAACTGAAATTTGGATCTCTGGTTTTCTCTTCTATTGAAGGGCTCGATTGACAAGCTGGAGAATGAACTGCTCCATCAGAAGGGTCAGATTCAGAACTCTGAACTTCACCCTGACTCTCACTTTCAACGTCTGGTCGATCAAGGACATGCTCTGATACTGGCCCGAAACTTAAATCTCCAGTTTCCTCTCCATTTGATGGAGTCGATGGACAAGCTGGAGAATGAACTGCTCCATCAATCTCATTACCAACATCCTCTAATCCATTTTCAGTTCTGTCAATCATAGAGTCAGCAGTCTCAAAGTCCGACCCGGAGTCATCGAAATCCGGTTCAACACAATCCTCCCTCTCGTCAACAGGTAAGAAATTTGCACGTAAAAGTAAGTTCCTGTGAACCACCTTCTCCTGATTGGTCCTGGTGTTCCTTACACGGTAAGTATGACATCTTGTATCTACAGATACCACAACATGCAAAGTTGAGTCCCACTTGTCAGCCAGCTTGCGCCGTCCACGCTCTCCTTTATTAGCGAGCAACACATAGTCTCCTTCCTCAATGTCTCGGCCTTTGACGTTTTTGTTGTAATGTTCAGTTTGCCGTTGTTGACTCGCAGTGTTGTTGATCTGAGCAAGTAACATCGCCTCCTTGAGATCTTTCCTCATTTTTTCCACATACTGGTCATAGTCTGTGACGTTGTTATCGCGATCTATATTCTGGAACATCAAATCAACAGGCAATCTGGGAATTCGACCATACATGAGGAAAAACGGAGCAAAGCCAGTTGACTCATGGGCGGTACAGTTGTAAGCGAACGTCAGGGTTTGCAGCATTTGTGGCCAGTTCTGTTTGGCTCTCGGAGGCAATGCCCTGATCATATTACCCAAGGTGCGATTGAACCTCTCGACTTGGCCGTTGCCCATCGGGTGATATGCTGTGGTTCGTGACTTCTGTACGCCAGCAATCTGCAACAGTTCCTTGATCAACCTGCTTTCAAAGTTCGCTCCTTGGTCTGAGTGGATTCTTTGTGGAAATCCATAAACACAAAAGAACTTGTCCCATAATTGACGAGCGACTTGAGATGCTGACTGGTTCCTGCACAGAAACGCATTAGCCATTTTCGTGAAGTGGTCCGTTACCACAAGTACATCAACGCTCTTGCCAGAAGAATCCTCGGCAGACCAGAAGTCTATACAGACTAACTCTAGTGGACTGACAGTTCGGATGCTTTCTAAAGGGGCCCTCCCCTCTGGTTCGGGGGTTTTGCTGACCACACAACGTTGACAGCATCTCACATACTCACGGGTGTCACTTTCCAGTCCAACCCAAGAAAACCTCTGTCTAGCCAAAGATAGCGTTCTTCCTTGACCTTGATGGCCTGCCTCGTCGTGGATGCCGCGCAAGACTTCACTGACCAGTGAATCAGGAACTATGAACTGGTAACGTGTAAACTTAGTCACTGGGTCCCTGCAGATACGGTACAGGATGCCATCCAACAGCTTTAATCTGTCCCATTGCTTCAACAGTTTTAAGGCCTTGTAAGGTTCCTTAGCCCTTTCTCTCCGAGACGGTCTCTTGCCTCGGCACACGTAAAAGAGAACTCTAGAAAGCACGTGGTCACCTTCTTGCTTCTCTCGAAGCTCCTCCAGTGAGTAGACAGGTAAGGGGTTCTGACCAGCAGGCATCATCCGTTGGGTCTCTTGAGCAAGCCAGGAAAGGACTCTCCCCTCTGCTCCCACATCCCACTTTGTATGAGCTTCAAAGATAGCAGAGACCTGATCAGAAGACAAGGAACATTGCTCCACTGAATTTCAAACACATTGGCTATTTGCGCTGAGCCTGAAGGAATCCTGTACGGTGTCTTTCCTTATCTGTTCAGACTGTTCAAGTAAAAGGTTGTAGGGTTCCACCACTAATCTTTGACTCACAAGACTGGGAACAAACGGCTGACGGCTCAGAGCGTCAGCAACCACGTTCTTGGTGCCCGGTATGTACTGGATGTCAAAGGTGTACGGGGCCAGCTTAGCCACCCACCGCTGTTCACACGCGTCTAATTTTGGCTTTGTTAAAATGTAGGTCAACGGATTATTGTCCGTCCAGACTGTGAAAGTATGTCCCTTTAGCCAATGGCTAAATTTATCGCAGACAGACCATTTCAACGCCAGAAACTCAAGACGGTGCGCAGGGTAGTTGGACTGAGCTCGTGTAAGAGCCTTACTTGCAAAGGCAACAGGTCGTGCCTTGGACTCTCCTTCAAGGACTTGTGACAATACTGCTCCTATACCATCCAAGGAGGCATCTGTAGATAGGATAAATGGCCGGGTGAAATCGGGGTGTGCCAACACTACAGAGCCCACAAGAGCTGACTTAAGCTGTTCAAAGGATGAGACACATTCTCTAGTCCAATCTGACGAACTGAGTTTCCTAAAAACAGCACGACCCCTCGAGAATCCCTTTTTCCCTTTGGCTGCAGCGGTTAGAGTGAAGAGCGGTTTGGCGATGCTGGAACAGTTAGGGATGAACCGTTGATAATACATGATCATACCCAAAAAGGACTTTATCTTTCTTTGGGAAGGTGAGACCCCATCATCCATCATGAGATCCTTTTCGGTGACAGCTGTGATGGCAGCAATTTTGTCGGGATCAGTCGCGACTCCATGTTCATTCACAACATGGCCAAGGAACCTGACACTCCTTCTAAGGAAGTAGCATTTCTTTGGCGCCAACTTCAACCCGTGAGCACTCAATCTATCGAAGACCATCTCCAACCTTTCCAAAGCCTTTTCTTCATTGGGAGCTACCACCAGAAGATCATCTAAATAACAGAGGAGTGTAAGGAAGTTTTGGTCGCCGAATATGCTCATCATAAGCCGCATGAAACTTGCTGGGCTGTTACATAATCCCTGTGGAAGACGATTGAACTCGTAGAGCCCTAGAGGTGTGGTAAAGGCTGTAAGTTTCTTGTCGTTCTCACACATGGAGATGTTGTAAAAGCCAGATGTGAGGTCCATCGCGCTGAACAACGCATTCCCTCCCAGAGCAGCGAGACAATCGGCTTGGTGAGGAAGAGGGTGTGCATCCTTAACAGTCCGTGAATTTAGCCAGCGGTAATCAACGCAGATACGTAGGTCTCCGCTCTTCTTCCACACGAGAACCAAGGGAGAGGCCCACTCGCTGCTGGATTTTCGAATGAGGTCAAGCTCTTCCATCTCGGACAGTACTTGCCGTAACTTCTGATAGTGCCCTGGTGGCACACGCCGATAAGGCAAACGGAAAGGCCGGTGGTCAGACAGATGGATCCGATGCACAAAGTCTTTAGCTCTCCCACAGTCCAGTTTGTGCTTTGAGAATACATGTTCATACTTCTGGACCAAGCGCAATAACTGACTTTTCCATTCAAGTGACGCTTCGCAAGAATCAATGTCTAAGTCACTCAATCCCATTTTCTGCAAGACGTTCTGAAAGTCTGGGTTGTGTGATCCGTCATGCGTCAGAGTTTGACTCTGGGCTTTAACAGTCTCGAAGGGTCGATCCCCATCCATTTCCAAATCTTCCAACGCCACACATGGAGAAACGTTGACTACTTTAGAATTTCTCTTTAAAGTGATGGGCTTGTTGGTTGGGTTAAGCATCCTAACTGGCACCCACCTGTCAGCAATCATAGAAACCACGACGCGTCCCACAATGACATTCTTCTTATGGGTTGGTGACTTAGTTGGCTCAATCAACACCGCACTGCCTTCTGAAATAGGCGTCGTAGGAGAGAGCTTGGCCCACACCAGGTGCTCCTGCCTTGGCAGCAACGTGACAGCTTGAACCAGTTTGGCCGTGCCAATGATGTCAGGCATCTCATCACCTCTCCATCTGTTAAGACCAGAAAGTACATTAAGGAACTGCTCAACCTCATCATCTTTCGTTGATTCAGGCCTATTTACAACACTCCAGTATGTTGGTTTCTGCTTAAACTGGCTTAAGATGAATTTAAGGACGTTGGTGCCCAGTATCAAATCATCCCGTTGTCCTGTAACAACCAGCGTGGGTACACTGACTTCATACTCGTACACTCTCATCTTCAGCTGATATATACATTTCGGCGCAACCTGAACACCACCACATCCAACCAGCATAATATTGGCCTGCATCTCACACTGATCCAGAGACATACCTGCATCCAATAAGCGAGATTCCGCAGCTTCACTGATGGTGCAAGCCATAGAGCCACTGTCTAACAATGCTCTCAAAGGAATGCTGTCATTGACTAGAACGTCGGTATAGAAAAGGCTGTCTGCCCGTACCAGCTGCGTCACATTCTGAAACAGGACCACATTATCACTAGTAACTGTCTTACAAGTCGACTCATATATTTTTGATGCATCATCTTGGAGGGTCTGAACTTCTTCACCCACACTATCCCCTCCCGAGTGCAGGTGTGTCAGTTTCCCTGAATCTGGGAGCGGCTGCCAGACTCAACACTTTTCTTAGGGCAATCCCTGCGCTGGTGACCAACTTCTAAGCAGTTCAGACATCTTTTCTCAGACATGCAGTGTGACCGTGTGGAATGGGTTCTTTCACCACAAACACGACATCTGGATGGACGAGACCAAGAAGACATTTGCGGTCTATCAGGAGCAGCCTGTGCACTAGTGCGGTCGAGCACCCTTTCCAACATGCTGAGCACTCGCTCCAATGTACCTGTGTCAGTCAAGGGCGTGTGTGTAGGCACTGTGGCGATCTCA
The DNA here is from genome assembly GCF_949152265.1 of Phoxinus phoxinus. Lineage (NCBI taxonomy): Eukaryota > Metazoa > Chordata > Actinopteri > Cypriniformes > Leuciscidae > Phoxinus > Phoxinus phoxinus. Next base: position 80,759 of record NC_136885.1, read on the forward strand.
GGCTTTGTGTTATGGGTACTGGGGATGCACGCTGCTGTGTTAACTGCAGTGTTGTCCACCGTAGTGGTTTCTGTGTGGCTGACGGCGGCAGTTGCTACTTGGAACGAATTGCCAGGGAGTGAGTAAGGATGTGGTTTCTTGGTTCTCAGCTCCCTTTGATGCTCGTCAATTGCTTATCTCTGCTGATGACCACTTCGTGATAGGTTGTACCTGAACACACTAGAAAGTTCAACATTAGGGCAGTTTCTAATGAACATCATAGCAATTTCCTGTGAAATGTTCTTCATTCGACTACCCTGTTTCTGCAGGTGATTATCAGCGATTTCGGCCGCATTATTGAGACGAACCCAATAGTCGACAGGGCTTTCTTTGGCATATGGCATTGTAGAATAGAAGTCTGCCAGTGGAAGACAAGACTCTGGGCTCTCACTGAAATAGCGTAAGAGCATTTTGTAAATGGTTTCAGGGGTAACAACCATGTCAGGTGAGTGATTATTTTTCAGCCCAACTTTTACAATGTTTTTAGCTCTACCCAAAAGGTGGCTCAGAACCTCATTGGCATGCTCTGCTTTAGGGCGATCACACTTCTGTAAGTAAACCTCCATTAACTCTATCCACTCATGAACAGTATGTTTATCCGTACCATCACCACGGAAAATAGGAGGGCCCCTATTGTCAGAACGTACAATCAGATTCAACCTGGATAAGTCAAGTGTGGTGTTAGCTAGATCGCTTTTAGCTGGCTCGGGGGCAGTCTGATGCCCCAGAGCAGAAGGACTACGATCAGCTAAGAGCCGGTCCAAAATACTATCGCCAATCTGGCTACCAAGCTCCTCAAGTAGCTCTGTTATCTGCAAACGAGAATCATCACAGATTGGGGGAGGTGTAAAAGATGAAGCACCAGCGCTAACTTTTCCTTCCATTTGTGAAAAGCCTAAATTGATATCGCAAATTTGATCGTTTTCTTTACGTCTCACAACACCATCTGAGCTGATGAAACCTCTACCCCTCCCCAAGACTGGTGTAGACATATTGTACATCTTACTGTCCATACTGGTCACTACCATATAACAAAATAAATTGATTCAATGTCTGATTCAAAAGTCAATGTTAAGAATTTAAGAGAACTGTATGAAACAATGAAAGTTCATTAGCTGACACTGGAAGGCAGGACTCGATCCACGGCTTGACACCAGGTAGACGACTGCGGTCGGCTTTCAAAATCCAGGGAAGTCACAGCAACAGTTCCACGTTATCGAACAACACCCGGCGATCGGCTGTGGCTGATCAGTTGTATCCAAGAAGGTCACGGCACCAGTTTTATGTAGCAGATCCAGTTCTGTACATAAGAAATTCCACACAGCAGACAGCAGGATGGCTTCAAACGACTGAATTTATTGACCCTGGAAACATATGGGACAATTTGATCAGTATATTTCCGTTGCGCCAACCTCTTTCCACGTTATATACAATATTAAGTGGGAAGAGTGAAAGGATAACAAGTGCGTCTTGCCTCGCCAGCGTCCATTTGCGATCTCAGGCTGACATAATACAATTGTATACATGTTTAACATTATGTAGTAGTCTAACAGCAGTAATGGATTATTTGCTTTAATGTGTAAAGGAAAAATAAAGAAAGTAATAAAATGGCTGGATGTGTATTCTTTGAACATATCACTAATAATAACGTATAAGAGTAATGTTTGTACGTATCAAACAAATATTCTCTCAAGACATCAGGCACATTTACATTATACTCTTTAGAAATGCAAAACCAGTGTAATAGCTGCAAATAAAGATGGAATACATCAGCTCAAAAGCACAATCCACAAATACATTATAGACCCAAATTACATAAATTAGATCACTTTATACTGGTTAAATTGAATAATTGAACATACCTGGAAACATATGGGACAATTTGATCAGTATATTTCCGCTGCGCCAACCTCTTTCCACGTTATATACTGTGCACAAATCACGAGTTAGCTAACTCCACGTGCGTCAGATAAAAGTCACATAAAACTCACAATACACAACATGCATGTGTATAATCGATTCAGTAACACATTGTGCTAAATATTTAATGAACTTTAACCGAATTAACACTTTTAAACATACCAATATTAAGTGGGAAGAGTGAAAGGATAACAAGTGCGTCTTGCCTCGCCAGCGTCCATTTGCGATCTGAGGCTGACGTAACTCACGCACTCTCTAAAGCATAGCGCGCAACACTGATAAACGTCCCACTTAACGAAACACCTTAATTGACAGTTCCTAACCACAATAACATTGCATGGCTCGCTCATATAAGTTTTTAATACAAAATTAACACTCAAGTATTTTACTTAATAGAAAATTTGTTTTGGGAAGTTCATCATATAAAAATACAATTAATATTTCTTTCTTCCCAACTTGCTACAATAAGATCTGCTCTGGTAACTTAAAATATGAGAATATGCTAATCGTTCAATTAGGATGTGAGGCTGCATTTTGTTAAAAGCTGAACTAAAGTCCGCAAATAAAATTATTGCGTGTTATGCAGGTTTCTCAAGATGTTTATACACCCTGTCAAGAATGAAAAGCTTTGCATCCTCCACACCCTTGCCTGCTTGATATGCGAATTGTAGCGGATCTAATTTGTCTACAGTTAGGGGGATGATTGTGTCTTTCAAGATCTTTTCAAAGCATTTCATTACCAGGGAAGTTTGTTCAGTTGGTCTGAATTCATTGAGGTCTTTCGGAGATTTTGTTTTGGGGATGGGTATTACTTTCAGAGGCGCTGCAATAGGACAGGCAAGGCAGGCAATTGCCTGGGGCCCCGAATTTTGAGGGGGCCCCCGAGGATCGATCATTTAAACAATCAAAAATGTTCCTATTAATATAGCACACAAGCAGTGACGCCGCCACACCTCCGCATACCCCTTAGTGGGGCCCCCTCTCTTAATGCTGTTTAAACTATTGCAGCCTTTTGCGCTTTTTTCTAACTGCCGCTGCTTACATGCGTTTCTATAGCTATTTTCGAATCATAGCCAGAAATGCATGAATTCATGTATTAAACATGAAGAGGACATATCCATCTGGAAGCCAGAAGCGGAAAAAAAGCAAGATGAAGTGGAAAAGAAAAAACAGAACTGCGGTAAGTGATGAAGAATGAATGAGATGATGATTGACTTAACACTTAATTTACGTTAAGAATAATAATTAAAGTTAATGACAAAAATTGTTTCCTTGTTCAATTCACATCTAGTTTTCACAGTAATACGTATTGTTTTAAATCAGCTTTACAGAAAAGACATGTCTATCTCGATTGATCTGTTATCAGAATGTTATTCAGAAATGTAAAAAAAAAAAAAGCACACAACCTCGTTCTTAACTACCGACTTGCTATACATTACCACGCTTATTACATGGCTACCTACCAAATAAATCATTACTTTGAAACAAAATATTGATTTAAAAAGGAGTTTATTGATAGTTTACAATTGTATTGCTTCCGCTAAGCTTCCGCCAAAGAAAATAGTGCACTCCGCTCCGTCTCTACGGTTAGAATCCCGTGAGTCCATAGCAACGCTCTGTTTTTCATTTCATGGCAATGGTCTGTTATACTCTGCAGCGATCTGTTATCAAGAAATAAGTCGGATCTCGTTCAACGTCACTGATTCCTGATTCCTTGAAGATTGTCTAAGAGACATTCTATTTAGAGTATTTTCTGAATTTTTGTTTTATCTGAGTTTGCATCTTGTGTATAAATAAATCCTGTGTTAATTTGTACCTGTTCCTGAGTGAATTGACGGATATTGTATCTTGATAAAATATAATATAAAATATATATTAGAAGGGCCCCATTGATTAATTTTGCCTGGGGCCCCCCTCAACCTTGGCATGCCTCTGATTACTGTTGATGTTTTCCAAAAGTCAGGTATATCCCCACTGTCGGCACATTTTTGAAAGATAACTGTGAAAGCCTCACTAAGCTGCTCGGCGCAATAGCGCAACAGATCGCCCACAGATGGCATCAGGACCAGCAGCGTTCCCTATTTTTGTATTTTTAAGTAATGTTATGAGTTTTGTCTGTTGTATTTTTATCCCTCTTTGAGGCGTTAACGTCTCTCTCAATGTGACTATACTATCTGAGAAGGACCTTTCAAACCTGCAGAAGAATTTATCTGGCAAATCGCTGTCGTCTATACCGTTCAATTTTATTGGCTGCCCTGTTCTGCATACAGGCTGGTTAATGGCTGCCATAGTTTTAATACCTTGCCAGGCTGCCTTTAGATCCCCACTGTTATATTGATTTTCAATTTTATTCTTGTACTGGATTTTTGCTTTCCTTATTGCATTTTTGACTTCTCTTGAGGCAGCTTTTTTTTCTACCAGGTCCCCTAGATAGAATGTCTTTTTTTCCTGTTGATAACACTTTTCAGTTCCTTCGTTACCCAAGGCTTGTTATTAGGATAAATTACCACTTTTTTAGATGGAATAACCGTATCAACACAATATTTGACATAGGCAGACACTGTTTCCGTAAGTTCATTAATGTCACTACAAGTGCCATAAAAACAATTCCAATCCGTACATTCCAGACACCCCTGTAGAGAGGAAATACTGTCTTCTGTTTTATGGTTTTCTCCTTACACTCAAGGCGTCTGAAAGCGGGCTTATACACAGGCATCAGATAGATACTATTGTGGTAGGAAGCACCAAGTGGCGGGATAGCCATGGATCTATAGGCTCCATTTACTGAGCCATAGCAGAGATCTAAGGTGGTGTTCCTCTGCGTTGTAGAACAAGTTATATACTGTTTATTTGACCGTCAAAGTCTTGTCTAATGCAGTGATTAAAATCTCCTAAAAAAAACTTGGGGGCCTCTGGGCAAATAGAGTCCAGTCTATGAGTGCGCTGCAATTGAAGCATTGGCTCGCGGGTGAATATACACAAGCGTATAAAACAGTTTTGTTTATGTTTAGAGACGTCCTCAAGAAAAAAAAGTTCACGAGACGGAGAGGCAGAAAGCACACCCTGTTTAATTTCTTTATTTTACAAAACCACAACGTTTTGTTTTGATTGTCAGTGGACACATACAAAAGTAGACATCTCACAGATCCTTTTTTCATATTTATTAAGTCTGTATGACCATATATGACGGAGTATTTTAAGTCTATTCAGCTGCTATGTGAAAAACATCACGCAAATCACGCCAGCGTGATTGCCGACCCCAGAGGGTTAATGTAGACTCACAGCCTTAAATGTTATCCTACAGCGCAGGCTTCATCAGTAATGGTGTTAGGTCAGACTGTAAATGTAAAATGCCCTCATGCAGTGTCTAATGAATCAAGCAAAAGTCACTTCTGTCACTTCCTCTCGTTGGGGAAATTGGTTAACGACCCTCACAGCCCCGAAAATTGTTTTACAGCGTGTGCCAGTCACAAACCCGTCCTCATGTATGATGTCTGCCATGACTGAAGTTGTGTTAGAGGATGAAGGAGAAATGACTCACAATTGTGTTACGCTTACATACACACCTACGAGGGAAGTAAAAGAAACTCCCATAGAGAATTCAGAATTTGAGTTGTTTTGTTGATGGTTCAGCTCAAGAAACAAGCCGTTAGAACCTAAGTGTCACGGACCACATCAAGTGATGTTGATTACAGCAGCTGCAGCGTTGTGTCAGACAATGTTCATTTTGTTGACTAAATATTTTCGTCATTATTTTCGTCACAAATATATTTTTCCGGACGAAAACGAAAGAAAAACTAAAAAAGAAGTCACTGATGGAGACTAAAACTATGACTAAATTGATTGACATTATCGTCAACGAATAAAGGACGAGACGAAAATAGACTGTGACGAAAATCCAATCAGCAGACGGGAGAGATGCGAGGAATGAATAAAATAACCAATCGGTAAAACGGAACAGGCGAGACTGCATGAAAAGAGAACCAATCAGAGCCTGACATATTGAGACGTGAAGCGAATGTATTCAGTCTTTGACCGAGCTCCCGTGAAGACGGCATTCGAAGAGACGATGTCTAAAAGAGCGACAACATGTCCACAGCCGGGAGAAAAAGAAGGGGAGACTTGTGGGCACACTTCACGTTTGACGACGAACAAAACAAAACAAAGTGTAAAGCATGCGGAGCGGTCATTCGTGGCAAGAACACAACCAATTTGAAAAGACATTTACAGACGAGCCACCCGGACATTTTCTCAAAGGTAAATTCACAACGATGTTCTTTTGTTTATTGAGCTAAACAAAATTGGAAGACTGCAGTGCTTAGATGTTATAGCATTAAATATTACGAACTGAAAAGTACTGTAAAATAGCCCCTTCTTCAAGTTAAATGAGAGCACCATACGAATACGTAAAATTATGCTACATACATTTGATTAATACTAATGTTTAGTATATTTCATAATGTTCTACTTCAAAGTCAAAGTCAAATTTATTTCCATAGCACCTTAAAACAACACGAGTGTTGACCAAAGTGCTTCACAATCTAAATACAGCTGCACATACAGATAGCATAACATTAAAAAAAAAAAATCAAACCAAGAAACATAAAAAAAGATTATATATATAAAACCTAGTAACAACAATAAAATAGACAACTCGCATGATCTTTACAGAAATACATATAGCATTAAGATGCATTTTAATATGCTTGTGCAAAGAGGTACGTTTTAAGCAATGTTTTAAACATTTTTAATGTAGGGGAAACTCTGATAGATAATGGAAGAGTATTCCATAATTTTGGCGCATAAACTGAGAAAGACCTATCTCCCTTTGTTTTTAGGCAGGTTTTTAAGACAATTAATAGTAACTTAGATGCTGATCTAAGTGATCTCTGAGGAGAATATAAGCTTAAGAGTTCGGATATATAAATCGGGGCCAAACCGTTTAAAGCTTTGAACACGTAAGTTAAAACCTTGAAATCGATCCTCTGTTTCACGGGTAGCCAGTGGAGAGAGGCCCGTGTTGGTGTGATGTGTTCCCTCTTTTTTGTCCCAGTAAGGCAACGAGCTGCAGCATTTTGAACAAACTGCAAACGTGAAATTGATGATTGACTAATTACAGCGTACAAAGCATTACAGTAATCGAGTCGTGAGGATATAAGAGCATGTATTACTATCTCCAAGTCCTTAAAAGTTAGAATATGCTTTAGCTTACGAAGACACTTTAGTTGAAAAAAGCTGGCGCTAACTACAGAGTTTATTTGTTTATCAAACTTTATCTCATAATCAAAAATGACCCCAAGATTTTTAACATGAGAGTTAACTTTTAACTGCGAATTACTTAATGAAACACTGTATTTGCCAATTTGAGTTTTAGAGCCAAACAGGATAACCTCTGTTTTCTTTTCATTTAATTAAAGGAAATTTTTGTCCATCCAAACTCTGATATCCTTCAAACATGCTAACAAGGACGAGACAGATTCATTCCCAAAATCTAATGGTAAATAGAGTTGAGTATCATCTGCATAGATGTGATAGTTGATCTTGTAATGTTCGAAAATCCGGCGCAGAGGTAGCATGTAAAGAGAGAAAAGAACTGGACCCAAAATGGAGCCCTGGGGCACCCCACATGTTATTGGTACAAAGGAAGAAGAAAATTCTCCAATTTCAACAGAAAAATTCCTATTTAAAAGATACGACTCGAACCACTGTAATGCATTTTCATGGATGCCGACCTCATGTTTTAATCTCTGCAACATAATAGAATGGTCCACAGTGTCAAAGGCTGCGCTTAGGTCTAACAAAACAAGGACTGCACAGTTTCCAGAGTCTACTGATATCAAGATATCATTGGTCACTCTAAGTAAGGCAGATTCAGTACTATGTTTGGCTTTAAATGCAGACTGAAAAGGATCTAAAATTTTGAAATCAGCCTATAGTTACTTAATTCTGAAGAATCAAGGCTGGGCTTTTTTAGCAAGGGGTGGATCACAGCGTATTTTAAGCAGGATGGAACAGTGCTGCTGTTTAGAGATGGATTGATAATGGAAAGTATACTGGGTAAAACCACCTCCAATACCTCATTTAAAAGGACAGTGGGAATAATGTCCAGAGAACAAGTAGTTAATTTCATTTTAGAAATCAGAGCCCGCAAATCCGAGTGTGATATAGTCTGGAACTCAGATAAACTAGAAGAGGTCAATAAGTTATAACAACTTTCAGATGAAGATGGTAAAATCTGGGACCTGCCATTTATTTTATCTATAAAGAAGCTACAAAACTTCTCACACAGATCAGCACTTGGAACCAAACTGGATACAATAGGAGGATTTAACACAGAAATTAGTGTGGAAAATAAAGATTTTGGACAATGAGAATTTTTTTCAATCAGGTTTGAAAAATAATTTGCCCTAGATAATTCCACAGCTTCCTGATATTGGGACAAACTGGCTTGCATAAGTTGATAAGAAATTTGCAGTTTATCTCGTTTCCATCTTCTTTCTGCCCTTCTACAACATTTTCTAATAGATCTGATGTCTTCATTTAACCAAGGTTGCTTTTTTTATTTTAAGTTTGTTTTTACTTTTAACGGAGCAACTTTGTCCAACTCCTTGGTACATGAAGCATTAAAATTTGTAACCAGACTCTCGACATCCGAACCTTGAGCTACCAAATTTGTGCAACCGGCCGTCAAAGCTACAAACAAATCCTCAAAATTGGAAGCAGTGGCTGAGTTTATGGAGCGCACAAGAGAACTAGGTGGCCGATGTACAGAGTCACATGAACTAGGAAAAACACTGTTAAACATAACAGGCCAATGATCAGACAGACCAGTGTCACTTATATAAATGTCATTAATGAGGAAACCAGAGGATAACACAAGGTCAAGTATATGACCTAACTTGTGGGTTGGTCCAGATACTGATTGCTTAAGATTAAAAGAGTCCATTAGCTGTACAAACTTGTTTACAAGAGGCTTAGCAGGACAGCACAGATGTATATTAAAATCACCTAGAATTAAAAGATTGTCATTTCTCATGACTATATCAGATAAGAATTCAGAAAAATAATTTAAGAAAGCACCTTTAAGAATCGGAGGTCTGTATATCACAGCAATGAGCAGAGAGCAAGGCGATTCAACTTTGCATAGTGTAGCTTCAAAACTGACAAAACTCTCTACTGGTATTTGCCTACACTTAAAACTATTTTTTAAAATTACAGCAACTCCTCCACCCTTCTTTGACTTTCTAGGGCAGCTGAAAAAAACACAATTTGTGGGAAGAAGTTCTGAAATGGGGCCCAAATCATTTTCAGTCAGCCAAGTTTCAGTGATAAACATAAAGTCCAGTTTGTTTGCTGAAAAAAAATAATTTAATAAAAAAGCACTGTTGTCTTTTGTTTTTACTTGCACTTCCGCAGGGAGCGAAAGCAACTTAGATAGAGAGCGTAGATATTTGCTGCTTGTGGCCCGTCTAACGCCCGTTTCACACATACTCCGTTTGCAGTGCGTACCGATGTTAACAGGTTAGAGCTTTCACACTGCACACGGATGCGGTCCGGCAATCCGCTCCAGTTGCGGTGCGTATACAGCAGTGCAGCGATCGTTTCCGCACAGAGTCTATTTTCTGCTGTGCTGCACGCACTGCAGCGTAGTGTTCACATTGAAATAAATATAGATTGACAAGAAACTGTAATAATTTGATCATATAGCTACTCATAATTACAGTTAATGTGTTCTACATTTTCTAAATTACAGGATCAAGAAATTAAAAACGTTTTAAACGAGAATATAAATATATATTATTGCTGCATGTTGTTCTATTTAAACATGAATATGTAGGCCTACTGTGTTGCCCTTTTTATTTATTTTGTTTATCGTCACATTCAACCTTCATGTCATGCGAATTTATTAAATGAACATCTGAATATAGTTGTAGCCTATATCTGAATTCATAAGTAAATCATATTATATCGTTTTATTTTTGAATATACAGAAGTTAAACAGGGTGTAATTATACATTTCTTATAGTTATGTAGGCTACGCAAGTTATAATTATTTTTGACTATGTAATTGTAAATCAAAATGTTTAACTTTTTGGTGCTACAGCCAGCCTTATTTATAGCAGAGGAAAAATACTCGTTTTAATGTAGTGGCATGTACTAACAATAATTAATATATCAAATGTTAATTTCCAAAAAGGTCCTTTGTCTTCTGGGGGCTATAGCCCTCTCTTCCGGTTCTTATTTTTTTTCAGTCTTAAAATATGCATTTATAATCAGTATTTATACATTTGTATTCTAATTTAACATATATGTGTATTATATCTTAGCAACAGATATAGCGCGATAGCTTTTCTTCTGTCAACAACTCGAACTAAAACAAAGAATCACAATGATTAAAATGAATTTCATACTGTTGTAATGTCTGTAACAATGTCAAAGTTAAAGTTTGGATTTAAAATCAAAATTACTTAGTTAGCCTACCCATTTTTTATTTTGTGACACAGAAACTACGTATCAGTAGCGCACTGCAAACGCAGCATATGTGAAAGCACTATAGCGCGCGCTGCTCCAGTACCGCACACGCACTGCAACACGCACCGCAAACGCACTGCAAACGGAGTGTGTGTGAAACGGGCGTGAGTGTTTCCATATGCCGGGTCCCCCTGATAGTCGACCATGTAGTTGGTATCAATCCCGGGGTAGTAATAGTTGTTATTCTAGACGAGCGGGCTCCTCGATGAACATAGCGCGGGCGGCGAATTATCCCAGACTCAACGCACGCTGAGTACACATCAGGCAGCAGGCGAGATTTAGAGTGGTTGTTCATGCTCAGTAAATCCGAACTTGAATATTTCAAACACATGATGGTGGCGTGGGACCGGTAGACACTGGGAAAACTTTCACTCTTCCAGGTAACAATTTGCCATAAGGCAAATAACAAGACCCAGCGCACCGCAAACCAAAGCATAGTTCAGTCACTCACCAGATCAAACATGAGGTTTGGCCCAGAAAGATTATCCCAAGGTTTCAAGCCAGCGTAGCTCCAGAAATATCCGAGAAATATCAGGAACTATCCGGAACTGTCCGACAATAGTTCTTTTGTAGATCCTCTCACAGCAGAAACAACAGTGGAAGTTTAAAAAAATGATTTCCCGAGGCTTTGTTGTATTTAGGAGCAAAGAACCGGAGAGCAGCGGCAGACAAACACGCACAGCGTACACTCAACCGGACAGCAGGAGCACTTGTTGACAATATCACAAATATTTCTAGATTAGTCATGTGAAACGTGACTGTTCACATCCTATCATTATACATACTAATCTAGCAATATTGTGGTATTTAAAACATACAATATTGCTAGACAAAGGAATACCTTATACAATCTTGTTAATTTTTTTATCCACCTAGCTGGCAACTTATTAAATATTTACTTTTTTCACTCTTTTATTTGCGTTTAGTGCTTTCATATTTACTGCTTGCACAAATAAAGTGATTGCAATGAATAAATAATATAAACGTATTTAAACTATTTTCCTTTTTTATGTCACAGCTACAGAAGTCTCCTGATGAAGGCGGTGAACCAAGCACAAAAAAGGCAAAACTATCCAATCAAAACATTGCAGAAGCACTGTTAGGTACTACAAAGTACAAAAGCAATGCCATAGAACAGACTTTCTATCAGAATTAGTATTGGCTGCAGATAAAGTACTAATTGTTGGTGATTTTAATATACACATAGATAATGAAAAAGATGCATTGGGATTGGCATTTAAAGACATTGTAAACTCAATTGGAGTTAGACAACACGTGTCAGGACCGACTCATTGTCGTAATCATACTCTAGATCTAATACTATCACATGGAATAGATGTTGATGCCGTTGAAATACTGCAGCAGAGCGATGACATCTCAGATCACTATCTAGTCTCGTGTAAATTACATTTAGCCAAGGCTGCAAAGCCGACTCCGTGTTATAAATATGTTAGACCGATCACTTCTGCCACTAAAGATTGCTTTATCAATAATCTTCCTAATCAGTTTCATCATCTCAGCATCCCGGATAGCTTAGAAGAACTTGATATTGCAACAGAAACTTTTAACTCTCTCTTTTTTCCAGCACTTTAGACACAGTTGCTCCGCTGCGCTTAAAGAAGATTAAAGAACATAGGCCAACGCCGTGACACAACGAGCACACTCACACACACACACTCACACATACACACTCAGGCCCTTAAGAGAGCAGCCAGAACAATGGAGCGCAACTGGAAGAAAACAAAACTAGAGGTATTTCGGATTTCATGGAAGGAGAGCTCGATTGCTTACAGAGAGGCTTTAAAAGCTGCTAGATCTGCTTATTTTTCAACCCTATTAGAAGAAAATAAACATAATCCTAGGTATTTATTTGAAACAGTGGCTAAACTAACGAAAAAGAAAGCTTCAAGCCCAGAAGTTTCCAAGCAACACAGCAGTAATGACTTTATGAACTTCTTCACTTATAAGATCGATAATATCAGGGACAAAATTATAACTATGCAACCGTCTAATACAGTATCGCATCAGGAAGTGCATTGTAGTCTCCCGGAGGGAAAATTTGATTCATTCATTGCTATAGGAGAGGAAGAATTTAGCAAACTCGTCAAATCATCTAAATCGACAACGTGCATGTTAGACCCTATACCGACTAAGCTGCTGAAAGAGATGCTTCCAGATGTCATAGATCCTCTTCTTAATATCATTAATTCATCTTTGTCTCTAGGATACGTACCAAAAACCTTTAAGCTAGCTATGATTAAACCGCTTGTTAAAAAAACGCAACTTGATCCTACAAAACTAGTCAATTACAGGCCGATCTCTAATCTGCCATTTCTGTCAAAGATATTAGAAAAAGCAGTATCCTCTCAACTGTGTTCCTTTCTTGAAAGAAATTATATCTGCGAGGATTTTCAGTCCGGATTTAGACCGTAACATAGTACCGAGACAGCTCTCATTAAAGTCACAAATGATTTGCTCTTATCATCCGATCGTGGTTGTATTTCTCTATTAGTATTACTTGATCTTAGTGCTGCATTTGACACCATTGACCACAACATCCTTTTAAATAGACTCTAACATTATGTTGGCATTAGTGGAACTGCATGGTTTAAATCATACTTATCTGACCATTATCAGTTTGTAGCAGTAAATGAAGAGATGTCTTATCGATCACAAGTTCAGTATGGCGTACCACAAGGCTCAGTACTAGGACCGCTGCTGTTCACTCTGTATATGCTACCATTAGGAGATATCATTAGGAAACATGGAATTAGCTTTCACTGTTATGCCGACGATACTCAGCTGTATATTTCTTCAAAACCTAACGAAACTTACCAATTCACAAAATTAACGGAATGCATAGCTGATATAAAAAACTGGATGACTAGTAATTTCCTACTACTAAATTCAGAAAAAAACAGAGATTCTAATTATTGGACAAAAAACTTCCACACGTAATAACCTAGAGTACTGTCTAACACTTGATGCTGCTCTGTTAAGTCTTCGTCGTCGGTTAGGAACCTGGGTGTGTGTGTGTGTGCTCTTTGATACCAATCTTTCATTTGAAAGTCATGTGTCTAGTATCTGTAAAACCGCTTTTTTCCATCTTAAAAATATATCTAAATTACGCCATATGCTCTCATTGACAAATGCGGAACAATTAGTTCATGTGTTCATGACCTCAAGGCTAGATTATTGTAATGCTCTACTGGGTGGTTGCCCTGCACGCTTAACAAACAAACTACAGCTAGTTCAAAACGCAGCAGCTCGAGTTCTTACCAGAACCAGGAAGTATGACCATATTAGCCCCGTTCTGTCAACACTGCATTGGCTGCCTATTCAACATCGTATACAGTTTTAAATATGGCTGATTACTTACAAAGCACTAAATGGTTTAGCTCCGCAGTACTTGAGCGAGCTCTTAACGCATTATAGTCCTTCACGTCTACTGCGATCTCAAAACTCCGGCCAGTTAATAATACCTAGAATATCAGAATCGACTGCTGGCGGTAGATCCTTTTCCTATTTAGCACCAAAACTCTGGAACAGTCTTCCTATCATTGTCCGGGAAGCAGACACACTCTGTCAGTTCAAAGCTAGATTAAAGACACATCTCTTCGGCCTAGCATTCACATAACACATTATATAACTTAATGTTAGGCTGCATAGATTATAGATGATCATAGATGAGTGGCTGCTGGGTAGTGGCTCGGTGCGTGAGAGGAACTACACCATTTTCTGGTGTGGTTATCCAGGCAACCATCATCCGATGCATGGAGTCGGCTTTGCTGTGCGGAACACCCTGCTGTCCACCGTCTCTCAACCAACAGCTTGCTCTCCACGCCTAATGTCCCTGCGGATGTCACACTCGGCTGGCTTTCTCACTCTCCTCTCTGCCTATGCACCCACTCTTGACGCGACTCCTAAGGACAAGGATGCCTTTTATGCCCACGTTAGCGAGGTCATTCGTTCTGTACCGGCCAGGGAGGATTTAGCTCTGCTTGGGGACTTCAACGCCAGAGTTGGAGGGGATGTCACTGCCTGGAGGCCAATCTTGGGTAATTTTGGTTTTGGTAGCATCAATGACAACGGCCAACGTCTCCTCGAGTTGTGCGCTGCTCTTGGCCTATGCTTACCGGGTTCCTTCTCGTCTGGAACTATCAGATCCAAGGTTACCTGGATGCATCCCCGGTCCAAACACTGGCACCAACTTGATTACATTATTGTTAGGAGCCACCAACTCAACGCTGTCAAGAGGTACAGGAGTATGCACTCTGCAGACTGTGACACCGACCACATCCTTGTCCGCTGCACTCTAAAACTCACCCCAAAGAAGATTCACAGTGCCACTCCAAAGCCCACTTCAAAGCTAAACATTGAGCTGATGCAGAAACATGAATACGTGGCAAGTTTCCGTGCGCGTATGGAGGGCCTTCACTTCAGAGTTGACAGCACTCCTGAAAACACCTGGGCCGAGCTAAGAGGTTCCATGACGGAGGCTGCATCTGAGATCTTTGGTCTTTGGACGGTTTCTGACAGTGTGTGCAGAGATTCTTTGGTTCTGCAAACCGATTGTTGCAGCCACAGTCCGGGTGGCGGGTCTCAGACGATCTTGGAGGTGAAGAGGCTGGATGTGGAGGTCCTGGGCTGGTGTGGGCACACGTGGTCTGCGGTTGTGAGGCCGGTTGGATGTACTGCCAAATTCTCTGAAACGCCTTTGGAGACGGCTTATGGCAGAGAAATGAACATTCAATTCTCGGGAAACAGCTCTGGTGGACACTCCTGCAGTCAGCATGCCAACCGCACGCTCCCTCAAAACTCACGACGTCTGTGGCATTGTGCTGTGTGATAAAACTGACCATTTTACAGTGGCCTTTTATTGTGGACAGCCTAAGGCACACCTGTGCAATAATCATGCGGTCTAATCAGCATCTTGATATGCACACCTGTGAGGTGGAGGATTATATCGGCAGAGAAATGTGCTCACTAACACAGATTTAGACAGATTTGTGAACAATATTTGAGAGAAATAGGCCTTTTGTGTACATAGAAAAAGTCTTAGATCTTTGAGTTCAGCTCATGAAAAATAGGGGCAAAAACAAAAGTGTTGCGTTTATAATTCTGTTCAGTGTACACATTATATATATATAATTGTGATGGCTAAGGCCACACTGAGTGAACAATTCATTTGAATGGTTCTTGTTTACTTTGTTTATTTGTACATTTTTATGTAACTATTGTTTCTTTAAATATAAGTTGCCCAAACATTGGAACTGAGGAGCTACGTTGTCTCTTTAGCATTTTAACCCTCAAAGAGCAACAAAGCCAATAACCATTTATTTCTAGAGTGCACGCTAGTGTGTTAATGAAACCACGACCAATATATGGGTTTAACATTTTATTTAAGTTTGTTTGAATGTGTACATCTTACCCGTTGTTCCGCAGGGATCCATGACTGCAGCATGGACCAAAAGGTTTGGAATTAAAGGGGTGTGGCCTTTCCTGATGTCCTATATATCTCCTTTTGGGGATTATGGGAAATGTAGTTTTGGGACAATATACTGTGTTGTAAAAAGCACTATATAAATAAGGGTGACATGATATATTTGAATTTTTTAATTGATAAATGCAGACCATAGAAAATGGTTTAGTGATTTGGATTAATAAAAGACTGAAGTGCTGCAAGACTAGCCCACAGGAAACACTGAAGCGATCTGATTGGCTGCAGGATCAGCAGAGGCCAATCAGCTTGTGCCATGAGGTGAGGATGTGTAAAGGACCTCTAGATGAAAAAAGCTGAAATCAAATGGATACAAGGGAACCGATTCATATAATACTTTATTAGATTGATAAGGATTGAGCAGATAGAGGTGTCTTCCACAGGTCCTCCTCACATGGGCCGCTCTCGGGGTCGAGTGACGAACTGCCACCACAGCGGAGGAAGATCCCCTTCCCTGCGGGCCGGAGGAAGAGCCTCAGATGTGGGGCCCTCGGCAGGGGTTTCAGCCTGAAGCTGCTGGACCTGCAGAACAAGAGGATTCAGCGTTACTGGGGTCACTGGGGGGATTCAGCGTTACTGGGGTCACTGGGGGGATTCAGCGTTACTGGGGTCACTGGGGGGATTCAGCGTTACTGGGGTCACTGGGGGGATTCAGCGTTACTGGGGTCACTGGGGGGATTCAGCGATACTGGGGTCACTGGGGGGATTCAGCGATACTGGGGTCACTGGGGGGATTCAGCGATACTGGGGTCACTGGGGGGGATTCAGCGTTACTGGGGTCACTGGGGGGATTCAGCGTCACTGGGGGGATTCAGCGTCACTGGGGGGATTCAGCGTCACTGGGGGGATTCAGCGTCACTGGGGGGGGATTCAGCGTCACTGGGGGGGTATTCAGCGTCACTGGGGGGGTATTCAGCGTCACTGGGGGGGTATTCAGCGTCACTGGGGGGGTATTCAGCGTCACTGGGGGGGTATTCAGCGTCACTGGGGGGGGTATTCAGCGTCACTGGGGGGGGATTCAGCGTCACTGGGGGGGATTCAGCGTCACTGGGGGGGGATTCAGCGTCACTGGGGGGGGATTCAGCGTCACTGGGGGGGGATTCAGCGTCACTGGGGGGGGATTCAGCGTCACTGGGGGGGGATTCAGCGTCACTGGGGGGGGATTCAGCGTCACTGGGGTCACTGGGGGGATTCAGCGTCACTGGCGTCACTGGGGGGGGTTCAGCGTCACTGGGGTCACTGGGGGGGATTCAGCGTCACTGGGGTCACTGGGGGGATTCAGCGTCACTGGGGGGATTCAGCGTCACTGGGGTCACTGGGGGGATTCAGCGTCACTGGGGTCACTGTGGGGGATTCAGCGTCACTGGGGTCACTGTGGGGGATTCAGCGTCACTGGGGTCACTGTGGGGGATTCAGTGTCACTGGGGGGGATTCAGCGTTACTGGGGTCACTGGGGGGATTCAGCGTTACTGGGGTCACTGGGGGGATTCAGCGTTACTGGGGTCACTGTGGGGGATTCAGCGTTACTGGGGTCACTGGGGGGGATTCAGCGTTACTGGGGTCACTGGGGGGGATTCAGCGTTACTGGGGTCACTGGGGGGGATTCAGCGTTACTGGGGTCACTGGGGGGGATTCAGCGTTACTGGGGTCACTGTTGGGGATTCAGCGTTACTGGGGTCACTGTGGGGGATTCAGCGTTACTGGGGTCACTGTGGGGGATTCAGCGTTACTGGGGTCACTGGGGGGATTCAGCGTTACTGGGGTCACTGGGGGGATTCAGCGTTACTGGGGTCACTGTGGGGGATTCAGCGTTACTGGGGTCACTGGGGGGATTCAGCGTTACTGGTGTCACTGTGGGGGATTCAGCGTTACTGGGGTCACTGGGGGGATTCAGCGTTACTGGGGTCACTGGGGGGGATTCAGCGTTACTGGGGTCACTGTGGGGGATTCAGCGTTACTGGGGTCACTCAGCGTTACTGGGGTCACTGGGGGGATTCAGCGTTACTGGGGTCACTGGGGGGATTCAGCGTTACTGGGGTCACTGGGGGGATTCAGCGTTACTGGGGTCACTGAGGGGATTCAGCGTTACTGGGGTCACTGTGGGGGATTCAGCGTTACTGGGGTCACTGTGGGGGATTCAGCGTTACTGGGGTAAATGTGGGGGATTCAGCGTCACTGGGGGGGATTCAGCGTTACTGGGGTCACTGGGGGGATTCAGCGTTACTGGGGTCACTGGGGGGGATTCAGCGTTACTGGGGTCACTGTGGGGGATTCAGCGTTACTGGGGTCACTGTGGGGGATTCAGCGTTACTGGGGTCACTGTGGGGGATTCAGCGTTACTGGGGTCACTGGGGGGATTCAGCGTTACTGGGGTCACTGGGGGGATTCAGCGTTACTGGGGTCACTGGGGGGATTCAGCGTTACTGGGGTCACTGGGGGGATTCAGCGTTACTGGGGTCACTGGGGGGATTCAGCGTTACTGGGGTCACTGGGGGGATTCAGCGTTACTGGGGTCACTGTGGGGGATTCAGCGTTACTGGGGTCACTGTGGGGGATTCAGCGTCACTGGGGGGGATTCAGCGTTACTGGGGTCACTGGGGGGATTCAGCGTCACTGGGGGGGATTCAGCGTTACTGGGGTCACTGGGGGGATTCAGCGTTACTGGGGTCACTGGGGGGATTCAGCGTTACTGGGGTCACTGGGGGGATTCAGCGTTACTGGGGTCACTGTGGGGGATTCAGCGTTACTGGGGTCACTGTGGGGGATTCAGCGTTACTGGGGTCACTGTGGGGGATTCAGCGTTACTGGGGTCACTGTGGGGGATTCAGCGTTACTGGGGTCACTGTGGGGGATTCAGCGTTACTGGGGTCACTGTGGGGGATTCAGCGTTACTGGGGTCACTGTGGGGGATTCAGCGTTACTGGGGTCACTGGGGGGATTCAGCGTTACTGGGGTCACTGGGGGGATTCAGCGTTACTGGGGTCACTGGGGGGGATTCAGCGTCACTGGGGGGGATTCAGCGTCACTGGGGGGATTCAGCGTCACTGGGGGGATTCAGCGTCACTGGGGGGATTCAGCGTCACTGGGGGGGATTCAGCGTCACTGGGGGGGATTCAGCGTCACTGGGGGGATTCAGCGTCACTGGGGGGATTCAGCGTCACTGGGGGGATTCAGCGTCACTGGGGGGATTCAGCGTCACTGGGGGGATTCAGCGTCACTGGGGGGATTCAGCGTCACTGGGGGGATTCAGCGTCACTGGGGGGATTCAGCGTCACTGGGGGGATTCAGCGTCACTGGGGGGATTCAGCGTCACTGGGGGGATTCAGCGTCACTGGGGGGATTCAGCGTCACTGGGGGGATTCAGCGTCACTGGGGGGGATTCAGCGTCACTGGGGGGGATTCAGCGTCACTGGGGGGGATTCAGCGTTACTGGGGTCAAATGTCCTGGTAGACAGCTGCGTTCACACTGGACTTCAAGCATCTGGGATTGTGTGCCTCTCCTCATTTCCTCCAGACTCTGGGAACTTGGTTTCCAAATGAGATGCAAAATTAGCTCTCATCAGAAAAGAGGACTTTGGTCCACTGTGCTTTATAAAATCCAGAGTCAGCCGTCTACCAGGACATTTTCAGAGCACTTCATGCTTCCTTCATTTTCCAGCAGGATTTGCACCTGCCCACACTGCCAAAAGAACCAAAACATGGTACAATGACCATGGGTTAGGTCACTGTGTGATTTCATGTAATATTCTAATTTTCTGGGATTTTGATTTCGTGGGTTTCATAAGCTGTAAACCATAATCATCAAAATGATAACAAATAAAGGCTTGAAATATCTCACTCTGCATGTAATGAGCCTATGAACCACGTTTAATCTTCTGCAGTACAAGTGGACTATGAGAGTTTACATAACTACAGAATTACTACATACATTTTAATCCCCAAATTCCCAATCCATGAATAAAATGCCACCTAGAGTTAGGAACTTGATATTGCTTATGGAAGTGTCCCCAAGTTCAACTTTTTTGGGAAAGGGTTTTGCATCACTGGTGGTGAAACAATGTCCCCAAATATACTAAACTTTGCTTATTTCATAGTTCCCCTGTAACTTGAACTAGCTAAGTAAATGTTGATCTGCTTATTACAAGCAAAACCTGTAGTTGCTCGCCATTGGAAAAACACAGAAAGCCCTAATTTTAAACAATGGTTACAAGAATTGTCTTATGTTTGGCTTTGGAAAAACTCATTAAGGGAAAACCTGAAAAGTTTTTACAAGTATGGAATTCCTTACATTTCCCAAATCCCAAATATTTTATCGTCTGTGTAACCTGGCTGTTAATGGACCAATTCTGATATTAAAGTACCTCTGTTGTGTATATGCACAGTTGTGGTCAGAATTATCTGCACCCCTGGTAAAAATGATCAAAGATGGCTGTAAAAAATATATCTACATTGTTTATGCTTTAACCGCAGTCCGCCAGATCCAGGCCGTATCCGGATCTGATGAAGGACCTGCGCCTGCGGACAATAACTTTAATCTAGAGCTGTGGTAAAGCCTAAACACTCTGTTACGCTAATTTCTATTATCACTGTGAAGCTGCTTTGAAACAATCCATACTGTTAAAAGCGCTGTAAAGGTGACTTGACTTGAACTTTCTTTTTTTTTTAAATGCACAAAAATTTTAATGAAAGAATTGAAAGTGAAAAAAAAAAAAAAAAAAAAAAAAAAAAATCACATTATGAAATCAATGTTTTTCTCCTAAACACATTGGCCATAATTATTGGCACCCCAATATTTTTTCTGTAAGTAATATATATAAATGTATACCAGGGTGACTAGAAACATTAAATTGTCTAGCCATGACTTGTTTCACAGGAGTTTAAATATAAGGAAACACAAAGGCCAAATTCCCTTACTCATTCATCACACGGAGTAAAACCACAGAATATAGTTCTAATGTGCATCAAAAGATTGTTGAGCTTGAGCTTGTTGAAAAGAAAAATAGCTTTTTGGCAGCAAACCCACCAGATGTGATTGGTGCTAACAGAGATAACACATTTTTTTGGATGAGAGTTCAAAAGGATAAACAATGCAGATATATTTTTTTACAGCCATCTTTGATCATTTTTACCGTGCCAATAGCCCTGACCACAACTGTATAGTACAGCTGTTTGTAGTTTTGCTTTTCTTGTTTTTTTTCCTCCTGTTTATCCCCCCCCACCCCCGCCATGATCTTGCATTGCTGAGTGGTAGTAGGTTTGCATGTAGAGATCATCAATAATCAATTCTTCTGATATTTAAGCATTTCTCCTCAATCAGCTATTGTTTAATAAAGGGCACCACCTGGTGGGGGTTTCAGGATTTGCACGTGGAGGGAGACGACAGTGTTCACAGACACCGTGACTTGAGTTGCTTTATTTAATAAACTATTCAGCGATCAATCGAATCGGTCTCAAAGACACTAAAAGCCTTGGACAAGTGCATGTTGGGAAAAATACTATGGAAGTAAATGGGGCTCATCCACTGCTTGATTACCAGCATTCTTCAGAATCGCATCTTGTGTGTTCAGCAGAAGAAAGACACTCGAACAGGGCTGGAACAACTAGATGTAAATGATGACCGATATTTCATTTGTGGGAGAACTGTCCCTTTAAGAGCGCGCATGTAAACAACGCCAGTGTCGTGTTGGTTTTGTCTTTGCTTACAAGGGATTGCTTTAAAAATAATGTTGTACATGGATAAATCATTTATACTAACAGCAGTATTTCACATATTTTTTTATTTTAAATTTTGATATGTTGACTTTAAGGAGCAAAGGTGTAAAGCATGTGGTGTGATGTGTGTAAAGCGTGTGGTGTGATGTGTGTAAAGCGTGTGGTGTGATGTGTGTAAAGCGTGTGGTGTGATGTGTGTAAAGCGTGTGGTGTGATGTGTGTAAAGCGTGTGGTGTGATGTGTGTAAAGCGTGTGGTGTGATGTGTGTAAAGCGTGTGGTGTGATGTGTGTAAAGCGTGTGGTGTGATGTGTGTAAAGCGTGTGGTGTGATGTGTGTAAAGCGTGTGGTGTGATGTGTGTAAAGCGTGTGGTGTGATGTGTGTAAAGCGTGTGGTGTGATGTGTGTAAAGCGTGTGGTGTGATGTGTGTAAAGCGTGTGGTGTTGATGTGTGTAAAGCGTGTGGTGTGATGTGTGTAAAGCGTGTGATGTGTGTAAAGCGTGTGATGTGTGTAAAGCGTGTGGTGTGATGTGTGTAAAGCGTGTGGTGTGATGTGTGTAAAGCGTGTGGTGTGATGTGTGTAAAGCGTGTGGTGTGATGTGTGTAAAGCGTGTGGTGTGATGTGTGTAAAGCGTGTGGTGTGATGTGTGTAAAGCGTGTGATGTGATGTGATGTGTGTAAAGCGTGTGGTGTGATGTGTGTAAAGCGTGTGGTGTGATGTGTGTAAAGCGTGTGGTGTGATGTGTGTAAAGCGTGTGGTGTGATGTGTGTAAAGCGTGTGGTGTGATGTGTGTAAAGCATGTGGTGTGATGTGTGTAAAGCATGTGGTGTGATGTGTGTAAAGCGTGTGGTGTGATGTGTGTAAAGCGTGTGGTGTGATGTGTGTAAAGCGTGTGGTGTGATGTGTGTAAAGCGTGTGGTGTGATGTGTGTAAAGCGTGTGGTGTGATGTGTGTAAAGCGTGTGGTGTGATGTGTGTAAAGGAGAAGCACCTCTCGATCCCAGCTCTGAGCCCGAAGCTTCTTCCACTGCTCCCTCTTAGCAAAGTAATCCGGATACATGGCTTTCTCCGACGGGTGCCAGTGATCCAGACACCATTCAGGGACCTGGAGGAGAACAGAGAATCAGGAGAACGGGGAATCAGGAGAACGGGGAATCAGGAGAACGGGGAATCAGGAGAACGGGGAATCAGGAGAACGGGGAATCAGGAGAACGGGGAATCAGGGGAACGGGGAATCAGGAGAACGGGGAATCAGGAGAACGGGGAATCAGGAGAACGGGGAATCAGGAGAACGGGGAATCAGGAGAACGGGGAATCAGGAGAACGGGGAATCAGGAGAACGGGGAATCAGGAGAACGGGGAATCAGGAGAACGGGGAATCAGGAGAACGGGGAATCAGGAGAACGGGGAATCAGGGGAACGGGGAATCAGGAGAACGGGGAATCAGGAGAACGGGGAATCAGGAGAACGGGGAATCAGGAGAACGGGGAATCAGGAGAACGGGGAATCAGGAGAACGGGGAATCAGGGGAACGGGGAATCAGGGGAACGGGGAATCAGGAGAACGGGGAATCAGGGGAACGGGGAATCAGGAGAACGGGGAATCAGGAGAACGGGGAATCAGGGGAACGGGGAATCAGGGGAACGGGGAATCAGGGGAACGGGGAATCAGGAGAACGGGGAATCAGGAGAACGGGGAATCAGGAGAACGGGGAATCAGGAGAACGGGGAATCAGGAGAACGGGGAATCAGGAGAACGGGGAATCAGGAGAACGGGGAATCAGGGGAACGGGGAATCAGGAGAACGGGGAATCAGGAGAACGGGGAATCAGGAGAACGGGGAATCAGGAGAACGGGGAATCAGGGGAACGGGGAATCAGGAGAACGGGGAATCAGGGGAACGGGGAATCAGGGGAACGGGGAATCAGGGGAACGGGGAATCAGGGGAACGGGGAATCAGGAGAACGGGGAATCAGGAGAACGGGGAATCAGGAGAACGGGGAATCAGGAGAACGGGGAATCAGGAGAACGGGGAATCAGGGGAACGGGGAATCAGGAGAACGGGGAATCAGGAGAACGGGGAATCAGGGGAACGGGGAATCAGGAGAACGGGGAATCAGGGGAACGGGGAATCAGGGGAACGGGGAATCAGGGGAACGGGGAATCAGGGGAACGGGGAATCAGGAGAACGGGGAATCAGGAGAACGGGGAATCAGGAGAACGGGGAATCAGGAGAACGGGGAATCAGGAGAACGGGGAATCAGGAGAACGGGGAATCAGGAGAACGGGGAATCAGGAGAACGGGGAATCAGGAGAACGGGGAATCAGGAGAACGGGGAATCAGGAGAACGGGGAATCAGGAGAACGGGGAATCAGGAGAACGGGGAATCAGGAGAACAGGGAATCAGGAGAACGGGGAATCAGGGGAACGGGGAATCAGGAGAACGGGGAATCAGGAGAACGGGGAATCAGGAGAACGGGGAATCAGGAGAACGGGGAATCAGGAGAACGGGGAATCAGGAGAACAGGGAATCAATGACAGCAAGAAAGAGTTGAGGACACTCATCAGCCCACGCTCAGCAGATCGGGTGAATCCCAGACACTGAAGCCGCCGAACAGAGTTTTTAAACAGAGTCTCAAACAGTGTTGCCATGGCGAGGCAATACATTTATGGTGAAAAAAGAAACATTAAATCAAGCAAATCTATTCTAGTAGACCCATAAACAAAATATAAACCTGTAAATGAGCATAATAAGCCCCTTTAAGGAGATTTTAAATCTATGATTTACTCGTTGCGTCTCAGTTTGTCTACCTACACTACACCCTAACGCAGGGTTCCCCAAGCTCGGTCCTGGAGGGCCGCTGTCCTGCACAGTTTACCTCCAACCCTGATCAAACACACCGAGCTGGGAGTTTCTAGTGATCCTGAAGACATTGGTTAGCTTGTTCAGGTGTGTTTGATCAGTGTTGGAGTTAACTCTGCAGGACAGCGGCCCTCCAGGACAGAGTTTGAGGAACCCTGCCCTAAAGTATGTACTCTTTTTGTGAAGAAAAAGTAGATACTTATGAGTGTGTAGTAGAAGACTAGACAAGCTTTGGGACATACTATCACATCATACAATTGCGTCTTCAACGGCTGCTCTCTGTCACATCATGACACACAAACAATCAATCATCCTGTAACAGTAAACTGGCATGTCAATCATCCTGTAACAGTAAACTGGCATGTCAATCATCCTGTAACAGTAAACTGGCATGTCAATCATCCTGTAACAGTAAACTGGCATGTCAATCATCTTGTCAAAAAAAAAAATCCTCCACATTTAATTTAATTTCCTACTGTATCGGAGAGAAATGCAGAAGCGCGTTGATCTGCAGTCGTGGGTCTTCCATGCAGAGACTCTCTCAATATTGATGCGTATAAAGTTAATGGCCAAACAGATCTTTATAAAAGTCCACATACATTGTTATTAGGGCTGTGCAAAAATATCGATACAGCTAACTATCACGATATTTCTTTTCACGATAGTGTGATATTCCAACCTCTAGTAACAAGCTCTTTTCTCTGAGATAAGCAAACTAGTCTAACCATCCTCCGTAGCTATTGCGGGGTCATTGCTGATCTCTGTGAAAGTTTTCAGTCTTTTTTCCTACAAAACAATTGATAACATTTATCAATCTTTTTCTTCGACTACCACTCCCCATTCAACTCCATATTTGATAGGTTGTCCATTAGACACTTTCTTACTCACAAATACATCTGTGGTTGAAAAACTGATTATCAAATCTAACTCTACCTCCTGTGCACTCGATCTTATTCCAACATAACTTCTAAAAACTCTTTTGCCTTCACTTATTCATCCTATTACTCACATTATTGACAGATCTCTTGCCACTGCATATGTCCCGCTTAATCTGAAAGTAGCGGCCATCACTCCAATTCTCAAGAAGTCCGTCCTCGACGCTATTCAGAACAACTATAGACCAATATCGAACCTCGCTTTCGTTGGCAAGCTACTTGAGAAGGTAGTTGCGGCACAACTGCAGTCACACTTAGAGAGACATAATCTATTTGAACCACTACAATCTGGTTTCCGTCCATATCACAGCACAGAAACCGCTCTTTTAAAAGTGCTAAACGATCTCCTTCTGGCTTCTGATGCTGGTGTACATAGTATGCTGGTTCTTCTGGACCTCAGTGCAGCATTTGACACTGTGTGCCACTCTGCACTACACACTTTCTCAACCGTCTGCAATGGGTATCACTGGTGCGGCTCTTCGGTGGTTGACTTCATATCTATCGGATAGACAGCAATTCGTTAGGATAGGTGAGAATCGATCACGTACGGTCACTATTTCTCATGGTGTACCTCAAGGTTCTGTACTTGGTCCTCTTTTATTTCTCATTTATTTGCTGCCACTAGCCAGATCATCAGACGGCATGGTCTCAACTTTCATAGTTACGCTGATGACATTCAAATTTATTTAACGATTAACCCCAAATCAGCTTGTCCACTTGCTTCTGTTATCTCCTGCCTCCAGGAACTTAAAACATGATGTCTGATAACTTCTTACAGCTTAATGCTGGGAAAACTGAAATCCTGTTAATTGGCCCCAAATCACAGAGTTTACCCGGACACGACATTTCTATTGATATTGATGGTGTTCAGATCAGGCCTTCAAAAACTGTGCGGAGCCTGGGAGTTTAGTTTGACCCCACGTTATGCTTTCTTCCACACATCGGTCAGACTGTCAAATCGTGCTTCTTTCACCTGCGGAATATTGTTCGTAAACGTTCCTCTCTTAACCTTGGAGATGCCGAAACTGTGCCTTCATAACTTCCAGATTGGACTACTGTAACTCCCTATACAGCGGCCTACCCACCAAAGCAATACATCGCCTTCAGATGGGACAAAACTCTGCTGCTCGAGCACTTGCATATAATAAAAGATCTGCGCATATTACCCCATCCTTCATCAACTTCACTGGCTTCCTGTGGTCAACCGCATCCAGTTTAAATTATTGGTCTTAGTTTATAAAGCCTGTCACGGCCCCGCACCTCAATACCCAACCATACCTCCCTGCCCGGACTCTTAGATCTAGTAACGGAAATCTGCTCGTCGTTCCCAGGTTTAAACTCTACTGTGGGCGGCAGGGCTTTTAGTGTTGTAGGCCCCAAGCTATGGAACAAGCCTAACCCCTGACCTTCGTGCCATCGACAACCTCCAGATCGCCCAATCAAAACTCATATATTTACCATGCTCAATAAATCATCTTCAATTCTATTTCTCTGTCCACAACTCGCTCACCTTTATTTTATTTTACATACTCTGTCAAAAATCTTATTTTGCTAAAAAAGCTTATGTTTGTTATCTTTGACTCATGTTCATTATTTGTGTTTGCTCGTCTCCATCTGCTTGATATAGCCTAATAAGCTGATTGCCTGTTTCTTTTGTCTGTCTACCATTGGTATTACTTTGTGAAGCGACCTTGGGTTCTTGAAAGGCACTATAAAAAATAAGCATATTATTAAAATAAACATATTATTAAAATAAACATATTATTCATATCGATACTTTTTTTAAAATCATGTTTTAAACGGATTTAAAATGACGTTAGCATTTCATCAAATTCAAATGTGTCAAACGACCTCAGTTCCAGCAGATCGCTGACTTACTGTCGACGTGCGTTAGCAGGGTTAGCGGGAGCGAGCATGGCGGGAAATACACAGGATAATAACGGCAACAAGCTTCCGTCTTCCTCAGCTCGTGCAGAGATGATAACGGAGTTTCATTTCATTTGTAAGGGTTTGCGGCCGTGTAGTGTGGATGAAACCCCAGCTTAAGGCGCATGGTGAACACTGGATGCGCGCTGTGATCGTGAGTTATCAAAATATTACATATCAAAAAATAAATAAATTGCAGCATAGTAGAGCAAAGTCAAGACAGGTTTATTTATATTGCGCTCTTTGCAAAACAGAGATCGTTTCAAAGCAGCTTTTCAGTGATAACAGGGAAATAATGCAACAACGTTTGCTAAAGCTTTTACATCAGCTCTAGAAGACAATAGTGTCATTGTCCATATCGAGTTCGTCCAGTAGCTACTCGATACATTTAGGTTTTAAAAATCATTAGCTATTAATTTAGTTTATTTATACAGCAGCTCAATTCATGTACTATTCAGTGACACTGCAATGCTAATAGCTTTGCTAATAAATTGGAATGGGAGCTGTATTTTCACCTCTATTATTATTTACATTTTTGTTTAAAAATTATTGCAATATATCACAATATGTATCATATTGCAATATATCGTATCGTGACGTATCGTGATATTTATCGTATCGTGAGCCCCTTGCCAATACACAGCCCTAATTGTTATTGCAGATGAAATATAACACGGATAACATTAAATAAATATATTTTTTAACAGGTTAAACTCTGATTAGTCACTCAAACCTTTATCTAAACCTTTCACCGTCGGTCACGCACATCCGCCATGTTTTGTAGTTTTTTAACACTATTTACTCGTGTTTGTAGTTCCTTCTCCAAAGCGCAATGGTAACAAAGCGCAACTATAACGGTAATATGAGCCGTTATAGTGCGCACGGATCCACACTAGTAGACATCCGGGGACTTCTGGCACTCTCTTCAACACACTGTGCTTTCGGACACACTTATTCCCATCTCACACACCGCTTAGGATGGAGTGTGTGAACATTGAGACGCAGGGTCTGACTTAGATCTTGTCAAGACTTTCTGAGAAAATTCAGTTCAACTTGAACTTTTGTACACCGCAAAGTAAAAACACATTTGCATACGCTTTTAAGTAGGGCTGTCACTAACGATTATTTTGGTAATCAAGTAATCTGTAGATTATTTTGACGATTAATTTGACGATTAATCGAGTAACCTTTTTTTGTGGTAATAAAAATAGACCTACGCCTTTAAAATAACGCCTATATATATATGTGTGTGTGTGTGTTTATATATATATATTTTTTTTAATAGCTAATGCTAATTTTTAACTCAAGGTTGGGCATTTCTAAGTACATTATAAAACAGATGCATACAAGTAATAAATAAATAAACTCACATTTCTTCAAACACACACACACAAAATAGAAATGGTTACAGTTTTGGTTTGCCTTTAGCCACAACTTAATCCTGGAAGTGAACTTTTTCAAGTCAGATATGACCTTAGTGTCAGATGCTAACGCACTCCAGAGCCGAAGCTCTTCACAGAAGAGGCTGTGTGTGTGAAGCTTGTCCTACAGTATGGCACTGTACAGTTAGGGTTAGTGCTGCTTCTGGGATATATATATATATATTAGGGGTGTAACGGTACATGTATTCGTACCGAACCGTTTCGGTACAGGACCTTCGGTACGGTGCACATGTGTACCGAATGCAATCTTTCACGTAAATTAGGCTAGTTTAGTGTGCGGATTCTGCGGAACATACGTCAATTCAGAGTTTCCACACGAACATATTAAGTGTCGGAAGTCTCCGCGTTGTGTTGCCATAGATATCGAAGAGCTTTGTAGATAATGCGTGTTGCACTTGCGCTTGCGCTTGAGCTTGAGCTTGAGCGCGTGATTTTTTTTTTTCCTCCAAACCACTTCAGCAGAAATCCCGCCCTGCAGCTGACTCTAAAGTTTTCATTGGTCATGCTGTAACAGCTCTAGCCCTGTTACTATAGAGGTTATGTTTTGTCACCCATTAGGGGGCGCTAACGATCTTCATAGTTGAGTATTTAGCCAGGTACTATACCTGAAGAAGAGGCAAGCAGTTGGATAGGAAGCAATGGCTTCCTTGTGCTAATCCAAATGTATTTTCTGAGGTCCTATGATTGAGGAATTTGTTTCCTTTTGGTCAATCAGAAGGTAATTCAAAAGTTAGAATGCTATGAAAGGACTGTTGTTCTGATTGTTGCTGGACTTCAGAACATCAGGGATTATTTATATGGGGACAAGAAATGGTGAAATCCACAAGGTGAAGACAAGAAAACTCTTCCATGTGAGCATCGAGTTGGACTTGTTTATATCAACGTTGGCTTCATGCTAATTGGACATCTAATGGACATCTCCCAATCACTGAACATTGTCCGATTCCTTTCATCATTTAATTTCAGGTTGTGGGTGTAATGTAATATATGGTGGGGGTCATGTTGTTGAATATAATATGAGTGCAATTCACTAAGAAGTTTTGAGTCTGTTAATTTAATTTGAGAACCCAAAGAGATCAACATTAATCTTTTCTTGACACCTAAAATAGAATTAAGCCTTTACGTCCTAACTCTGATATATAACTTAAGACTAGATTGAGGAAGAGGTTATAATGCTCATGTCAAACAATCACCTGATCCCTAAACCTACCCGTCACTGTAACCTAAACCAATGAAATCGGCTGCAGGGCGGGATTTCCGCTGAAGTGGTTTAAAAAATAAATTAAAAAAATTCACGCACTCAAGCTCAAGTGCAACGCGCATATCTACAAAGCTCTTTGAGAACTACATACAAGCTGGGATTGGTAATGCTGCACTCACTGTCTGTAATCCATAGTTATTTATATTATTCATTATATTCTATGTGATATTGGTTTAGGAGTATTTTATTTAGTGGAGAACTTTGCAGCTGTATTTTATTCCTTATAATTTTTTTATTTTATTAAATATATATATATATATATATATATATATATATATATATATAAATAATATTAAAACGTTAATAATAAATATATATATTATATTTTATTAAAAAAGTGTTTAAAAAAAGTGTAAACAAATTGTAACAAAATTTTTTTTATAGTAAACATTCAAACAACCAGCAGTTTAATGTTTGCATTTCTTTCCCTTACTGTACCGAAAATGAACCGAACCGTGACTTTAAAACCGAGGTACGTACCGAACCGTGATTTTTGCGTACCGTTACACCCCTAATATATATGGCTGCCAGAGGGCGCCAGCGGCCGGTGTTACTACACTACAGCAGATCTAACCCTCGTTTAATATTGGACAAAAGACATTTAATTCAAATGTCCACTTAATCTTTCATATTTGGCCACTTTTACAATTTTAATGCTACAGGCGCTGTAATATTCTGAACAAGAACACGTGCACATCACAACATGCACACTCAGAGCGAGGGGTTAACCTTATTTTGAAACCGCGATTAACGGTTAGCATAGACTCATGTTGATGTATTCTCCGATGGAACGCGCCACTTCCCGTATTTTGCCGGGTACTTGACAAGGGCAAAATGCAATCGAGGATTTTTAAGAATAATCTACTTTCAAGACATTAGTCTCCCACTGTTAATAGTCCAACAGATATTCCTCTGCAGAGCCTGTACACCAGGGGTGCCCAATCCTGCTCCTGGCGATCGACTGCACAGTTCATCTCCAACCCTAATCAAACACACCTGAAGCAACCAGTGAAGGTCTTCAGAGCACGGCAGGATCACTTGAAAACTAAAGGCAGGTGTGTTTGATTAGGGTTGAGATGAACTGTGCAGTCGATCGCCAGGGGCAGGATTGGGCACCCCTGCTCTACACCGTTACGTAACCCTCGTAGCGCAACATTGGCCTGGTCTCCCACCTTGTAGCACTCGTAGCGCTCGTAGGACGTGCCTCCAGGTGAGTCGGGGAACAGGTAGGGCTGCGGGTGCTGATTGGTCCAGAACTCCTCTTCTCCCGCCTTCAGCATCAGGGTGGCCTTCACCAGGTCCTTCTCATGCTTGCTCTCGTCGAAGCGCGCTCGCAGCAGACACGCGTGGAACCGATATTTATCCCTGAAGGGAAACAAACTTTGATGATTTTTGGATTGTGTCCACAAAAAAACATTCATTCAAAGTTTCCCATTCATTTCCTATGGTGGTCATTTCTGACCGTGAAGACCACGAGTGTGACTAACACCACTTAGCCTAGACAATGTTTTGGTGTGTTCATATACGAAGTGCCAAAAGTCACCAAGTTTCGTACCATTCCGATGAAGCTGCGATTTTTAAAACTTAAAAAAAAATGGTCACAAGTGACAGAA